>NW_027529169.1:1901776-1921006 GCF_008692635.1 Crocuta crocuta | reverse complement strand
GGTGTTGAAGCATCAGGGCTATATACTAGTTGGGAGCTCGTCAAGAAACTGAAGGTCTCCATTGCAAAGCCCAGCAAACACCCTTGGAGTTGGTATGGACCAAGCTGGAAGTCGCGGCCCACGTCTCCAGTGCCCGCCTCCCCCTTCTCCCAGGTGCAGGGCGTTGGGCGCTTCGGTCCTGTATGGTTGGCCAGCTTCGGGAAGGTGCGCACCGTGTTCGTGGCGGCCCCTACACTCATCGAGCAGCTCTTGCGACAGGAGGGGCCCCGGCCCGAGCGCTGCAGCTTCTCACCCTGGACAGAGCACCGTCGCCGCCGCCAGCGGGCTTGCGGACTGCTCACTGCGTGAGTCCTCTCCGGCCTCAAAGCCCAAATGTCCCCCCGCGCCCCTCCCCTGTGGCTGGTCTGGAGACAGTCTGCCTCGGGGTGTGGAGGGAGGTCGGCCTTTCCCCCCAACCTTTTGGCAAATTGGGCTTCCCACCCCTGCCGGTTTTGCTCAAGCTCAGGTAGAGCCCCGCCCTTGCCCCACCGCCCATCTCTTTGTCTTTTGAGGCCAGAATCCTGGGACTCCGCCGAAGGGGCGAAGGTGCCTGGACCTAGGTGGAATGTCAGATTCTGTGACTCAAGTTACCCAGGAACCCAGGCCCCTCCGGGGCAGGAAATGAGTAACGAGGAAGGGGAATGGAAAGCGGGAGCAGGCAGGGGCAGGTTTGGGTACCCCAAGGGAGCAGCGGCAATCTGTTTCCTGGCCACCCCAGCCGAACACCCTCCATCTTCACTGCAGCCAGCTCCGTCCGGCCGCTCCACACACCTCCGCCCTGACGCACCCCCTCTCTGCACACCCGTAGGGAAGGCGAAGAATGGCAGAGGCTCCGCAGCCTCCTGGCCCCGCTGCTCCTCCGGCCTCAAGCGGCCGCCCGCTATGCCGGAACCCTAGACGACGTGGTCCGTGACCTTGTGCGGCGTCTGCGGCGCCAGCGGGGACGCGGCGCTGGGCCGCCCGCCCTGGTTCGGGATGTGGCAGGAGAGTTTTACAAGTTTGGACTAGAAGGTGAGTCCCAAGACAGGGGCAAGCGTAGGAGGCACCCGCCTTGGTCTCTCAGTGCCCTGACAGCGCCCCCTCCCGCCCAGGGATAGCGGCCGTGCTCCTGGGTTCCCGCCTGGGCTGCCTGGAGGCTGAAGTGCCTCCGGACACAGAGACCTTCATCCGCGCGGTGGGATCGGTATTTGTGTCCACGCTGTTGACCATGGCGATGCCCAGCTGGCTTCACCGCCTCGTGCCCGGATCCTGGGACCGCCTCTGCCGAGACTGGGACCAGATGTTTGCATTTGGTAAGGCACGGAAATGAAGTGAGGAAAGGAGAACATAAAGCTGTTCAGGGACGGTGAGGCATCCCAGTACCTTCTCCCCACACAGCTCAGCAGCACGTGGAGCAGCGAGAGGCCGAGGTAGCCTTGAGGAGCAAGGGAAAGCCTGAGGAGGACATGGGATCTGGGGCACACCTAACCTACTTCCTGTTCCGGGAAGAGTTGCCTGCCTCGTCCATCCTGGGCAATGTGACGGAGCTGCTACTGGCCGGAGTGGACACCGTGAGTTTCTCCTCGCTGTTGGGAACCCCACCTCCAGAGCTTACCCTTTCCAGTTTCAGTGGCCACCCTGCTGCTGCAGGGGATCCCCTATGGCCCATTAGGCCAGCTTGGCTGAACCTCCTGAGCTTCAGACGACCTCATATTCTGCCCTCTTCACTGGGTCTCCACTCTTAACGCCTCTGATGCTCTCACTTGTCCTCTCAGGTATCCAATACACTTTCCTGGGCTCTATATGAACTCTCTCGGCACCCCGAAGTCCAGACAGCACTCCACTCTGAGATCACAGCTGCCCTGGGCCCTGGCTCCGCTGCCCATCCTTCAGCTACTGCTCTATCCAAGCTGCCCCTGCTGAAGGCGGTGGTCAAGGAAGTGCTAAGGTGAGGGGCCAGGAGGAGGAGCAAGAGAAAATGCTGGGAAGGGCTGGGGAAGCAGATAGTGAGTGAGAGTAAGGAGAGAGAGCAGAGGAAAATGGTACTCTACTCTTGGCCAAGAACGGGTTTGGACCTTGCGGGCTGAGGGATGAGAGGGAGACTGCAGGTCCCCACCTCACCTTGCTTGTTTCCCCCCTGGCTCTGCAATCCAGACTATACCCTGTGGTACCTGGAAATTCCCGTGTCCCAGACAAAGACATTCATGTGGGTGACTATATTATCCCCAAAAATGTAAGTACAGCCTATGGATCCCTTTTGCTAAGCCATCCTCTCACTCTCTTGGGCCCCATCCTCTTCTCAAACACTCCACATAAGCCCTTCACCCTCCCTTTGGCCTGAATGCCTCTCTCTAGGATATAATGGGGCAGTGGAAAAATTACTCCAAGAGTGGCCCCAGAAAACTTCCCCATAACCAACCAGAGCCTGCCTTTGCTCCAATCCAGATATCCTCTTTTCCATGTCCCTCCCTGCATTCATGGGCCCAAACTGACAAGTTTATGGTCCTCTCCCACCAGACGCTGGTCACACTGTGTCATTATGCCACTTCAAGGGATCCTGCCCAGTTCCCAGAGCCAGATTCTTTTCGTCCAGCTCGCTGGCTGGGGGAAGGTCCAGCCGCCCACCCATTCGCATCTCTTCCATTTGGCTTTGGCAAGCGCAGCTGCATGGGGAGACGCCTCGCAGAGCTTGAACTGCAAATGGCTTTGGCTCAGGTGAGTGATCTACACGAGAGAGACCCTGACCCTCTAAAGCCATGAACTCTTCTGACAAGCAGAGCAAAATATATGACTTTGTAATCCTCATCCTTTGAAATATCGCAACCCCGTTATAGGTCTAGGTGAACAAAAGTATTTAGACTATCTTTTCCCCCCGCCATAATCCCATACCCTCATTAACCAAGAAATTCTCTACTGACCACAGGTGCTGTTTCAACATTGAACCAACCTAACACTAATAATGCCCTTTACCAATCAAACCCACCGTTGTAGACCCCTCCCATAGTGATAGCCTTCTTCCTCCCCTTTCCAGATCTTGACCCACTTTGAGGTGCAGCCTGAGCCAGGTGCTGCCCCAGTCAGACCCATGACCCGGACTGTCCTGGTACCTGAGAGGAGCATTAACCTCCAGTTTGTGGACAGATAGTCCTGTGGATGGAGGCTGTCGTCATCATACTTTCTCTCATTGCAGGGACTTAGCAGGCACAAGACTAAGAGATATGTATTCCCCCTGAAACCTGTCTATCTGAGCAGACTGGCTAAAGGGACCAGAGCAGACTGTTTGAGGCAACCCTGACCAAGGTGTGAAGTATGCATTGGCTTCTCCCATCAGGCCCTGAGGAGACCATGGTCCTTGTGTCTGCTCAGCCTTTCTCCTGGTCATATCATATGCATCCCTCAAGGGCCAACTCAGATTTTAACTCATAATGTGGGGTGGCCTGGGGAAGGACTCAACCACTGCCCTTTGGGGGCTTCCACAGTGTTTAGGAGCTGCTAGCTAAGCACTTATAGCCACATGAGCTAAGTGATTGTGCATCTGGTCTGCACCTGGTTGGTCTTCTCTCCTTGAATGTGAGCTCTTTGAGAGGAAAAATGAGATCTTATTCAGTCTTTATATTCCCAGCCAAGGCCCATCACTGATTGGGTGACACCGTACAGGTTCTCAGATTGAATCTGGACCATGTGGCCGAAGGGATAAGCAGCTTACCAGGCTCTGTCTACTCTCCTCCCTCCTCATCTTGTCCCTACCAAGGAGAGTCTGCCCTCACCTGGTTAATGATGTTTTAAAACTCTCCTTGAGTCTTTAATCACTATTCAGGGTTGGCTTGTCCCAGCATTTAGTGCCCAGGCAGAGACATCTTTGGGCCCATACCTGCCTACACCTTCCTTTCATGTATTGGAATTTTTTTCATATTCATAGTTTTGAAATAAAAGAATCAAATGTTTCATCCTGGACTTTTGACTTACTGCTCTTCCACTCCCACAAGAAAGTCCTGGAGGCAAGACCCTCATCCAAATCCCCTACTTTGATTTCTCTGGTCCTGAGAGTGACCTCCATAACAATGAGAGGTCTAGACACCCTAGGAGTGTGGTTTGCATCACAGACCCAACACGTTTCTGTCTGTACTGGGAAGTGCCAAGTCTGGCTCCCTGGAAGAGATTGAAGGGGGTGGTGGTGAAAAGTACCTGCAAGGCCTAGGCTGTAAAAATGGGTTGGGGAGTGTGGGATTTGTAGAGATGGCCAGAGGCAACAGACCCTTTGGTGGAAGTACTTTTGGAACCTGAATTGCCAGGACAAGAGGATGTCTACCCTCTCTGGAAAAGTGTCTCCAAGGTAATTTCCTTCAGAGAAAGACGGGGATACATGCACAGAAGTGAAGTCAGACAGGATGAAACCTGAGTGTGGGGGTGGCCAGAAGCCCTGGGGCACTGAGGCAGAAGTGGGGTGGTCAGAGGGAGCCTCTGTTTCCCCGAGTCAGCATTCTCTGGCCCCCCCCAGAGGCTGGGCACAGTTCCCCCCCTTGTGATGTATACAGATTAACTCATCTTCCATACAAATAAATCTCTCAGCACACTCCCCACAGCCCCTCGGTAGCCTAGATTACCCTCCCCATGTCAAGACTTGCCCCTCTTCTCCTGCTCCTCTCCATTCCAATTAGCTGGATAGAGATGGAGATTTCACTTCACACTTCCTCCTCCTCCCCCACCACATGGGCCACCTGCCCTAGACATGGCTATCTGACCACAGACGCTGTCTACTACCAGGACTTCTGAAGGTATTCACTTTTGTAAGATCTACAGAGGGGCACAGTATACCCAAAGCACTGTGCAGAGACCAAGGTTTGTGTGCCTTTACTGCCCCTCTTCTCAACTCTCTATTGTGTCCTCCATCTCCCCCACCACCCCCATCACTAAGCTTAACTTGAACCTAAGTAACCTGATTTTCCCCAGATCTGAGCTTTGAGGGAGAATAAAGCCCAGCTTCCTCTCACACCCTGTCCCCTAGAATCAGTGATGAGAACTCTGTACACCCACATTCCTCACTGGGCAAGTAGGACTGCTCACTTGAGGGTAGCAGTCCCATGACCCCTTACCTAGACAAGAATCTCTTTAAGTTGGAAAAAAAAAGAAGGAGAAGGGACCATACTGATTGCTAGTCCCAACCCACATACCAAGCAAGACCTCCAATGGTACTGAAAGGGACGGAAACATACTGTCATGCTTGGCCTAGTTTTAGGACCCAGAGTGAAACTGGAGAGAGTATATTTGTGTGTGTATGTTTTTCGGTGTGTCTAAGCTTCCAAGGAAGGCCATGATGAGGAACAGCCCAGCTTTGGCACAAGAAACCCCACCTATGTCATACCTACCTGTCATGTTTGCCAGGATAGGTACTAGTAGTCACTCTGATTTGCTGTCTTCCTTCTAGTCCCCGCAAGCTATTTTGTGAATAGCAAATCAAGGAAGTCTGGCCCTTCCGTCTTCCCAGGTGAAAAATGTGGAGGTTCACTCTCTAGGTAAACAATTTCCCACTGGAAAAATTCAGCACTTGGCCCCTGTCCCCTCTCTTTGATCTCTCTCCCTGTCTTTGGTTGGAGGTGATACACTCCAGTACTTCCAGATGACTCAAACCTGAGTCTAGCTTCAGTTCCTCCATTCCCAGGCGAGTCTGGGTGCCAGCACCATGGACAGCAGCCAAGACCCCCTTGTAGAGAAGGACAGAGAAGACCATTTCCAAGGCAAGGATGTGTGACCTTTAGTAGAGAAGTATTTCCCCAAAAAAAACCCCAGGGAAGAGGCAGAACAGAACTTTCCTGAGGAAAGGACCAATAACAGGAAAGGCGTCTGGATCTGACTTAACAATGTATGAAGTAATTATTTTAATTGCTGATGAATAGTTCACTTAAAAGACACCATCATTCATATAATAATACACAGCCCCAAGGCCTCAGGAGAAAGGGAGGAGGCCTCAGGCTGACCCACAATTTAACCAGTCCTTCCCAAAACAACAGCCTTCTATGCTGCTGCCTCCAAGCACAATAACTTCCAGTTAATACCACTAGCTGGGGCACAGGGTCAGACCTGTGACCCTGAACTGCGATAGGAGTAGCTTAAGGTGGGGTTGGAGATTCATAACATTGGGACACTCTGTCTGTCTCAATCCAAATGAGTCCAAATTCATTTCATACCACTTCTCTGGGTGAGCACATTACCTGGGAAGGACTAATAGAACCCCACAAGATCCCCAGAACAAGAAGAACAGTTCCATCCTTCCCCAGTCCCAATATTTAGGGGGTTGGGGGAGCTCTCCTTGCAAATAACCATCATCCTTCACACTTGCATATCTATTTCCCCTCATATTTCCATATCTATTATGACACTCAACACCAATTTCCAAGGCTCTGTGCAACCCCAGATGAAAAAACACATTCTGGAATTTATTAACCGGCTACTATTTGAAATAAATGGACCGTCAACTAGTCTAGAAATCTTTTTATGCCATCACTAATTTCTCTGTGACGGCATTCAACCTGTCCCTCATTTATCCTCATTCCAACCCTATGAGGTAGACAGGAAAACCACGGTGGAGAGATTATTTTTCTCAATCATACAACTTGCAGGTGGCGGGCCCACCCCTTAGGCCCCTCTGAGCACTGCCATCTAGCAGCCAATGTGAATTATTCACCAGCAAGTGGGAGTTACACCTCCAGCTGAGAGCCCACTGCTGCACTGGGGATTTGCAACCTCTGCAGAGAAACCTCCCCACACCTTCCAACCCTCCAGAAAAGCCCCAGATGAGAAAGGAGTCTCCACGTGCATATAAATGATTCTTTATGCCCTCCCCCCATGCAATGGGGGGTGGAGCAGGGGGAGGTCCCCCCGCCCTCATGCAGGGAACGGGAGGTCAATGTATACTAGTCTTATTGCCAGCTGCCCTGTGGCCATGGGGTGGGGAATGGGGGGTCTACAACCCCTTTCTTCTGGCATTGGTCCCCCTTCACCAAGTCACCATGGTGGAGCTGGGGGGGGGCTGGAGGCCCTAGGAGCTGAGGTAAGGACGGTTCTCTAGGGAAGAAAAGATGCTCTTCCCACCTGCCCACTGGCTGCCCCAGGATAAGTGCGAGGAACTATCAATGGGGGCTGGAATGTCATCCAGGTGTCTCTACCCAGCAGGCAGTAGAGGCCAGACAATGTCTCCAGCTTGAGGCTGCCCACAGAGATCCTCAGTGGTGGGGGCAGTGCACCCCAGACACCTTGTCCAGGTGGTACCTCCAGCAGCCGTGACAGCTTATCTGTGGCTGATGCATTGACTTGAGATCCCCGCTCCTGGAGTTCAGTTTCAGACCGTGGTGACCCTCATGACGACCTCTCGGCCAGAATGGGAACTGGAACGGGCATCTGGCGGCCGCAGCTGTCCAAGGAGGTGCAGGATTGTGTAACCACAGCGCTGAGGCAAGAGCGTCCGCATGCGCTGGGCAGCCGGGGGGCGGCTGGTGGCCCCAGACGGGGGGCCCGTCCGTGAGGTCCTGGGGCCCGGCTTCCCTGCCGTCCCTCCCCCTGTGTCTCCTCCTATGTCCTTGGTCTTGTCATAATTCAGGACCTTCCACTGCTGGTTCACTGCCTGCCAGCGCTTGAAGATGCGGTAGACAGAGGAGCCTTCGTGCACGATGAGGCCTGAGCAAAAGGGATAAAACATTCAGGGTCAGCTGCCGCCCAGACCCAGGCCAGGAGCACTTAAGCAAATACGAGTCCCGAGTGAGGAAACAGGGTATGCAAAAGACCTGAAGGAGCAGGGAAGGGAAAGACACCAAGATAGCTGTCAAGGCTCCCAGTGATAGAAAACTGTGGCTATGGAGCTGAGGGAAAGGACAGGGCAAGTGAAGTGTGTAAGCTGGAGGAAATCACTGAGTACGTAAGGGGGGAGGGTGCCCTCACCTATGCAGACGACATCCATGAAGCCGTACATGCCGTAGCAGATCTGAAAGAGCAGATCCTGCCGTTGCCACTTGGCTGAAGGGCTGAGTGAGGACCAGATGAGCCAGGAGATGCTGGCAACGAGGAAGAGAGAGCCCAGAACAATGGCTGCAATCTGGACCTTCTCGATGACCGTCAGGGAGATGGCCTGCCACTGTGTGGGAGAAAGGGCTCCAAAAAGTCACAGAAAGAAAAAGAAGGCCACGTGATGAGTGGCCCTGAAGCGGAAGATGGTCCAGAGCCTTCCAGAAACCCTTCAGACAGGGTTAACAACCTGTCTCCTCTGTGTCCTGATCAAACCTAGTATGGGACACTTTTCACATCATCTGAGACCATTTATCTGTCTTATTTTAGAAAGACAGGATCAGGCAAGTGCTCTGAACCCAGACCATCTAGGTTTGAATTGCAAAGCCTAACTCCATCGCTTACTGGCTGAGTAACTTTGGGCAAGTTTTTAAATGTCTTTGTGTGTCAGTGTTCTTATCTTTAAAATGGGGATAATATGGGGCGCCTGGGTGGCTCAGTCAGTTAAACGTCCACCTTCAGCTCAGGTCATGAGATCATGGTTTGTGAGCCCTGCACCAGGCTCTGTGCTGACAGCTCGGAGCCTGGAGCCTGCTTCAGTTTCTGTGTCTCCCTCTCTCTCTGCCCCCCCCGCCCCCGCTCGTGCTCTGTCTCTCAAAAAAATGAATAAACGTCAAAAAAAATTTTTTAATAATAAAAAATAAAATAAAACAGAAATAATGGCAGATAACTAAGAGGATTACTATGAAGATTAAATGAGTTGCTACACACCGAGAGTGTGTGACACATAGAAAACACTACATGCGTGCTATCATCATCATCTTCGGCATTATCATCTTTTGCTTTTTCATTGTCCCAGTGCCTAGAACAGTGCCTGGCATACAGATGATTCCTGATAAATGTGAATAAATGAAGGAAGGACTTACAGACAGACCGGAGATTGTGATAATGGTGGGTAGGAGTGATTTGAGGAAAGAGTAAACAGATAAAATAGGCTCCCTAGAGAGTCCCTAATTCTGACTGCTGAAATTCCTTGCCCCCTTCTGAAAGTTCTCTTCTTGCACCTCACCTGCAGTGGGTTCTTGGTGCTGATCGCCAGGACCTGGTACTTGAAGTAGCAGAGCTCACAGCTCCAGGAGCCCCTCTCACTGATCCAGCGAATGAGGCAGGGCTGGTGTGTGCAGCGCACTGAGCCGTCGCAGCGACAGGGGCTCAGGAGCTCCCCCTGGAGGAAGAGTGAGAAGGGTCCCGGTCAGCTGTCTGCACCCGACCCCACACTCCTCTCCTGACCCAAGAGGGAAACCTCTCCAGGTCAATCATTCTCCAACCTTAAAAACATTCAGGCCTTTCACCCAAAACAGGGTAAGAAGGCTAAAGCCTCAGAAAAAAAAAAAAAAAGAAAGAAAGAAAAGAAAAAAGTTGGAGGTCCAGGTAAACTTCTCTGACCAAATAGATGAAGAATAAAAAGAAACAGGGCTAGGGGAGGACTGAGTCTTCTCCTCTCCTAAAATTTGGGGAGGGTGCTCTTTATTAAGGCTTCCCAAATGGAAAGCTCCTCTCAGGATCTGGAGAGGCAGGAAGGTCAGAGCTTCTGATCCATGCCTTCTTCCTCCATCCCATCGCTGTAAAGTGTCTCACAGATGCGGTACAGATTGGAATGGGTTATCGTCCTCAGTTTCCAAATATCAAAAAGGTGGAGAGTTCCTGGGCGTGAGAATGGTGTTCCCCTTTAATCAAGGAATCATTTCTCACGACATAGGTACATCTCCCTTTACCATCCCGGGACAACTTTGTCCGTAACATTTAAACAAAGAGTACTCTCTGGAATGAGATGGAAAGTTATGGAATAGGAAGAACATGCCCCATGGAGAGGCAATATTGAGTGAGGGAAGGGCACCAGCTGGGCCCCTCCCTTTAAGGAGGGAGGAACAGAAGCACTCTACCAACCTGCGAGAGAATAGGCCCCTCGGCCTACAGGGACCCTGGGGTGAGAGAAGTGGGACAGAAAGGCTGTCCCCGTTAGTGGGTGTGAGGGATTTTGAGCCCTCCCATGANGAGCCCGGGGGAGGGTGGAGGGAGGGGAGTGGCCAAGGAAGGGGAGTGTGTGCACACGGGTAGGAGAATAGGTGTGTTAATGGGGGTCGAGAGCTGGTGAGCGGGTGAGGATGCAAGGTGAGTGGTCAAAGACGCAGGTGCACCAGGGAGGGAGAAGCTTGTGCAAGATAGGAGTGTGCAAAGAAAGAGCTATGCAAGGGTCTGAGGTGTGAGGAAGGTGAACAAGAAATGGTCTCAAGCAATAAACACTTTTACACAAAAGACGGAAAAGTGTGCATGGTGTGGGACAGTGGAAAACAGATGAGTGTGTAAGAGATGCATTCGGGTGGTATGAGAAACGGAAGTGTGTAATTGTAATATGTGAGGAGGTGAGTGAGGGAGACAAGAGTGCTAAAGGAACTCGAGTGTCTTTCCCAGTACCCTCCTGCCCCACCACACTACACTGAAGTGAATACCACACACACGGGCACACACAGTTCTTTGCTTTTGCCTTTATGGAGGCCTTGGCCCTAAGAACCAGCTCTACCCTCTCATCACATTATTTCTGATTTACACTTACATCCCCTCCTCTCCAACGCTGAGGGAAAAGGGATTCCAGGGGAGCCCATTGGGTCAAACGCACTGGAAAAAAAAAAAAAGTAATTAGTAAAAGAGTAATTAACAGGAGAAGGGAGGGTATGGAACCAGGGACAGACTGCCAAACTAAGTCTCCTCAATAAAAGTGATTAAGGAGTGTAATGCTTTTATGAAGATTCAGATGCTTTGGATGGATGAATGTGTGAATCAGAAAGGGGGCTGGCACCCAAGGCAACATAGAGGATGACTTCTATTCTAAAGACAGTGAGCTGTGGAAAGAGAAGCTGAAGTGGACCTTGCTGGTGTAAGAAAGAAATTTGACACGTCAGGGACACTTTGCCTGCCAGAAGGTTTATGAACCAACCGGTCCCGGCAAGATAGCTGATAAAGCATTCACCTCAGAAGCCCCTTACCCAGTTCCGACCTTGAGGACTTTCTTTCCAGTGTCCCAGCTGCCCTTGCCAGCAAGGGCCCAGAGCTACAACTACCAGATGCAAAGAGGGGGAATCTGTACTGACCTGCATTCCATTTTGCCCTGGAGCATAGTTATATTCATCTCAAGCCTGAACTCTTACATCCTCTGCTGGGTGGTTAAGGAGAATAGAAGTTAAGGTGGAAAGAGTGGCAAATAAGAGTTATAAAGTGGTTTCAGATTTGAGACAATTTCTCACAAATGAGTCACTGATCCCTTCCTTCCTTGTTCCCATTCCCCTGAAGGGCTAGGAGTTGAATAAGGAAGTTAGAGCCAGTAAGACAAAGTAAGAGAAACCTGTCATCTACCTAGGTGTCTGCAATAAGAGGCCTTTTGGAAAAGTCTGTGTTCTGGGTGGGAGCAAGGGCTAAGAAACCCTGCATTGGGGGAAAGAGAGAAGCAGAATGACCCCAAACAAGGAGTCACAAGGTTTGTAGAAGGGCACAAATCATTCTCATGTCATGGTCTAAGGTGGTGGCGGAGGCTACTTCTTTGCACATGCCCATTGCTGTATGTATCTAGATATAATGTATAAAATATACACATGTGTATACACATATACAAATACATATGTATCCTAGCATCTTAGTGCTAGAAAAGAACCTTAAAGGCTAAGCATTCCCGTCTCTTGCTCATTGATAGCTTATCTGCCAGAAAGCACTCCCTGTTTTAACACTCCCAGGAAGGGGGAGAAGCTGGGAAGAGAGGAGGGCATTACCTTGCCACTCTTCCTGTTGGATTACTGCATTAATCTGTCTTCCATCAATTATTTAACCCTAGTTTTGCCCTCAGATGGGTATTGTCTACTCCGTTTTATATGACCACACTGTTGGCTACATCGTTGCAGGCAGCCTCATCGCTACTTTAAAGAGCTAGTGACTGAGACACCAAAAAAACCCACACACAAACAAAAATCCTGCATACACACCGGAGGCAAGCCCTCAGTAAAAAATTGTTGAATGAGTGAATGAATGAAACAAAGACACAAATGAGAGTATGTTTTCCGTTGACAGCAAAGCAGAAAGGCGACGGCGCCAGGTCTCGCCTCCGCCCCGCCAGACCACCATAAAGAGAGCGAGAGATGTGTAGTGAGACTGGAGAAGCGCTCGGCTCGGCCTGCAGCCGTGAGTTGGGAACTGGGTGGCCCAGGTTGCCATGGCACCGCATTGGCCTCCACCCTCTCTTGTCTTCCTGCCCCCCTTCCCCCCGCCTGGGTCTGGCAGTCAGTCACGTGCCCCGCCGCGTAACCACACCTCTGCCCCTCAGAGCGATGTCAAGCGGTCACGTGTGATAGCAACAGATCACGTGGCTGCCATCTCTCCTCCGCCCCTTTCTCCTCCCCGCCCCCTTCCCGGTCAAAGCCGCTCCTGGCTGCCCCTCTGCGCATGAGTGTCTCGTACGTGCCCCGAACGTCCGGCGTTCGCCCTGCCCCTCCAGTTTCCGCGCGCCTCTTTGGCAGCTGGTCACATGGTGAGGGTGGGGGTAAGGGGGCCGCTCTAGCTTGCGGGCTGTGTCTATGGTCGGGCCCGTAGCGTCCAGCTGCACCGGACACAGCTCGAGTGTATGGCGCCGCAGGATCTGGCTCCGGGGCCCCGATAACGGGCCGCCCCCGCAGCTCCCGGGGCGCAGTGAGGTAAGTGCAGACCCTTCCCAGGAATGGGGTCCATTTTCGTCCTGCACGGCTTCCTACGCGGGCAAGTTATGGAAGGATGGCTCGAGGGCGGGAAGTGGGGCAGGGTGTAATTTCTTCCTTTGTGGTCATATGGAGGTGTAATTTTAGGGACTGGATGTCGGATCTTCGATGCAGGGGGTGTGTCGTGTGAGATCAATCTTGTGCGGGGCGCGATGGTCCTAAAGAAAGGATTTTTTTTTGTTTGTTTTAGGGCCTCACGTGGCTGGAGGGCTTGGGGTTAGGGTCATTGTGTTACCTGAGGGGCCACCCTCATGGAAGATTGGGGAAGGGACGGGACGCTGCTGGTGGTGTCTTTGTGATGTCTTTTGTGAGAGTTACTTTATTGCTGCAGGCGGATACTATCTGAACTCTGGAAGGGATTTTCGGTGGCAGGAGTCTCTGTGATTGTAGGGTTTCCTCTGATCTGAGAATGGCTACTCCTCGATATGAGCCAGTGGCTGAGATTGGTGTTGGTGCCTATGGAACGGTATACAAGGCCCGTGATCCCCACAGTGGCCACTTTGTGGCCCTCAAGAGTGTGAGAGTCCCTAATGGAGGCGGTGCTGGCGGGGGCCTTCCCATCAGCACAGTTCGTGAGGTGGCCTTACTGAGGCGGCTGGAGGCTTTTGAACATCCCAATGTTGTCCGGTAAGAAGAGGTGGAGGGTTGGGAGTGGGTAGTAAAAGGGAAAAGATAACCTATAGGTGGGGATTGGTGGTCAGAAGAGAAGTGGGGACCCTGAGGAAATAGGGGAGGCCATGTTGGGCACAAGTGACCATTTGTTCTGGCCAGGCTGATGGACGTCTGTGCCACTGCCCGAACTGACCGAGAGACCAAAGTGACCCTGGTGTTTGAGCATGTGGACCAAGACCTAAGGACATACCTGGATAAGGCCCCCCCACCAGGCTTGCCAGTGGAGACTATCAAGGTAGGTAGGGTGGGTAGACGCCGAGAGAACCTGTTGTGATTGCGGGTGTGGTGCCTAGTTGCCAGTTCCTCTGTACCCACCCCCCCCTTCCAAACCAGGATCTGATGCGCCAGTTTCTAAGAGGCCTAGATTTCCTTCATGCCAACTGCATCGTTCATCGAGATCTGAAGCCAGAGAACATTCTGGTGACAAGTGGTGGGACAGTCAAGCTGGCTGACTTTGGCCTGGCCAGAATCTACAGCTATCAGATGGCACTTACACCTGTGGTCAGTAGAGAGGTGGGGGTAGGGGAGTGGTTGATGTAGCCATTGAGAAGTCACAAGTTTTGTGACTTAGTTAAGCATCCGTGGTTCATGGTAACCCATAGGATCCTCATCCGCTTTCCTCATTCCCGTTAGGTTGTTACACTCTGGTACCGTGCTCCAGAAGTTCTTCTGCAGTCTACGTACGCAACACCCGTGGACATGTGGAGCGTTGGCTGTATCTTCGCAGAGATGTTTCGTCGCAAGTATGGGACCCAAGTATCCTGAGTTTCCCAAATCTCTTAGTCGTAAACCCCATCCATTCCCTGCCCATTATTTCACTTAAGTACTATTGACCATTTTGTCCCTAACCAGGAACTCTGAAATGGCCTGGAATTAGGAACTTCATTGCCCTACATTCCCCTTACCCTCTGTTTTGAGCCACTAGCAAGGATTATTCCATTACCAGATCTTTGAAAATGACTGCTCTGTATGTCCTTTCTCACCGTAGGCCTCTCTTCTGTGGAAACTCTGAAGCTGACCAGTTAGGCAAAATCTTTGAGTAAGTGGCCAGCATGGGGGAAAAGAATTTTCCACTCTGAATCTTTCTGCTGAGCCCTGGATGGCAGCTGGCTCTGTGCCTGGAGATGGGGGTTGGAGAAGGACCCTCTTGACCCAAGTTCTTCTGCTCCCCATAGCCTGATCGGGCTGCCTCCAGAGGATGACTGGCCCCGAGATGTGTCCCTGCCCCGAGGAGCCTTTTCCCCCAGAGGACCCCGTCCAGTGCAGTCAGTGGTACCTGAGTTGGAGGAGTCTGGAGCACAGCTTCTGCTGGTACTGGGCTTGCACACAGGCACGGGCACAAGGGGAGGTTGGGGTGCAAAATGGAGCAGTATAAAAGGGACCCAAACTGTCACGGTGCCTAAGACGTGGTTGGGGGATGGGCTAGTTTTTACTGTTGCCATGTATAGACCATCCACAAAGGGGGAGGTAGAAAATATGCCATGTTGGTATTATCCCGGGTGAGCAAAAGTCTGTTTTTTGTTTTTTTTGTCTTCATGGGCTTTTGATTTTTGCCTCCACTTCTCAGGAGATGCTGACTTTTAACCCACACAAGCGAATCTCTGCCTTCCGAGCCCTGCAGCACTCTTATCTACAAAAGGCCGAAGGTAACCCAGAGTGAGCGGTGGAGTGAGCGGTGGAGTGGCTGCAGCAGTACCCAGAGAGAAGAAACGCCATCATTTCCCTTCCTTTGAACACTTGAGTGGAAAGGCCCCCAACTGAGAAGGAGATCTCTCAGTCTCTGAGGCTGTGGAAACTCCTCCTCCAACTTTTCACAGAGAGTATTTTGCTGCCTTAATGACATTCTCCCTCGTATCCCTCCTTTTGAAGCTTATCCTTCCCTTGCCTCCCCCGCCCCCCGCCCCGATTTCCATACACCAAGAGGTATGTTCCTTGTTCTCCCCTTTCCTATCTTGATATTGGGGATCTTTTTTTATACAGGAAAAACAAAACAAAACAAAGAAATACGGTCTTTTTTTTTTCTTTTTCTTAAATGTTTCTTCCACTGATGGGCTTTGCCATTTGAGGATTTGGAAAAATCATTTGGAAGATGGAACTTCACTATAGAATCTTGAAAGATTCTCTCCAGGTCAGTCACAGAGTCTACGTAGGAGCCCAACTGGCAAGAGAAAAAAAAGGCACTTAAGTTGCTGCTTTAAATATGGAGTTTAAATGGCTTTTATTTTTATATTCACTGAACTTCCCCAGACTGGGTCCTACTTATTGTAAGAAAGAGTCCTTGGTGGTTTTTTTCCTGGCTGTCCCTGATTTACCCTTGGAGCCAGGCCAAGATGTGTTGAGGTGGTCCAGCGTGTGGAAGGGAAAAGTGGGGAAACAGAGCCAGGAATGACTCCAACCCCCATCCCATTTCATGCACTCCCAGGAGCTTCCCATATCCACTTAAGGAGAGAGGGCGGAAGTTGCTCTTCATTCCTTAGAACCTTGCTCCCCCTGAACATGTCAGGGCACACAGCCTGGCTGTTCAGTCATCTTTGGGGGATGTGACAGAGGGCCTTTGCTTTTCTCAAAAAGGGCTTTAGACCCTGGGTTTTCCCTAAGGGAAGAAGAAAAGCTTAGGGAGAACGGAGAGCAGGAGAGAAGTCAGAAGGGTCCAGAGTCTCATAGAAAGGCACTGGGGTTAGCACGAGGATCCTTCTGATTCCGAAATCTCATTGCTAGCCAAACACCAAGGATCTGTAAAAAGCAAAGGGAAAGAGATCATCACCAATCGTGAATCTCCAGAACTAAGACCTACAGCCACAGAGAAAAACTTAACAGATGTATATGAGAGAAGCGGAGAATGGTACCTCTGTAAAGCTAAAGAAGAGTCCAACACCCCCCAGGATTTTCAGGGCTTCGTCTGAATGCTTCAGAAACTTTTCTCCACACATCTGGCACGTGGGGCTCCGGCTCTTGCAGATCTGAGGATAAAACATGTCTGTGTGTGTATGTTTGGAGGATGCGGAGCTGCCAGGCTGCCCCATCCCGACACCATGGTGAAGGGCCCCAGAAATAGTTTACTATGATCATTATCCTACAGGTAGAATCTCACTTGACTAATTCTCTACCCTTTGTATCCCTCCCTCCCTCTCCCTACCAGCACACAGCAAGAGAGCTGCTAGAGAGAGACCATCCCCTTCAGACTCTTGGAATCTGCCAATGATCTATGATCATTATCCTACAGGTAGAATCTCACTTGACTAATTCTCTACCCTTTGTATCCCTCCCTCCCTCTCCCTACCAGCACACAGCAAGAGAGCTGCTAGAGAGAGACAATCCCATTCAGACTCTTGGAATCTGCCAATTAACTTTCCTACCAGCCCCCACTCCAGCCCCACCTCTACACCAACTCACAGCGGTGCAGAAAGCATAATCCTGTTGATACAGGGTTGTGAGGTTGAACAAGCCACAACAATCAAAACTTCTTTCCAGTTCATCCCGGGTCTTGTTACTCATGACCCACCAAGAAGCATTGATGACATCCGTCTGGAGGAGATAGGCAGAGGGAAATTACTGGATGCTCCTAACCTTAAGAATCCTCCTACGTCCCTATCTCGAATACCTCAATTTCCCTATTTCAGCAAAGGGAGTCAACATCCCTCAGAAATAAGAGTGTATTATACAGAAAATGATAAAAATCCACCTCAGGTTCTTCTGGAAAATTAGCCGATTGCCCAGAGGAAGCAAATGCTCAAAATCTGAAAGTGGGCCTACTAAGAGATCCAGACAGGGGAGGGAGTTAGGGAGTTAAGAGGGNGCGGGGGGGGGGGAGGGCAGAAAGCAAGTACTTGAAAGGGCATCCGCTTACCTGTTTGCTTCGGTTGATAGCAAGGCATGAGCAAGAGATTACAAACTGGAAGGCGAAGACCAAACCGAGGATGATCATGTACTGAGAGGAAGAGTTATGGGAAAAAAAAGGCCTAGGTTCCTTTATGTCGCACCTACAATAACCATCTGGTCTCATCTATAACCTTGTTAGCTGAAAACAATAAAATCAGCTTGTTTCATAAATAGGGTAGGGCAAGGAGACATGTTCCCAAGATCATTCAAGTCTACCCTTCTTTCCAGCACTGCTAGCTGATTCAGCCCTCCCAAGGGCCCCAGTGCCCCCATCACTTAAGGTCAGGATACAAAGAACAGCAGTACTTGGTGGTGGTTGACAGCACCCACCAGTCCAGCCACCGCGATGAGAAGAAGGAAGACTCCCACAGCAATGACTGCTCCGATGATGTGGATGCTGGACACCAGACCCAGGCCCCTACCCCAAGCAGCCACTCCAATGAGCAATAAGCCTACCAGCTACAGGAAACAGAGCAGGTTACATCTCAGAAAAATTCTAGCGTGCAGCACAGCCAAAAGCCCTACAGAGAGTCTTGGACAAAAAAGAACTGAGTTTGCATGAAAGAGTGAGAGGTGTATGCTCCCGCCGCAGATCAGAATGGCTGGGAGAGGGGTGGGGGGCAGCAGGCCTAGTAGAGTCTGAATATAAAAAAGGAACCTGTAGCTTCATCCACTAGTATTTTGGAAGAAACAAATTCACAGGAGGGAGGGATTGGCCTTGATACCCACAGCCTTCAGTTCATTACCCCCACTCCCGAGATAAACCCCCTGGTCACCGGAAGTCTCCCCTCTTCCCACGGAAGTCCCCTGGAATTCCCTCTTCGCCGGAAGTTCCCGGGAATCTTCCCGGAACCCCCAGTACACCCCTCTTCCCACCGGAAGTCCCCTAGAGATTCTCCCCACTCCTCTTTCCGCCCTGAAGCTTCCCCCACCTCCCAAACCTCACCATGTAGACCACGTTCAGCGCGCACAGCGCATTCTTGGAGCAGGCAAAACCACCGCAAACCATCTCCCCAGCTTTGGGGACCCAAGTGGTCCCAAGGACTTGGGGGGAGGGTCTTGGGGACCGTCTTCTTGGACCCCGACAGCTTCTGTCTCTTTAAATCGAGTCCAGCCAAACCCAATTCTCTGCGCCTGCACCGTCCCACCCCTGCCTCTGGATTGGAGAAACTCGGGGCTAATCCAGGACGTCGATGGCTTGAATGCCAATCAGTCTGCATTGCGTCACTGACCCGCCTGCCGGCCCCTCCTTTAGGTTCTTTATTGGATGAAACTTAAAACTGGGGGTAGGGCTTCCATAGCTTCTTATTAGGGACCAGAGCCTAAACTTCAAAACCCCGGATTGAAAACGGAGCGCTCTGTGGTTGCAGCTGGAAGAGGGCTAATGCGAGGGAGGAGGCTCAGGAGAAACCCAGTCGGAGAGCGAGTAGATACGGCTTGGAGCGTAGGGCGAAAGGGCTCCTCCCCTCGAGGGAGCGCCCTTCCCCGCCCCTTTCCCCTTGTCCTGCAGTGACCTCATGATGACGCCATTGTTGGTTGCTATTGCATCACATTCGGGAACACCCAGAGGAGCAAAACACCTAGCCATTTAGCCCGGCCACAGAAGCCTTGGCTTGGGCACAGCAACGTCCAGCAAACCGTCACGCGTTTATCCACTAGTACATATACTCCTCTTCCATAGCCCCTCCTAGCTGGGTGAGAATATGCTATAAATTCAGAGTGCAAAACAGCCGCCTCGGGCCAGAACATTTCTGTAGTGACAGAGCCAGAAGTGCAGACATGAGTGTGCTCGGTGTCTTCAGAGCACATGCCTGACCCATGGCTTGCCAAAAAAAAAAAAAAAAAAAAACAAAAGGGGGGGGCTGGGAAA
>NW_027529169.1:1896773-1901599 GCF_008692635.1 Crocuta crocuta | reverse complement strand
GAGAAAAAAACACAACCAAAAAAAAAAAAAAAAAAAAAAAAAAAAAAAAGCCAAAGGGAGGAGTCTGGAATATGAATAAATATGAGAGGGAGGAGGAGTCTCCACATTTTCACTCTGAGGGAGGATACAGAGGTTGATCAATATGCTTATAATTGAATAAATGCTCTTCATGGAGATGAGAAAAGGCATAATTCCTCTTTTCCAAGAGAAACTGGTGATGGGAACACAAACGAAAAACCTCCCTCCAACCCCACAGGATGATTGCAGTTTTTATGTACTTAGATTATAGGAGTGCGTGAGCAGTATACTCTTAACTGCTACAGTCAGATTGCATAGGTTCCAATTTTGCCACTTACTGGCTGTATAACCTTTGGCCAGTTACCTAAGCTTTCTCTGCCTGTTTCCTCATCTGTAAATGGGGATAAATAACAATACAGCTGCCTCTTGGGTTGTTATGGGAATTGAATGAGTTAATATATGCAGAATGCTTAGGAACTACCTGGTATGTAGTAAACACTCAGTGTTAGTTTTTATAATCAGGATGTTTTACAGGTTCCAGCAGATAATCCCAACCCCAGTTCCCTTATCTCCAACTATACAAGAATCACATAGTTATAATCTGCTATCTTTCATAAATTAATATCAAGACGATATGCAGGCGAAGAGACATTTGGCAGGGCCAGAAAGGTTTGAGTCCTGAAACAAAGTGATTAGATCACACTAGCCACAGTTTTCCCCCAATATCTCCCCTGTATCTTCATTCTGTCCTTCAATTCCTCATCCACCCTCTTCTCTTTCAGGTCCTAAATCAAGGGCAAGACAGTGGTATTAGGGATAAGGGAAACTGATTGGCAAGCATCTTAGTTGGGGGGGAGGGTATAATGAAAAGAGTATCAGAGTTGTAATCAGAAGAGCTAGACCCATAGGGGCACTTGGCTGGCTCAGTCAGTGGAACATGCAATGCATGATCTCAGGGTTGTGAGTTCGAGCCCCATGTTGGGTGTAGAGATTACTTAAAAATAAAGCCTTAAGAAAAGGAGACCTAGACCCATGGATTTGTTTCACCTCTTACTGGCCTCTCAGAGCTTCGGTTTCCTTTCCTGCACCCCTGGGGCCTGTCATGAAGACAAAATATTTGAAAGTGCCATCATAAACTATTAAGTGTTATAGATAATTATTATGAAAATAATTGAGCAGAGAGCATGGTGGGTTTTTTTGTTTCGTTTTGTTTTTGTCTGGTTAGAGTTACTGTTCTCCTCCATAAACTGTTCTCCCCATAACTACTTGGCCTTTTAAAACAGGAGGTGGTTGCAGTGGGGCAGCTGACTAAGGAAGGGTTATGGAAAAAAATATAGGTATGCAAGCTCTTTGGATGTGTAGAGTGGGTGGGGAGTACAATCGTAAGCTGAAATGCAGGGCTGTAAGAATGAGAGACCAAGTGTGTATGCATTCCTGTCAGAGTTTCAGACTGAACACAAATCTGTTGGTCACTAAGAGTTTGGGATTGCAACTGGGGCCTGGCTTGCCACATTCTCCTAGAACCAACACCCATCTTAATTAGCCACCTCCCACAGGAGGCCCTAGGATGCTTGTTAAGGTCTCTCCATCTACCTGGCTGGAAAATCATAGCAGGGGCTGGCTGGCAGAGTTGATGAGCCAACGCTAGAGGGGGTGGGAGGTGCAGGAGGTAGTGCTGTCCCAGGCTGTGGGTTTGAAACTCACCAGTCAGGAAGTGAGGCCGACAGACGGAAGGGCGGGCAGGAGCGGGGAGTTCTGGGGCACAGCAGAAGGGGCCTTCTGGGGTTTGGGGACTGTGGGGCCATGGGCTTCAGGGCCAGAGGTTGCTGTTAGCCTGGCAAGACAGGTCTGGGCAACATGCATGCCCAGAGGCAATTGGCTGTAGCTGCAGTGAGAGCAGAAGTCAGACGACATGAGGTGGCCAAGCAGTCTCTAAGCCGCCTCAGGAAGCTGGCAGAGCGGGTGGGCGACCCTGAACTTCGGGACAGCATCCAGGCCTCACTGAACAGCATAAGAGGTAAGAGAAGGGTGAGCTCTAAACTTGGGTGTCTCGGGGACCAGCAGGGGGATAGAAGGGCTTGCTGTGTCATACATCACTTCCCAATCAGCCACTTCCTAGTCCTCTAGATGGAGCTGGGACTCGGGGGAAGAAAACATTTGGACAGGATGGGAAAAGATACGGGAGGTGTCATTCTCCCTCTTTCCCCAATTCTGATCCTTCTCCCAAGGGATCAAAATACAAGTCACTGCTGAGCTGACCTTCTTGGCAATGGAGAAGTGGGTGAGCATGGGGAAGAGAGGCTGTGACAGACCCACGGTGGACTTGGACCCTGCCTGGGGAGTCCAGGGCAGGAAGCAGTGTGGGGCAGGAGGTTCTGGGACTGCATAATGTGTTCATTCCCAGGACCCACAAAGGATCGGTGACCTCTTGTTCTCCAGCTGTAGAAAGAAACACACACACACTGAAACACACCACGCAGAGAATCTCAGGCTCCCAGGCACACACTGCCACTCATACTACACGCTTTGCACAGCCAAAGCGCAAAGAAGTCCCCAGGACCCTTTTCGGTCCCCTCTCTTCCCCATGCTCCTGTTCCTGTCCTCCCCACCACCCCCAGCACACACACCTTCCGCTCTACCTCCTTAGTGCCATTAGAACGAGTGATGACAACACAGGGAGGAAGTGCTGCCATGGCAACACCATCCGCCACATCCTCCTGCCCACCCCAGCCTTCAGTCCTGTGGTGGGGCCCCGGCAGGAACAGCTACTCCAAATCCATGAGGCCCCACCACTAGGGACCTGGTGGAACTGAAAGGGGTCTCCAACCTGCTCTCATTTCATTTACCTCTGAGGTGGCAAAGAGCAACAAAAGCCAGCTATGTTGTCCGTGAAAGGTGTCTGGGAAAAGCACATCCTTCATCAGATCCTGGTCTCTCCCAGCTGCTCCATTCTTAGCTGCCTACTTGGGGGAGGAGGGGGTCCAAGAGGCCATTCTTTCCACCAGGGGTATCTCCTGCCAGACCTCTCTGACTACAGAGACCACAGCTGCAGACCATAACTTGGGGAAGGAATATTTGGTTTGGGTTCCTCGGGGGACAGTATGATCCCCTTCCCATTGCCTTTCTGAGGCTAGTGGCCCTCTCCCCTCCTGTCCCCACCTTTTGCCAAGAACAACCGCTGGCAGATGCCTTCCGTACAGCCTTAGTGGTGGAAAGACCCACTTGGGGGAGTGGCCCATGGCGCCTCCTAGGGGAGGAACTCCAAGCCCCACCCGGGGAGAGAAGAAAGAGGGGGAGGAAAAAGGTTTAGTCCAGGTAGAGAAGCTCTGCTTAGCTCTGGAGGAGGGAGTGAAGACAGGTGGAGGCTGAAATCTCCCAGAAGACTAAGCTCTTTATCAGCGATTTGTTCCACTCCTCTAAGAGTCAGGGTTCTGTTTCCACTGAACATAAAGGAAAACTGAGGCCACTAAAGGAAGGAAGGAAAATCAAGGCAGAATCAACAGAACACCTTCACCTCCTCTTTGAGAAAATTCAGAAAAAGCTACTGAAGAGTCTTCTATCCTGGGAATGGTGTCATCCAGGTGGGGTGGAAGAGAGGGGGTGCTGACCTCAGGACAGGACCGAGAGGGATTGGGTACAGGTCTCAGGGAAAACAGAGGGCATCCAGCATCCTGGTACTGCCCCCCCCCTCACCCCCNTGGGGGGGGGAGGTCTCCAAGCCTCTGAGAAGGCCTCCGACCACTCAGGCCCATCCCTGCCAGGTCTCACTCAGCCTCTGTTCCCCGTGGGCCTAACCCCTTCAGCCTTCTCCCCAGGGTAGAGGACAGTGAGTCCAACTCCGGGGTCCCTGGAAGGGTGGTAGACACACAGCAGACAGACGTTTTCCATTCTATCTCCTTTTTAACCTTCTAAAAGAGCTCCACCTTGAAAACCTCAGGAGTTGGAATGGGAACCCAAAAGACGCTGCCTCCCACCTCAACTGAAGGGGTCCCTGTATTCAGGGGTGCTAAAAACCTCACGTGTGGGTAATCAGATTCGAAGATGGTGCCTCCCTTAACCCCAATCCCCTGACAGACCCCCCCACCCACCATACCCACCAATTCTCCTCTCTGCTTATCCCTGCTGATTCTGAGGCACTCTTGGAGCTACGGTTGCTATGGAGACTGGATGCATTTTGGTATGGGGGTGTCGATCCGTAGACATATTCCTTCTCCTTCCACCTCAAGCTGGAGCCTTTGACTCACTTTTTGGCCTGGGCTCCTGGAGCCCTTAGATCTCTTCCCTCCTAAGGCACCCCCCTCCTTCCTACCCGGCTAAATTCCATGTTTGTCCCTATCCCCAGGGAACACTTTCCAAGTTCACTTTGGGACAGTTGGGCTCATGTCGTGGCCCCACCAATGCATTGCGTGTGGAGGGTGGGGGTGAGCGAGGCGGCTGGGTGATGGGGAAAGAAACAGCAGCAATTACCTGGGGGAGACCAGGGGTCCTGGGAAAGGGATTTCAGGCCTCCCGATTTCCCTACTTCAACTTCCCCAGAACTGGCAGCCATCCCCTAAATCCGCTCCGTTTCCCCCTCGGACTGTCCACCCACGAGCTGATTTTTTACCCTGGTCCCTAAATGCCACACCCAACAGTCGCGTTCCCTAACCGCGGTGTGCTAGGGGAGGGGGCTAGATTGTTGGAGTAGGTGAGTCCAAGTTCTAGGAAATCCAGCCCAGGATTTGGGAGGGAAATCCAGTCCTGGATTTTGTACCGCCTTCTCAGACAGCGGAGCTGGTGGAGAGAAGGTTGGGGGGGAGATAGGGTGG
>NW_027529169.1:1877233-1896709 GCF_008692635.1 Crocuta crocuta | reverse complement strand
CTTTTTCTCCCCCAGCCTCGGGGCCTCCTTTTCTGCCCCCTTTTCCTCCCTCTCCCCTATTTGCCCCCACTACTGTCCTCCCCGCCCTCCTCCGCCCATCTCGGCGCCCCCACCCAGGCCGGGGTGCAAGGTCCAGCGCGCCTCCCTGGAGCAGCACCAAGGTCCCGGGGCTCCAACGGGGTGGGGGCGCAGGGCGGGAAGCANGGGGTCCGGGGGCTGGGGGCAGCGAGGAGGGTGGCCCCATGGCCGGGCCCCCCTGAAGCAGTCCGGGGGAGTCCCCTCCCCTCCCCAGCTCGGGGGTCTCGGGGCCCCATGAGCCGGGGCGCGGGCGCTCTTCAGCGCCGGACAACGACCTACCTCATCTCGCTGACCCTGGTCAAGCTCGAGTCGGTACCTCCGCCGCCGCCTTCTCCGTCTGCGGCCGCAGCCGGCGCCCCCGGGACCAGAGGTGCCGAGACAGGGGATCCAGGCAGCCCCCGAGGCGCGGAGGAGCCGGGCAAGAAGCGGCANAACTGCTTTTCCGGGCCGAGGCGGCGTGTTCTCCGTCCCTCCCTTTGGGCCGCCCCTCCGGGGCCCCCGCTCTCCGGGGGGCTGAGCCCTGACCCCAAGCCCGGGGGCGCCCCCACCTCCCGGCGCCCCTTGCTCAGCAGCCCGAGCTGGGGGGGCCCGGAACCTGAAGGCCGGGCGGGCGGCGGCGTCCCAGGCTCGTCCTCCCCGCACCCCGGCACTGGCAGTCGGAGGCTCAAGGTGGCGCCTCCTCCGCCGGCTCCCAAGCCTTGCAAGACCGTGACCACGAGTGGCGCCAAAGCCGGCGGGGGCAAGGGCGCGGGTAGCCGCCTGTCATGGCCCGAAAGCGAAGGCAAGCCCAGGGTCAAGGGGTCAAAGAGCAGCGCGGGGACTGGAGCTTCGGCCGCTGCTGCTACAGCCGCCTCCGCGGCCGCCGCCGCCGGGGGAGGGGGAGCGGCAGCCACGACCTCTGGTGGGGTCGGGGCTGGGTCCGGAGCCCGAGGGAAGCTGTCCCCTCGGAAAGGCAAGAGTAAGACCTTGGACAACAGTGACTTGCACCCGGGACCGCCTGCTGGTTCTCCTCCTCCGCTCACCCTCCCAGCAACCCCGGCTCCAGCCGCTGCTGTCACCGCCGCCTCCGCGCAGCCCACTGGGCCTGCACCTCCAATCACTCTAGAGCCTCCAGCTCCAGGGCTGAAACGGGGCCGGGAGGGGGGCCGAGCATCCACTCGAGATCGCAAGATGCTCAAGTTTATCAGCGGCATCTTCACCAAGAGCACAGGGGGGCCTCCTGGCTCCGGGCCCCCTCCCGGACCCCCGGGCCTGTCTTCTGGCAGCGGGTCCAGGGAGCTGCTGGGCGCAGAGCTCCGCGCCTCCCCTAGTGAGTAGGACCAGGGCCTGAGAACAGGGAGGGGAGGGCTTGTGGAATGCTCAGCTTGGGGTGGAGGAGAGGTGTGCAGGATTGAACTAAGGAAGCTTCTCTCTTGGGTGGGCGGATGAACCAGATTCACTCCATTGCCAAGGACTGGGGCAAAGACTCAGGGGTCCTGAAAGGAGGTGGGTGGCTACACTGTGCGACGTGAGAGATGCCTTGATTTCAGAGGGACTCGGAGAGCCTCAGAGCTTTCTGGGAAAATAATGCCCTTGGTCAGAGAGACTGTAGGAAATTACTCGCAGAGAAGGCTCAGACCCCACTTCCAGCCTCAGCGGGACTCTGGGAGCGTGGGAACAGAGCTTTGCCTTGCCCCGAGGACTGCTGAAGGTGAAGGGAATGAGGAAGCCTCAGTTTCTCTGGAGCACTTGGGGCAGGTGGCAGGAGAGTGACCTTGCAGGCAGCTGCTCGCCAGGGATAGGTCTTCCCTGGGCTGAGACCAGGCTAGTGGGGCGGCAGGGAGGGACTCTGGTTTCTTTCCGCGCAGAGAAGGTGGATTGGGCAGTTCGGGAGTGCGTGGGGGCTGGAACGTGATGAATACTTGAATGCGAAGCGAGAGGGGGCGGATGGGAGGTCTCACTTCCCACTGCCCACCCTGGCCCCAGAGCGGCGTTGAAACCCCCAGGGGGCTGCCCAGGAGTGACTCAGGGGGACGGAACTGCTGCAAAGGCAATTTTTACCCCCGGAGACTTGGGAGGGGGTACTGAGAAGGTACTGTGGTTTTTTTCGGGGGAGGGGTGTCTTTCTTTCTTTTCTTTTCTTTCTTTCTTTCTTTTTTTTTTTTTTTTACTTTTTCTGGAAGAAAGGCTAGGGACTCTTGGTGCGGCTCACACTCCCCTCCGGGGAGGCGGGTTCGGGAGCGGGGGCGGCCCCCGGGGTTTGGCTCTGGAGGGGGTGGGAGCAGATGGCTCCGGATCCCAGAGTTCCCGCCGCAGCTGCGGCGCCCCGGGAACGTCCGGCCAGTGTCGGGCGCGGGGGCTGGACCCGGCGGGCGGAAGGAGCATCCTACCCCCCGCCCCCGGGCCTGTAGCTTCTCCGGGCCAGGAAACTGAGCCCTTCCCCACACTTCTTTCAGAGGGTGCTTGTGGGAAAGGTGTGGGAGAGGGAAGCGTAGGCAAATCCAGGCTCCACTGCTTGGGCTGTGGGAAGCGGTCAGGGCCACCATGCTGTTGACCTTGAAAAAGGGGAGGGATATCCCTCACCTCAGTTTCTCTCTTGTGAAATGGAGATTGAGGAAGACCCACTCCCTTAGGTGTCCCAGCCCCTCCTCCCAGGATCTGCCTGGGGAATCCAAGTCAGGCCGGCAGGGAGGAGACCCTCCGCCGTTCCTCTACAGGGAAAAACCCACCACTGTCAGAACCCTGGTCCCCCCATCTGGGGCAGGGACTTACGTTTGGGGATGTGCTTTAAGGGAGATGCCAAATGAAGTATTTTTGTCTAGCTGGTTCCGTTGCTAAGCAACCACTGAGCGGCAGCAACAGCTGTGGGGAGACCAGCGGCTGGGATGGGAGGATTGGGGACCACTCTCAAACCTAGCCTTTCTACATAGTTCTCCAGCCCAGGCAGAGTCCTGGGGGTTAAGGGAAGCTGAAAAAGGAGGAGGGGTGGCTGAGGGGGTGGGGGTGCTCCTGGGCCTGGAGCATCCCCTCTTACGGCTCCTTTCCTATTACAGAGGCTGTGGTCAATAGCCAGGAATGGACTTTGAGCCGCTCCATTCCTGAACTGCGCCTGGTAGGTAACCGAGTCCCTTAGTCTGTACGAAGACTGACATCCCCACTCACCTCACTCAACTCTCTCCCCGTCACCTCTTCCTGCCCCTCTCTCTGTGGGAATGAGGAATAGTTTTCTAGTTCTCCCGAGATTCTGCCTTCGTAGCACTTTCCTGGGGCTTGATGTATCCTTACAACTTTTTCTTCTCTACTCTCATTTCTTGTTTGTTCATGGTTCTCCTCCAGGCCTCTCCTCATTTCTGGCATCTCCCCTTTATAGTTTCATGTTCTGTTGCCTAGAATTGGCTAAAACTTTCCAACCAGNCTGGATTGCCAAAAATCTTCAGCCTGTGGTCCACTTTGAGCTTGGGATCATTTCTTACCACACTTACCTGAATTTCCGGAATGCTCTCTCCTGACCAGCCCTCAGCTAGTCCCTGCAGGCTCCTGCCTGGATGATTTAACACTGCCAGTCTTTGAGTTCTCTGGAGTGTTCAGACCCAAGCATTTGGCCTCCTTCTAATTCTCACAATCTCTGCTCCACAACCTTGTTCTCAGGGTGTGCTGGGCGACGCCAGGAGTGGGAAGTCATCACTCATCCACCGATTCTTGACTGGTTCGTACCAGGTGCTGGAGAAGACAGAAAGTGAGTTCTCAGGAGCCATAGTAAGCTAAGGTTTGGGGTCAGGAATCCAGGATCACTGACTAGGCAGCTTTGGAGACCTCTAGAGGAAAGGATGAAGCCCTAATAGCTAAAGTATAAGAAGCACAGGGAAGCTTCATGATCTGTGACCACTGACCTACTACCACTTCCAACCCTTCTGGACAGGTGAGCAGCACAAGAAAGAGATGTTGGTGGATGGACAGACTCATCTGGTGTTGATCCGAGAGGAAGCTGGGGCACCTGATGCCAAGGTGAGGGCTAAGGTGTTGGGGTAGGCAGGCTGGCTGGGGTCAGTATGGGCCAAGAGAGAAAGCTCTAGTTTCCCAGACCTCCCTGGGCATGGCGTCCAGAGGAGTGGACTTGTCTGACCCTCCCTTTGCTCCCTCATGCCCCGCAAGTTCTCAGGCTGGGCAGATGCTGTGATCTTGGTCTTCAGCCTGGAGGATGAAAACAGTTTCCAGGCCGTGAGTCGTCTCCATGGGCAGCTGAGCTCCCTTCGGGGAGAAGGACGAGGAGGCCTGGCACTGGCACTGGTGGGGACACAAGGTAAGGAGGGTCTGGGGAAGCACGATAGCTTTCAGGGGAGTCCTTGAGATGGCTGCCGAGGTATTTGCCCAACATAGGTGAAAGCGTGGTGAGGTGTGGAAATGGCCCCTTGGATTGTAGTAACTCTCTGGAAGGAGGCCGATCTCCAAATAAGGGAGTCATTAAAACAATCAAAAAAACAAAACAAAACAAAAGCAAAAGTAAAAACAAACAAACAAAACAAAAAACAAAAACCAAAAATCTTCCCAGGGTCTGAGCAGAGAAAAGAGGACTCTTCAGGAAGGAAGGGACAGCTATAGTAGCAATCTCCATTCCTCTGAGATGTCACCTACCTTGTGTTCTCACACTGCCATTTCCTGTCACCACCATGGGAAACACAGAAAATCTCGGGCTCCAGTGTGGACAGAAAGCCTTCCATGTTCCCCTTGCTTCAGCTGGGTCAGGCTGACACCTGTCAAAGGAACATATCTAAAAAAGAGAAAGCACAAATGAAATGATGGAGAAAATAAAGAGGGCAGAGAGTTTTTACAGAACTGTAAAATTCTCAAAAGGGATTCAGAGGCTCTCCGATGCCCCCAGGGCCCTGTACCCACCTGTATTGGGCTGGCAGGACTTTCTGTCTGGGTGCCTATCCTGCAGAATGCCGTTTCCACCTGCTGCTCGCCTCCTGATTCCTTGCTGCAGAGTGAACAGTCCACCTGTTGCCCGTGGACATTCAACCTTTTCCTACACAGCAGGTGACCTCCCACTCAGTTCAGGGCTCACTGGATTTGCAGAGCAGGGGCGATCATCACTTGTGAATCTCAGCCATTTCAGACCTTGTCAGGAAGCTCTACTCAGCTCTCGAGTATTCTTTGAAGACACGTGCACAGAGCTCACCCAGCCTACTGTACTGCAGCTGGGCTGGTGAGCTGGGCCCAGCATTCAAAGAGGAGGGAATATTCTCTCACAGCCTGTCCTTACTGGACCCAGCCTGGGACGGAAGTCAAAGGGAAAAGAAAGTAGGAGAAGTGAGGGAAAGGCCCGCTCGTCCAATCCTGACCCTTTCCTGTCCCCTCAGACAGGATTAGTGCTTCCTCCCCTCGAGTGGTGGGCGATGCCCGGGCCAGGGCTCTGTGCGCGGACATGAAGCGCTGCAGCTACTATGAGACGTGCGCCACCTACGGGCTCAATGTGGACCGGGTTTTCCAGGAGGGTGAGCACGGTGACTCCCTGCACACGTGGGAAGCTGGGAATGGAGGAGCTGAGGGCCTAGGGTATTCTCAGGGCCTCCAGGCCACCCTCTGTGAGAGATGGGAAATTAGCCTGCATGGGAGGGAGGAGGGATCAGGGAAGGTCAGAGAAGGTGTGCTTCATAACCACATGGTCTTTCTGGGCTGAGTGAGCTGCTCCAGGCTACAGGTGGCACAAAGGCCATAGTGAAGTTTGGGCCAGTGTTATCTCCTGGGGATTTATCAAAACTGGGCAACAAAGGCGGGGTGGGGGTCTTAGGTATCTGCCCCACTCATGCATCCTACCTCTCCTCCTTCCGTTAGTGGCCCAGAAGGTGGTGACTTTACGAAAACAGCAACAGCTTCTGGCTGCCTGTAAGTCCCTGCCCAGCTCCCCAAGCCACTCAGCTGCTTCCACTCCTGTAGCTGGACAGGTGAGTTGGGGTTTCAGGGTCCACAGAAGGGCTGGTAAGATGCAGAGGAGGGCTGATGAACAAGAACAAGAGGACCTAAGGAGGTTGGAGGGGGGGGGGGCGAATGGATATGACAGTGACACCACTTTTAGAAAGTGTCTTGGGCTGGAAATCAACCAGGTTCAAAATGCTGTAAGGTCTTTGAGCAAGTCATTATTACCTCCCAAGGTTTCAGGAAGATTATATGGCATGATACTTGCAAAATCTAAGGCACTATGACAGTGAGGAGTTTTATTATTAATAATAACACAAATAAATGGTGATGAGCTCAAGGAGTGTCTCAAATCCCTCATAGCTAGATGTAACTCCAGCTTGGTGGGGTGGGAGCATCGCAAAAACTGTTCTGCTGACTCCTTCATCCGTCCGCAGGCTAGCAATGGGGGCCACACTAGCGACTACTCTTCTTCCCTCCCATCCTCACCCAATGTTGGTCACCGTGAGCTCCGAGCTGAAGCGGCTGCAGTGGCCGGATTGAGCACTCCAGGGTCCCTGCACCGGGCAGCCAAGCGCAGGACCAGCCTTTTTGCGGTATTGGACATGATGATTCCCCCATCCTCCTGTTCCCTGACCATCTTCCCTGGTCCCTCGACCCCTCTGTTGGGCCCATTTTCATCGTCTTCCCCGTCCTTCCATCAGTGGATCCCTCTATCCATTCTCTAACTGATGCCAATAACCGTTCCAGAATCGTCGGGGCAGTGACTCTGAGAAGCGGAGTTTGGACAGTCGGGGAGAGACAACGGGGAGTGGGCGAGCCATCCCCATCAAACAGGTGGGTGATCCAGGGGCTGGGGCAAGCTGGGGTGGGTGGCTGGTCTTGACCGGCTTTCCTCCCACATGTCTCTCTCCATACTCCAGAGCTTCCTACTGAAGCGAAGTGGCAACTCCTTGAACAAAGAATGGAAGAAGAAATACGTGACCCTGTCCAGTAACGGCTTCCTCCTCTACCACCCCAGCATCAATGTGAGTGGCAAAGATTGGCTGGACCACACTGGCTGGCCTTGGACACCCTTCCACCTCTCCCAGTCCACGTTCTCACACACATAAACGTCATTTCCAGGGGAGCCGTAGTCCTGTTCTCTTAAGTTCAGCAAACATGTGTGAGGCATCCACCTTGTACCCATCCTGGGGATGGGAAAGTAAAGACATCTCCCCAGGAACTTGCAGTCTAGTGGGAGAGCATGGAGGAAGGACCTCCACCTGGTCTGCCGTTCAGGGAATACTTTCTGGAGGAGACAGTGCCAGGCCAAGTTCGTTGGGCCCTTCCCCTCAAAGTTCATCCCAACACTGTCAGCACCAAACACAGTGTCCCCTCTCTAGCCCATACTCTTGGCTGCTTTCCAGCAGCACCAAGGCCCTCAGCCTTCCTGTACTCTCAACCCCTGTACCCCTCCAGGATTACATCCACAGCACCCATGGCAAGGAGATGGACTTGCTACGAACGACAGTCAAAGTCCCTGGTAAAAGGCCCCCAAGAGCCATCTCTGCTTTTGGCCCCTCAGCCAGCATCAACGGGTTGGTCAAGGACATGAGCACTGTGCAGATGGGTGAAGGTCCTGGTGAGTGGGACTTCTGACAAAGAGGCAGGAAAGGGGCCAGAGCTGGAGGGAAAAGGAGGAGGGGGAGGGNCTGAAGCTTTATTTTGTTCCCCTTCCAACAGAAGCCACCACTCCCACCCCCAGCCCCAGCCCCAGCCCCAGTTCTCTGCAGCCACCACCAGACCAGACATCCAAGCACCTGCTGAAGCCAGACCGGAATTTGGCCCGAGCCCTCAGCACTGGTCAGTGAGGACCCACTCTCCATCCACTGTCTTCCGGATCTGAATGGGGTGTGGGTGGGAAATGAACTTGGGGTAGAGGCTGGGAGGCTGGAATCAGTGCATGAGTGGATACACTGAGCATCTGCTGGGTGCCAGGCACCAGGCTCGGTCATACTATGATGATCATAATGGTTAAACACAAGTGGGTTCTAGAGCTAAATTGCCTGAACTTAAATCCTGGCTTGCCACTTGGGCAAGTTGCTTGACCTCTCCATGCCTCAGTTTCCTCACCTGTAATATGGAGATAATAGATTCTATCTCAGAAGTTGCTTTGAGGCTTAAACAAACTGAGAACATTGTCTAGCACATAGCCAGCTCTCAGTATTTGGAATGTTTGGAGATATAGATATAGATATAGATATATTTAAAAAACGAGTAAATGGTAACAAATGATCCTCACAACAACCTTGTCAGGTCAAGATTGTTATCCCCATTCTAGGGATGAAGAAACTGAGGCTCAGAAGATTAAGTGACTTGCTCAAGGTCTCAAGGCCAGTAAGTGGCAGAGCCAGGATCTAAGTGCAGGTCTGACTCTAAACCACTCATCTGCCCACCTCCCCAGGAATGATCAAGGGGGACCTCCTGGAGAGGACGGGGGACCAAAGCTAGTTCAGGGGAGGAGACAGGCTATGGAGGAATCAGGAAATCTGTGGAGGGGGCAACTGAGGCAGCTGTGTCCCCCTCCCTAAGACTGTACCCCATCTGGAGACCTGAGCCCCCTGAGTCGGGAACCCCCTCCTTCTCCCATGGTGAAGAAGCAGAGGAGGAAAAAGTTGACAACACCATCCAAGACTGAAGGCTCGGCTGGGCAGGCTGAAGGTGAGGCCCTGGTGGGCAGTTCCACTCCCACCCTGGACCCTCACCCCTAACTCCAGATCCCTGGCCTAGCTCCTTCAGGAGGAGCAAAAGTGCCTGAGCTGAGTGCTTGGCTATCATAACCACTGTGCACATGACTTAGTGAGAAATGGATGAGGACCCCTCAGCTCCCATCCCTCCTCCCATTCCCCAGACAATGCCTTTTACCCCAGTAGTTCCCAGCCCTGCCACTCCCTGTCCCAATGTCCCCCATTAGTCTGTAGCTCCTGCTACCTCTCTTAATGACCCTCCGGTTTCTGTTCCTGCTCGCAACTCCACTTATCCCGGTTCCCACACCCAGAACCCCCTTATGGTCCACAGTGACTCATCACCTGACTTCACTGTCCCCCATTGACTCCTCAGCTGCTGGACTCTGTGCCCACTCAGTCCCTGTTCCCAATAACTTCTCATGATCACCAAGCTCTCCCAACAGCCCTTGACCACAGTGATCCACATTCCTGCCCCCAGTGACCTCCCCAGGCCCCCGAGACTCCTCTGGAACCACAGGCCTCCCTTGTCCCAGGTCCAGGACTCAGCTTCTGTCCCCTCTCCCTGTGTTCACTCAGATCCTGACCATCCCTTCCCTTCTTAGAGACCTGGCTCCTCACTGGTCATGATAACCGGTCCCCACGCCCTGCTCTCTGCTGGGTGCTCAGACCCAGGTTCCAGACCTGCCTACTCTCATGGCTCTTGGCTTCTGCTCCACTCTGCTCCGGGGCCACTGACTTTAGTTCTGCTTTCTCTCCCCATCTGTCTGTCCTGCTTTGTCTCTGGCACTCTGTCACTATTTCTCTCCATCTCTCCATCTGCCTCTCCTTTTCTCCTTTCTTGGTCTCTTTCTCTGTTCTGCTCTCCATTCTATCTCTATCTCCTTCGCTTCGGGAAACCAGCCAAGCGCAAAATGTGGAAACTAAAATCCTTTGGTAGTTTAAGAAATATTTATAAAGCAGGTAACAAGCGGGGAGCTGGGAGGGGCGCTCAGCTGGGGTGCAGATGGGTGGGGGTGCCCTTGCCTTCCCCTGCATGTGCTCGGGCTTCCTGCTCTCCCACACCTTCTGCTTCCCCAACCCCTCTGCCCCACTCCCAGGGGCTTGGGATGGACATCAGGGAGGAAGGGTTTGGGGAAGGCAACCCCTGTTTGAACTCTGTCCCTTGACCCTCATCCCATCCCCCACCCAGAGGAAAACTTCGAATTCCTGATCGTGTCCAGCACTGGTCAGACTTGGCACTTTGAGGCAGCCAGTTTTGAGGAGCGGGATGCTTGGGTCCAGGCCATCGAAAGTCAGATCCTAGCCAGTCTGCAATGCTGTGAGAGCAGCAAGGTCAAGGTAATGGTCGGGGGGCGGGGTGAGAGTTGGGGAAGAGCAGACATGAGTGTCTCAAGAGTCTGGAGAAGGGCTCAGAGGGAGAGTCAACACAGACCCCAACCCTTTCTGCAGCTACGCACAGACAGCCAAAGTGAAGCAGTGGCCATCCAGGCGATCCGGAACGCCAAGGGCAACTCTATCTGCGTGGACTGCGGGGCCCCCAGTGAGCGCAAGGGGGCAGCGGAGGGGTCTGGGAGGGAGTATGGTTCGCTGGAGTTGGCGAATGCTGCCTCTCCGGCCAGGAGCCAACCTCTGCACTCCCTCCGCAGACCCCACATGGGCCAGTTTGAACCTGGGCGCACTCATCTGCATCGAGTGTTCTGGCATTCACCGGAACCTGGGCACACACCTGTCCCGAGTTCGTTCGCTGGACTTGGACGATTGGCCTCGGGAGCTGACCCTGGTGCTGACGGCCATTGGCAATGACATGGCCAACCGCGTGTGGGAGAGCGACACGCGGGGCCGCACCAAACCCACGCGGGACTCTTCGCGGTACGTGTGAGGGAAGGGGGTCGCCTAGGGTGTGCGGATCCCGAGAGGTTTCTCTGGGTAAGGGGAGGAGGTCCTGGGTGACTGTCCCTAGAACCCTTCCCGTTCATCCACGGTCTTGCAGAGAGGAGCGGGAGTCATGGATTCGCGCCAAGTACGAGCAGCTGCTATTCCTGGCGCCGCTGGGCACTCCCGAGGAGCCTCTGGGCCGCCAGCTGTGGGCCGCGGTGCAGGCCCAGGACGTGGCCACCGTTCTCCTGCTTCTGGCCCATGCGCGACACGGACCGCTCGACACCAGCGTAGAGGACCCGCAGCTCCGCTCCCCCCTTCACCTGGCAGCCGAGCTCGCCCACGTGGTCATCACGCAACTGCTGTTGTGGGTACGTGAAGGGGGGGGGGGCGTAGGGAAAGAGGTCTTTGAAAGCTCCACCTAGGAGACAGCCAGGCGCGGGGGATCCCGGAAGCGGGCCTGGAAATTGGGAAGGGGGAGAATTTTTGCTAGTGTAGGCCCTACGGGGACGCTTGGTGACGCGGCCGTTTCTGTCCTCTAGTACGGCGCCGACGTGGCCGCCCGCGACGCACAGGGCCACACGGCGCTGTTCTACGCCCGCCAGGCTGGAAGCCAGCTGTGCGCCGACATCCTTCTCCAGCACGGCTGCCCGGGTGAGGGCGGCAGCACAGCCACCACCCCCAGCGCAGCCACCACCCCCAGCATCACCGCCACGCCCAGCCCCCGCCGCCGGAGCAGCGCCGCCAGCATGGGCCGTGCGGACGCCCCCGTCGCGCTGGTATAGTTGCCCAGCGGGAGAGACACCCCCACTCCCACACGGGCCGGGCACGACCACACCGGGTGGACCGCTGGACAGATGCACCCACTCACCTCTCTAAACCGCACCCCGCCCCACGGGAGCACTTCTTTCCCCCACGAGGGCACAGCCCCCACGCCTCCCAGAAGACACAAACTCACCTCCCTCTCCCCAACGAGGCATGGAGACCCCAGCTCAACAAGCCCCCTTTCCACCCTTTCCACACTTGGATTGCGCTGGGTCTACCCGCTGGGTGTCTGCGGAAGCGGACGCCCTGTCGCGGTACCTGCTCCTGGGAGCTTGGATATGCCCGCTCGCGCCCCCTAGGGGAGGAGGGAGGAAGACCCAGTCCTGCTTGTGCTCGACAATCCCAAGGGTGGAGCACAAACCCAGGCTGGCTCCTGGGGAGACGCCGCGCCAGGGGGAGGGGTTAGTACGTGGGAGGGCTAGCCCTGGGACTTGGGGCCAAAACCCGGGCCCCCACCCCTTCCATGCTAATCTCACTGCCCAATGAAGGGGGAAGGGCAGCGAGGGGCAGGACCCCTGCTGCCCAAGGGGGTAGGGGGGTCCCCAACCCTTTCCGTGAAAGGGACCATGAGGAGTGGAAATCAGGACGTCCCCCCACACCCACCCATGGATGGAAGCTAAAGGGCCCGGGGAGCCAAGAGCCTGGGTCCCTCCTCACTAGTATCTTGGGAGGGAGAAGAGATGGAGCAGAGCGGGCTAAGGGGACTGGGGAGGGACCTTGTAATTTATTGCTTTGTTCCCCAACAAGGGGGCAGGGGCGGGCAGGGGCTGGGGAAGNGGAAGCCCAGGGTGGGCAGAGGGTGGGGTGGGGTGGGGGTGCTCTCGGGTTGTGAGTGTCTGTGACCGTGACTGCGTACCTGTGACTGTGCAGCGCCCGTGGTGATCTGGGGCAGGGGGCACCCCTACAATGGGACCCCTCCCCCACTATTCTTCCTGTCCAGTCCCTCCCTCCCACTGGAGCAGCTCCAGACCCGTCCCCCAACCCCATGATCCCTCCCAGCCAGGGCTAAGAGGATGTGAGGTGGCTGGGAGGGTTACCAGGCCTCCTTCCCCATCCCCAGAAAGGGGGTGGTGGGGTGGATTTACCTGGCCCAGCCCCGCCTCCTTTAATCAATCCAGCCCTTGGGCCTTCTGTGTCAGTGGTTTCCGGTCTTTTTTTTTTTTTCTCGGCTAAAATATTTTTCAAAGGACCAGGTAATTTTGGGGAGGGGAGAGGGACGGGGGCAGGGGGAAAGGCCCCATCTCCTCTGAGGCAGGTGGTGTGAATCATCTTCAACAGCAATTAAAGAGGAAGTGATTTTTGTCTAGGGGGTGAGCTGCTGGTTTGTTCTCGAAGAGGCCGGTCAGGGAATGGTCTTGGTCAAGGTGGGGAACTGGAGGTGGGAGTGTGCCAGCAGAGGGTGCCTCTGCTGGGGCTCATGGCAGAGCGACATCACAACATCCAGGCACCGGGTGGCAGCTCAGATACCTCATGCAGTGGATAGAAACAGGCAGGGCAGAGCAACAGTGGGGATCCAGGGAGTAGAAAAGTCAATGACTCCCAAGATGACCCTCTTTCTGGGAAGGGGCTGGGGTGTGGAACTTTGGGGACTCTGAGGACAGGGGAGGGGCTGCTTGGAGAGGCGAGCAGGAACCTTGGAGTCAGATCCGAATTTGAAACCAGGCCCTCCAAGGCTGGGTGGCCTTAAGCGGGTTACCTGGGTGGCATCTGTTTCTTTGTAATCTGAACAATATCTGTTCAGAGGGACCTGGTAAGGACCCCAGCAATGCCCATGGAGCACCACCCTAGGCACTTGATACCAGAAGTAGGGCTCAGTATAGTAAGGACCTGGAGAGCAGAGGTAGAAATCTCCCAGCCGCAGACGTCCCTGGTGTCCGCAAACTCCATGCCCAGCTGAAGTAGACATCTGCCCACCTCCATGTCATCTACAAGGCCCCAGCAGACTGAGGCCAGAGCTTCCCCCCAACAGCTGCACTGCCTCCTGGTTAAGCGTGTAGCCAGTCCTGCTGTCCAAATGCAGCGGAAAGCATTTGCCCTGGTAGAAGGCCTGGGTGGTGTGCTGTTGGGCCAGAGCCACTGCATGTTGTCATTCAGTCAATGGCCCGGAGTCTTCTGGTAGAGGCCCCTCTTCCCTCAGCCCCACAACGACAACGTATAGCTGCAGGTGTGCCATCGAGCTAACAAGGTGTGGCTGCAGCAGCGGGTCCAGGTCCTTTTCACATGAAGGCCCTGATTGTCCGGGATTCTAGGCTGGGTGATCACCCAGCACAGCAGCCTGACATGGGAAAGGTGAACTCAGGGACGCAGGTGCAGTGACAGATGCAGGTGCAGAGGCAGGGGTGTCGTTTGAGAAGGCCAAACAAAAGGAAGAAGGGGAAGTAGCAAAAAAGACTCAACAGGAACACCTGGCCCGTCTGTCTTTCGGCTCAGAGATCCTGGACTCTGGCACTCCATCTCCACTTTACTTCTTAGTGGTGAAAGCTCACTCCTGTCCTCAGAAGCTTAGTGTGAGAGACTATGAATGAGGGGGAAGCAAGGACCCCCTCATTCTTGGAAAGAATGAAATCACCACAGGGAACTATAGTCCCATGGGAAGTTCCTTTCATTTCCAGCAGGTGAATGGTGGTCAGTGTGTCGGCAACCCCCTCCCCCAGCAAATCCCAACACTAAGTAATCCATGGAATTCTTTTTATCATGGGGCTGCATCTTCGGCCTTGTGGGAAATATAAAGGGCGTAGTGGATGGAATGACAAAAACATCAAGTCCTCCAGGTTGTGCAGAATAGGATTCTAGAAGGAGACTCCCTGGAGCGGTGGGGGTTACATCCATGCCACTTTCCCTGGCTCGCCTTGGGTATCCTCACCTGGATTCCTGCTTTCCCTCACCACCCCCTCCTGGTTACCATCTGCCACACATCCCACTCCCCTCTTTTTGCTTGCTTTAGCACAGCTGGGGCAGACCAACTTTCTCCATGGATGTCTCACCAAAAGCCAAAGGAAAGCAAAAAGGAATTTACTATTGAAGGTACGAGATGATTCAGTCTAGCGAGGTTTCCAGAACTCCGCTTTCTGATCATGTTGAGTCCATCCCTATCAAAGCAAAGAGAACTTTCCTGCCCCAGTCTCTCCCGCTCCCCTATCCTAGAAGATTTCCACTGGAGCTTCAGATCAGCTTTTGGGATTCCCTCTAAGACTCTTGCCTCCAAGTACCATCTAGTCTCTTAAGAGCTCAGGAGCTGGTTGAAGTTCCCGAGCACTTCCTGTGGGCCAGGTGCTGTGCTAAGAGCATGACACACACACTAGACTTCATTCAGTTCTCAAAGCCACCATAGAGGCCTGTGCAATCATCCCGAACTTACCCTGAGGGAAGCAGCACTTGAAAAGTTAAGTAGCCAAAACCAAAAACTAAAACAAGTAACTTGTTCAGTGGCCCCACTGATAGTAAATAAAGGAGTGAGGATTGGAACATTTCGGATACAGCTGCACTTGGGGCGGGGTCTCAGATCTCCCATGGTGAAGCATTCCTCCCCGAGACATACACAAATGGGCCGGGGGAAGCAGGATTTCACAAGTCCGCTTGCTTACATTTCTTTAAAAAAATTTTTTTTAATGTTTATTTTTGAGAGAAAGGGAGAGACAGTGTGTGAGCAGGGGAGGGGCAGAGAGAGGGTGACACAGAATCCAAAGCAGGCTCCAGGCTCCAAGCTGTCAGCACAGAGACTGACGCGGGGCTCAAACTCACGGACCTGTGAGATTGTGACCTGAGCTGAAGTCGGATACTTAACCAACGGAGCCACCCTGGTGCCCTTACATTTCTAAAGAAAACAATTTAAGCATAATGTGCAAAATAAGCACCAGCCCACATTCAGAAAGAAGAGGGTTGGTCTCAGACAACTTCCATCAACAATTGAATCTCTTACTTTGCACCTCTGGAGACCGGGGAGTTCAGCGCCCTCTATCTTGCCTTGTGAGTGAGTCAGTGCAGTCTTTGGCAGAAAGACTGTACATCTCAGAGATGGAAGGAAAGGTGTGTGTGTGGGGGTGGGTGCGGTGAGGGGACCAATGTCTGTACTTGGCAACGAGGAAGAGATGGAGAGACCTACCCAGCCGTGCCTGCCCTTGGCATAGCAGGAAGCTGGCATGTGTGGGCGGCAGTGCCCTCTCCGGGTGTGGCAGAGGGTAGGGTCTTTACTGGGAGAAACGAAGTGGTTTGGCCAGGTGGGCACGAGTGTGGTGGCCAACACAAGCTGCAGCGTGCTGCAGGGAGAGAGTCTGGCGGGACGATTCCCCCCGTGGGGTAACTTTGTGGTGTGCGCTTGGCTTTGGGGTATATGGTGGGGGCGAGTGAAGGAAAAGGAGGGACCCCTGCAGGTGTTTCAGTCCTTGGCAGGCCCAGTGGGCTTTCTTTCTCTGTCCCCACCTCTTCCTGTATGCCCCAGTCCCCACAGAGGCCACCTAGGGGGTGTAGAGCACAGAATGGGCTCAGAGAGTGTGCTCTCCACCCTGAGAACACTCGGCCTCAGGCCTACTAGGGCCCCCACGCCACCTACCCCTGGGATGAAGTAAAAAAAAGACTGACTGATGGTCCAGTTCTTTATTTGGAAACCTGATTGTTCCAGAAGGAGGTGGGTGGTTCTGTACCCACCCTTTTCAGTGGGATTGTGTCAGAGGTGGTGGGCAACTCTCTCCCATTTCCTTGGAGACAGAGGGAGAAGCACCTCGACTCGGAAGCACGGATTATAGGGAACAGTGGGGGAGGGGAAAGGGGCAGGCAATCCGAAGCCAATCCAAGGGAAGGGGGTGACCCTGAGGAGCAGTTCGGCAGGGTGTGGGGGACCTGCTGAACTGCCCACTGTTCTCGCCCTCCCTGCCCTCCTCCACGCAAAAGATCTCCCCAGCTCTAGGGAGGGAGGGGGGAGGAGCCAGCAGGTTATTAAGGGGCTGGTGACAGGGCGTGGGGCCTAAGGAAGGGGCTGTGGGGAGAAGCCCGGGAGAGCAAACCCCACAGGCCCAGGAGCAGCTCTGAGCAGCGGTGGGGGTGGGGGGGGAGGCGGTGGCGTGCTCCCGCCCCAGCCCCTCGACACCCGCGGGGGCAGGATGCGCTGGATGCCAGGTCCACAGCTCAGCTCTGCCGCTCCGCCTTCAGGGCCCGGCTGGCTGGTGGGGGAGAAGGCAGGGCCCGTCCAGGCAGGCTCGGGACCCCCTGGCCAGCCCACGGCAGAGGTGGTCTCAGAAGTCAAACTCGTCCAGGTCCCCCGTGCCCTCCCCGCCGGGAGAGCCCCACACGCGGCGGTAATTGCTCTCCAGCTCCTTCTGCCGCTGCCGCTCTTTCTGTGCCTCCTCTGCTCCCTGCACCTGCGGGGAGGGCGAGAGGGCGGTGAGCGGGGTCGCTGCCGGTGAGCCATGAGCGCACTGGGCCCCGGAGCATCCACGGCCCGGCGGCGCGGGGAAGGCAGGGACCCTGCATCCGCGCTTCGCGAGCGTTTCCTGTCAGGGCCTGGGACCAGCCCACCCGGCCGCCAGAACCAGAGCCGCCAGCCTCGGATTACAGAGGGTCAGAAGGCGGCGGCGAGGCTGGGACCGGCCAGTGCGCCCCGAGGCGCGCTCTTGACTCCCCAGCGCGCCAGAGCAGGGCCAAGGCTTGCAGGTCCGGGGCGGGGTGTAGGCGGCCTCTCACCAGGATATTGAAGAAAATCTCCTTGAGGTTTCTTGTGTCCTCGTCAGTCAGCCAGCGTGCGTCCTCCTCTGTGCCCTCGGCGCCTGGCCGCACGATTTTGATTTCAATTTTCCCTGGGAAGGAGCCACGTGGGCAGTGAGAGGCGAGGAAGGGTGGGAGCTCCGGTGCAGGGCCTCTGCCCCCCGGGCGCCCAGCCGAGGTTTCCAGTCCACCTTGACCCAGCCCCTCCACCTCGGGCAGCAGGCCCTGCCAACAGCCCTTAGGCCAGCCAGCCCCAGGGCCCACCTTCGGCCGTGAGCCCCTCCCTCTCCAGCAGCTCTTTCACCAGCCCCTCGATTTGTTTCAGCTGTGGGTTTTCCCGTTTCATCTCGAGGACAGTCAGATCCTGATTGGGGCCTCCGTGATGGAGCTTGGTGACCCGGACCCGGACTCTGTGCTCAGGATCCTCCTCTTAGAGGGGGAGACACACAGGGAGACACAAAGCAGAGCCGTGACTCCAGGTTAGGGGCTGTGGTGGTCAGCTCTCCCTAAGCCACTGCCGGGTTTTGGCAGTTTTCCACCTCAAACACGCGAACGAACTGGGGCTCAGGACGCAGCAGTGCCCCCTTCAAGCCTATAAAGCTCTCTCCCCCGACTACAGCCTCCCTCTTCCCTCCTGGACCAATAATTCTGCCTGTCCCCTACAGGAAAAATGACTGGGTTTTCTGAAGCAAAAATCAGGCCACCTGGGCCAACAAAAAAGTTTTAAGAAGCAGGTTCGGAAACTGTGGCTTGGCACTCCACATGCTGCTCCTCAAAAGACATTCTAGTGTTTACAGAGACAGTGGGATGGAAGGTTTGAAAATAGAACATTCTACTTGGAATGTCTGATCTCACAGGACCCTGTGGAATGGACAGAGGGGGTACGAGAAGGAGGGAGAACTTCTAGTCTGTCCAGGCAGTTGGCTTATGAACAGCTGGGCTTGTCTATTCACACCCAACCCGCCGGGGCCTCTCCCAGTGTGCAGTCCTAACTGTTCACAGGCTGCACCCTTCACAGGTGTGTGGTCTTCAGCACACAGGCTCACTCACGGTCATCCCATTAATATCTACTGGCCACCCACTATATGCCAGGAAAGTGCTAGGCAGTGCACAGGAGCAAACCAGAAAACAAGACGGACATGCTCTTAAAGCTGCTCCCAGGAGGATGAATAGAAGGTAGCCAGGCAAAGGGATGGAGGCGGTGGGAAGGAGGCAGGAGTGAGAAGAGCCTTCCAGAAAGAGGGAAGAGAGTAAGCGCTCTCAGAAGGGAAAGAGCAGGACACCCTNCACTGCCCCTGCCTGTCTGATGGCTCTTACCTGCTGGTTGTGGGGAGGGGGGAGGCTTTTTGGGGATAACCCTCCTTTTCCTGTGCTTCTTCACCAGCTCTGGACTCTGTTTTTCCTCCAGCCTTTTGATGAGCTTGTTGAGAGTGGATGTCAGGGCCAGCATTGCCCGATCACGCTCGGACTCCTTCTTCAGCCCATCTGGGTCCAGCTCTTTCTCTGTCTGGAATGCCCAAGGCAGGAGGGGAGAGTCAAGGGTCTGGGGAGTGAAGGTCAGTGGTCCATGCTCTACTGGAGACTAATAGCTGAGTCTCATCCCTCCAGGTGCCTGGGTGGCTCAGTTAGTTAAGCATCTGACTTCGGCTCAGATCATGATCTTGCAGTTTGTAAGTTCGAGCCCCGCATCAAGGCTCTGTGCTGACAGCTTAGAGCCTGGAGCCTGCCTCAGATTCTGTATCTCCCCGTCAATCTGCTCCTCCTGTGCTCATGCTCTGTCTCTCAATAATAAATAAACATTAAAAAAATATTTAAAAAAAAGTCTCATCCCTCTCTCTGATCCGGTGTTCTTATTGCTCCCCCCTTTTATTAAGTAAACAGCTGCCAGCTGAGTGGGCCCTGTCCCGTGCCTGCATGGTCTGGATGCCAACTTTGTCCCCCCCAGTCTGCAGCCTGCACCCCGCCCCCAAGGGGCAGCCAGCTGAGGCTGCATCAGGGCTCAGCGCAGAGCTCACCTCCCGGATGATGTTATCCAGTTCCCGCTCCATGCCAGCCTTCACCTCAGAACGGAGCCTGGCTCGGTCTGAAGGGAGCAGTATCCCTTCCAGTTCCTTCTCAAACTCTCCCAGTAACTGCTGTTCATCCTCATCTTCATCTTCATCCTCCTCCTCCTCCTCCTCCTCTACCTCGTTCTGATGATCTGCATCACTCTTCTTCATCTCTGCTTCCTTTTGAGGGGCTTCTGCGGCATCATCTGCAGGCTGCTCCGGGCCTCCGTTTGGCTTCCCCTGGGCGGACGGGAATCAGAGAAGGAGGTGGACGCTTGGGTTTCAGCAGAGACACATGGGCGGCAGACGTAAGGTGGCAGGCGTGTGGT
>NW_027529169.1:1876317-1877128 GCF_008692635.1 Crocuta crocuta | reverse complement strand
GCTCCGCTGGGCTGCCTTCAGGCCCAGGTCAGAGGCGGTTCCCTAAGGGCTCCCGGCAGGGAGGCAGGCTCTCCCCCTCCCTTGAGCAGGGCCCATACCTTTTTTGTTCCACCTTTCAGCTCCTCTATCAATCGAATCAAGTCCGCAGGACTCCGGATGACTTTGACCTGCACGTTGTTCTGAAAATCTGCGATGAAAGGGCAGGGATGGACCAGGTGTGTCCTAAATTCTATTTTGATTTCCTAAGGAGAGGAGAGGAGGGGGCCAAGGAAGGACATGGTCCCTGCCTCCAGGACTACTTGTCTGTAGTGAGATGGGGGCTCACATAGCCTCCCCCCCAAGAGCACTGCCCTAAGATGCACCCACAGGTGAGAGAGAGAAGGATACTAACAAGCAGGTCACACATGCGCTGTCCTGGCCCTGCTGCAATCACTCCAGTTCTAAGACCACAGAAGGGATTCTGGGGCCATAGGCTCCTCTTCCCTGGATACTGTGCCCCCTTTCTACAAATACAAACCATTTATTGTCTCCTCTATTCCAGGCATTCTGCTGTGCACTGCAGACTCATTCTCATTTCACCTCACCTCACCCTATGAGGTAGGGGTTATGGCCCACTGGTAATAGGTGAGGAAACTGAGGTTAAGTGAAATCACCCACGATTACAGAGCCAGCAAGTGGTGGAACCACTGTGTTCTGCTGTCTCCCTAGAAGAGCACTGCTGTCTGCACATAGTATTACCTATTGTAATTACCTCCTGTGAAAATGAATTCGCTGCTGGCCTGGCAGCCCAACACCCCCCCCCCCCCCCCCC
>NW_027529169.1:1779349-1876305 GCF_008692635.1 Crocuta crocuta | reverse complement strand
AGTTCTACCTATGCCCACCCTGAAATACAGTCAAGCAGTAAAGGAGACATGGAGGGCTCGCTCACCATGAGGAGGGCTCGGAGCTGGATCTGCTGCCTCAAGGTTTGGTTCCTGCTCCTGATTGGAGACAAGCATAGAGTTAAGTGCACAAGCTTATCTATGCCTACCGCACGCTTAAGGTAGTGGTTCTGGGTACAGCCTGGCCTCCCTAGACAGGTGTAGGCCATCTCATAATGACCCCAGCTCGCCCAGGGTCAGCTTTATCGGGGGAAGGGTTGGGATGCTGGCTCTCACCTCAGCCTGAGCCTCCTCCCCACCAGCGGCCTGGTCCTCTGGCTCATGAAGCATCTTCCAGAAATCTGACTCCTTACCGTCATCCTTGGTTGGATGTGCACCTGGGATACAGAGAACAGGGAGGAATCTGAAAGGAGGGGAGAAACAGAAGGGAGCAAGTAGAATAGGGCGCACTCCCCTCTGCCGTTACTAAGGAATTAGGGCCCACAGTACTTCCTCCCTGCCCCCAACAGTCAGTAGGGGACAGTAAGCCTTGGGAAGGGAAGAAATGGAAAGAAGTTTGATGGAACAGGTGCACCAGGGTCCTACCTGCCCTCTTTGGGGGCACTGCTCCCAGTGCGGCCTCACTCCACACCTGGGGCTCTAGGCCGTGCAGCTCCTCTGTGACTTTATCTCCATACTGCTTTGAGTCTACTGAAAAACAGCGTGTAGGCAGGACATGGCCACATGCCTCTGGGCTCTCAATACCTTATCTTCTGCTTGTCCATCCCCATGTCTCTCCTTCCTCTCCTTGCTCCTCTAATGACTCACCAGCTTGCCTCTGAAGGTAGGCCATGTACTCCTCAGGCTGCAGGGCCGGGTGACAGAGAATGGCCTGGGGAGCAGCACTGGGTGGGGGCCGGAGGAGAGGGTGGGAGCAGAGCCGAGGAGTCCGAATGGTCAGCACATAAGAGCAGGACAGGGGCTCATCCACGCGATCAATGTAGTCCCCGGAAATACCAGCACCCTCATCACAGAGGAACTGCCAGGACAGAGAGGGTGAACGAATAATAATTACCATGAATAATCAGCTTTAGTTCTTAGAGCAGCTGCCTTTTGTTAAGCACTTACTGTGTGTCTGGCACTGTGCATACATTGTGTATACGACACTTTACGTACATTAGTTCATTGAATGATCACAAAAACCTAGTGAGGGAGAGATTAGTATCTCAACTCTTGTGGCTCAAGAAACTTAGGTTTGATGCAGATAAGGGACTTGGTCAGGTTGACCACCAGCAAGTGGTAAAAACAGGAAATGAATTCAGGCATCTTCACTGTAGGTAACCGGCCAATTACTGTTCCACATTCTTGCTTTATATAAATACAGTACATACATACGCAGTTGTATATATGCAGTGTATATATACATGTGTGTGGGCATACAGGTGTATGTGTGTGTATGTGTGTGTATGTGTGTATATACACACACAGTTGACCCTTGAACAATGCAGGGATTAGGGACACTGACTCCCCCTCCCCCCATGCAGTAAAAAATCTGTATATGACTTGTGATTCCCCAAAAACTTAACCACTAACAGTGAGAGCCACAAGAGATCACTTTTTCCCATGACAGGCAATTTACTGGAGACAGACTGTTCATGCAGAGACCAGAGACGATTCACATCATGGACTTTTAAGCAGATACAACACTTGGGCTCATCACAATAGCAACAGGAGGTGGATACACAATTGTTACAGTAGTATAGTGTGTACTGCGAGTGTCTTATGCCCTTATGATTTACCACTGCATCCTTAGGTTTGTTTACATTTCTCTCCACTGAGAATGGCGCCATGTGTGGTTTATAAGTGTGTGCATACGGTTTGATAAATATTAAGTTTTTATAATAGATCTGTGAGTGTTTTATGGCGGCAATGATAAAATACACTACTACCTACATCGATATCATGCATTCCTGACATACCTAATTTTCTTTCATCTGTGAGTTTTTTCAAATAATCAGGAATCTCCAAAAACTTTTCTAATATATATACTGAAAAAAACTGGTATGTAAGTGGGCCCACCCAGTTCAAACCTGTGTTGTTCAAGGGTCAGCTGTACTTTGTGTCTGTGTGTACGTGTGTGTGTGTATTCATTCTTAAAAATTTTTTCAAAGTTTATTTTTGAGAGAGAGAGAGACAGAGACAGAGACAGAGCATGAGTGGAGGAGGGGTAGAGAGGAAGACACAGAATCAGAAGCAGGCTCCAGGCTCTGAGCTGTCAGCACAGAGCTCACTGTGGGGCTCGAACCCACAAACTGTGAGATCATGACCTGAGCTAAAGGTGGACACTTAACAGACTTAGCCACCCAGATGCCCCTATATATATTTATTCTTTGTGTGTGTGTGTACACATGCATATATATACATATATATATATATGTATATATATGATGAAAAATTTTCCCTGTAAAGAAGACAATATTAAAAAAGAAGAAAAAGACCTCAAATCAATAACTTAAATTTCTGTCTTAAAACACTTAGAAAAGAAAAGCAAACTAAACCCAAAGCAAGCAGAGGGAAGGGAATAATACAGATTAGAACAAAAATAATGAAACAGAGAACAGAAAAACAATAAAGGAAAATCAATGAAACTAAAGGCTGTTTTGAAAAGATCAATAAGGGACAAAACTTCTGCTAGACTTACCAAGAAAAAAAGAGAAGACTCAAATTAGTACAATCAGGAATGAAAGAGGGGACATTACTATCAATCTTAAAGAAATAAAAAAGGATTGTAAAGAAATACTATGAACACCTATATGGCAACAAATCAGATAACTTAGCTGAAATAGACAAATTTCTAGAAAGATACCACTAACAAAATCGGCTCAAGAAGGAAGAGACATTATGAATAGACTTATGACAAGTAATGAGACTGAATTGGTAATCTAGAAACTACCCACATAAAAAACCTGGGCCAGATGGGTCTACTGATGAGTTCTAACAAATATTTAAAAAACAGTAAATACTAATCTTGTTCAAACTTTTCCAGAAAATTAAAAAAAAAAGAAAAGGAGGGAATGTTCCCCAATGCATACTACAAAGCCAGTGTTATTATCCTGATACCAAATCTAGACAGATGTATCACAAGAAAAGGAAAATGTAAGCCAATATCTCTTATGAATATAGACCCCAAATCCTCAACAAAATACTAGTTAGCCAAATTCTGCAACATATAAAAAGGGTTACACACCAGACCAAGTGGGTTCATCCCAGGAGTGCAAGGTTGGGCTAACACACAAAAAAATCAATTAATGTAATTAATACATCTTATTAACAGAATAAAGGACGAAAACCACACGATCATGTCAAAGGATGCAGGAAAAGCATTTGACAAATTGTGACACCTCTTCATGATTAAAGCATTTAACATACTTGAAATGGAAGAGAATTTAATCAACCTGATAAAAGGCATCTATTAAAAAATCTACACCTAACATTACTCTTAATGGTAAAAAGCTGAATGGTTTTCCCCTAAGATCAGCAATAAGACAAGGATGTTTGTGCCACTTTCATTCAACACTTGGCTGGAGGTCTTGACCAGGGCAATAAGGCAAGAAAATGAAATAAAAAGGCATCTATTTTGGAAAGAAAAAAGTAAGACTATCTCTTACTTATAGTAAGATCTTATATAGAGAAAATCTTAAAGGATCTGCTAAACTATTGGAACTAATATACCAACTCAGTAAGGTTGCAGGATATAAGAATCAACTGTATTTCTATACACTGCAATGGACATTTTATTTTTAAAAATTTTTAAATGTTTTATTCATTTCTGAGAGAGAGAGAGAGAGAGAGGCAGCATGAGCAGGGGAGGGTCAGAGAGAGAAGGAGACACAGAATCAGAAGCAGGCTCCAGGCTCTGAGCTAGCTGTCAGCACAGAGCCCATCGCAGGGCTCGAACCCACAAACTGTAAGATCATGACCTGAGCCAAAGTCGGACGTTTAACAGACTGAGCAACCCAGGCACCCCTGCAATGGACAATTTAAAAATTAGTAAAAGAACAAAAAGAAAATAATTCTATTTGCAGTAGCATCAAAACAATAAATAATTAGGAATAAATGTAGCAGCAGGGCAGCTCAGCATCCTGAGTCTGTTAAGCATCCGACTCTTAATCCCAAGCAGGTTCCACATTGTCAGCCCAGAGCCCCATGTGGGCTTGATCCCCTCAATTGTGAGACCACAACCTGAGCCTAAATCAAGAGTCAGAAGCTTAACTGACTGAGCCACCCAAACATTCTAACTACAAAACATTTCTTAAAGAAGTTAAAAGTTAAAGACTTAAATAAATGGAAATATATACAAGCTCATTTACATTAATGTAAATGTTAATATTAAGATGGCAATCCTCCCCAAATTGGTCTTCACATTCAATGCAATCCCCATCGAAATTCCAGCTGGCTTCTTTGCAGAAATTAACTGATTCTAAAATTCATATGAAAAATCAAGGGGCACCTGGTGGCTTAGGAGTGCCTGGGTGGCTCAGTTGGTTAAGCATCTGACTTTGGCCCAGGTCATGATCTCATGGTTCGTGGGTTCGAGCCCCACATCGGGCTCTGTGCTGAAGCTAGCTCAGAGCCTGGAGCCTGTTTCAGATTCTGTGTCTCCCTCTCTCTCTGACCCTCCCCTGTTCATGCTGTCTCTCTCTCTCAGAAATAAATAAAACATTTAAAAAATTTTTAAAAAAAGAAAATTCAAGGGACTCCAAATAGCCAAAATAATCTTGAAAAGGAACAAAGTTGGAGAACTCAGACTGATTTTAAAACTTACTACAAAACTACAATAACAGACAGTGTAATACTGACACAAAGATAGATACATAGACCAGTGACATAGAATATAGAGTCCAGGGGCGCCTGGGTGGCTCAGTCGGTTAAGCGTCCAACTTTGGCTCAGATCATGATCTTGCGGTCCGTGGGTTCAAGCCCCTCATCGGGCTCTGTGCTGACAGCTCAGAGCCTGGAGCCTGTTTCAGATTCTGTGTCTCCCTCTCTCTCTGCCCCTCCCCAACTCGTGCTCTGTCTCTCTCGGTCTCAAAAGTAAATAAATGTTAAAAAAAAAAAAAAAAAAAAAAGAATATAGAGTCCAGGGGCGGCTTAGTCAGTTAAGCATCCAACTTTGGCTCACGTCATGATCTCACAGTTTGTGGGTTCAAACTCCACAGTGAGGTCTGGGGTGACAGCTCAGAGCCTGGAACCTGCTCAGAATTCTGTGGCTCCCTCTCTCTCTGCCCCTCCCCCACTGACACACTGTTTGTCTCTGTTTCTTAAAAATAAATAAACATAAAAAATATTTTTAAAAATTTAGAGTCTAGAAATTAACCTTCACTTTTATCATCATTGATTTTTTGAAATGTTACCAAGGTAGTTCAGTGATGGGAATCATCTTTTCAGCGAATGGCCCTGGGTCAACTGGAAATGAAGTTGAACTGCTATCTCATACTGTATACAAAAAATTATAACTCCAAATGGATCAAACACCTGAATGTAAAACTATAAAATTTTTAGGAGAAAATACAGGTGTAAGTCTTCATGGCCTCAGATGAGCTACTGATTTATTTGATATGACATCAAAGGCACAAGTAACAAAAAATAGATAAACTGGAATTCATCAAAATCAAAGCACCTTTTGTGCTGCAAAGGACACCATCAAAAACATGAAACAACAACCAAGAATGGGAGAAAATAATTGCAAATCATGTATCTGATAAACGATTTGTGTTTTTTGCTTTGTTTTGTTTTGTTTTGTTTTTGAGAGAGAGCGGGTGCAAGTAAGCGAGGAGCAGAGAGAGGGAGAGAGAGAATCCCACAGGGGCAGAGAGAGAGAGGGAGTGAGAGAGAATCCCAGGCAGGCTCCACACTGTCAGCGCAGAGCCCAAAGAGGGACTCGAGCCCAGGAACCGTGAGATCATGACCTGAACCAAAGTTGGATGCTTAACCGACTGAGCCACCCAGGCGCCCCTGACAGTAGATTTGTATCCAGAATATATAAAGAAAACTTACAACTCAATAATTAAAAGACAAATAATGCAATTTAAAATAGACAAAAGATATGAATAGACATTTCTCTGAAGAAGATACACAAACGGCTAAGAAAGCTCTTGAAAGGATGTGCCACATCATTCGCCATCAGGGAAATGCAAACCAAAACCACAATGAAATGCCACTTCAGACTCACTTGGAAGGCTATGGTTTAAAAGACCAAAACAAATGTTGATGAGGATGTGGAGAAACCCTCATATACTACAAGTGAGACTATAAGATGGCTCTACTGCTTTGGGAAAAGTCTGGCAGTTTCTTCAAAAGTTAAACATAGACTTATCATATGATCTAGCAATTCTACTCCTTCCTTGGTATATGCCAAGAGAAATGAAACCTATGTCCACACAAAATCTTGATCCCAAATGTTAAAAGCAGCATTGTTCATAATAGCTAAAAGGTGCAAATAACCCAAATGTCCATCAGGCGATGAATGGATGAACAGAATGTGCAGCAGCACTTGGCAATAAAATGTACGAAAGTACCGGTCCATGCTACACATGGATGATCCTAGAAAATACGGTGAGTGAAAGAAGCCAGACACAAAGGTCACACATTGGAGGAGTCCAGTCACAGGAAACATCTAGAACAGGCAAATCTCTAGAGACAGAAAGATGAGACATTGTCTAGAGTGGGGGTTGGGGTTGAGGAACAGTGGAGTGGAGAGTAACTGGCAAAGGGTCGGGGATTTCTTCCAGAGGGGTGAAGAGGTTCTAAAAGTAACTGTGGTGATGGTGGTGCACCTCTGTGAGAATACTACAGACCACTAGCTGCACACTCAACTGCATGGTTTGCGAATTCAAACTTGATAAACCTGTTACTAAAAAAAATAAAGGAAAGTAAGTACCTAACTTCCTACTAAGATGAAAGAAAAAGCAGCATGAGTAAGACAAAATGAAACAAGGGCTCCTGGGTGGCTCAGTTGGTTAAGTGTCAGACTTCGCCTCAGGTCATGATCTCACAGTCCCGTGAGTTTGAGTCCACAGTCGGGCTATGTACGGACAGCTCAGAGCCTGGAGCCTGCTTCAGATTCTGTGTCTCCCTCTCTCTCTCTGCCCCTCCTCCATGCCCCCTCTCTCTCTCAAATAAACAAACATTAAAAAAATTTTTTTAAAGATAAAATGAAGCAAAAGAAAGGAGAGAAAAGGAAGCAGAACAGATGGAACAAAAGGAGGCAGAAAATAAAATGTTAGACATAAATCCAAATATATATGTATATGTATTATATATTTTATATGTGTATATAAAATAAATGGTTAAAATTCCTTAAAATATAACTAATCATATGTTATTTATAAAACAATTTAAAACATCCAAGTATAGAAAGAATAAAGGAAAAGGATGAAAAAAGTACAGGGGAGTCTAGCTGACTTAGTTGGTTAAGCGTCCAACTCTTGATCTCAGCATCATGAGTTCAAATCCCACATTGCACAGGCGTGGAGCCTACTTATTGTAAGTAGTTCTTGGGGCACCTGGGTGGCTCAGTTGGTTGAGCATCTGACTCTTGATTTCGGCTCAGGTCATGATCCCAGGGTCATGGGATCAAATATCGCCTTGGGATATTTGTGCTGAGTGTGGAGCCTGCTTAAGACTTCCTCTCTCCCTCTGCCCCTCTCTCCTGCTTGCATTCTCTCTCTAAAGTTAAAAAAAATGTATGTAATTCTTTATCTTTCTTATTATCTGTCTCTTCCAAATAAAGCAGGAATTTTTATCAGTTTTGTTCACTGAAATATCTCTAACAACTACTAGAGTGCCTGGCACATAGAAGCCCTCAATAAACATTTGTTGAATAAATTAATACATAGCCCCAAGGTACACAAAGCAACAACTGATAGAATAATAATGAATAAATTGAAAGCAGAGTAAGGAATAACAGATAAATCTACAAGTCTATAATTTATAATTGTATCAGAAGACAAATCAGTAAGGATACAAAAGATTTGAACAGTAAGGTCAACAATCATGACCTGAAAGACATACAGAAAACACTGTACCTAACAATAGGTGCACGTTCTTTTCAGGCACAAAGAAACACTCAGAGAATTGGACATACTCTGGAACATTCAACAAGTCTCAACAAACTTAAAGGACTCACATGGTACAACCACCTAATCGTCTATGTAATTATGAGATATATACGATAATCAGGGAAACTTGAAGATACTGAATATTTAAAAAAAATTTTTTTTTACATTTATTTATTTTTGAGAGACAGAGTGAGACAGAGCATGAATGGGGGAGGGGCAGAGAGAGAAAGAGAGAGAAGGAAACACAGAATCCGAAGCAGGCTCCAGGCTCTGAGCAAGTGTTCAGCACAGCCTGATGTGGGGCTGGAACCCATGAACTGTGAGATCATGGCCTGAGCTGAAGTCGGACACTTAACCAACTGAGCCACCCAGGCGCCCTGAAGATACTGAATATTTGATAATAATGAATTACTGTTAATTCTTTAGTGTGATATGGTGTGTAGTTATGGTTTTAAAAGAGTTTTAACCTTTTTTTAGGGACAAATACAGAAATATTTATTGATGAAATGATATCTATAATTTATTTCCAAGTAGTCTAGGAGCAGAGGTACTAGTTGAGGGAGGTGGGCAGAAAATAGATGAAATGAGACTGACCATATTTGTTGAAACTAGATGATCACAGGGGAGTCACTGTACAATTATCTCTGATATTATATGTTTTTAGCTTTCCAAAATAAAAGTTTTGCAAAAAAAAAAAAAAGAAAAAGAAAAAAAGAAAAGTTTTGCAAAGACGATTTTAAATATATAAAACCTGTACCCAGCAATTATACTTTTAAGATATATTTATGCATGAACATGAGTATAATGTAATAATCTTTTGTAATAACAAAAAAGTGGAGGGAAAACTATTTACTCAGACCATTTATGATAACAAAATGATGCAACATTCATACAATGGAATATTATGCAGATGTAAAAACAAAGAATAAAGCTCTAGATGAACGGCCACTGAAAGATCTTTAAGAATTATTGTCAAGATATAGAAAAACAAGGTGCAGTATGTGTGCGTTTAATATACTACATATTGTGTGTAAAAAAAGAGAGAACAAGAAATAAGCTTCTCCAGTCCTAATTGCTTGTGAACCCCAGAGAGAGGCTGGAAGCACCCACAAAGCACTAAGAACAAGATGACCCATGTGGGTGGGAAGCCACCATGGGAACAGAGCAGGTGGGAGAGAAGTTTGGGAGGGAGAATTTCATTGTGCACCTTTCTATATTTTCTGGGTTGTGAATCCATAAGAAAGCATTATCCACTTGAAATTTAGATAAAGAAATTTATTTTTTTAATTTTTAAAAAAGTATTTATTTTGGAGAGAGAGAGAGAGAGAGAGTGTGTGTGTGTGTGTGTGTGTGTGTGTGTGTGTAAGCAGAACAACAGAGAGGGAGACACAGAATCCTAAACAGGCTCCAGGTTCTGAGCTGTCAGCATAAAGCTCAATGCAGGGCTCAAACCCACAAACCGTGAGATCATGACCTGAGCCAAAGTCGGACGCTCAACTGACTGAGCCACCCATAAAAGCAGCCATAAAAACTAGTGAGAAATACCTAAAGCCGTACTTGGAGGGAAATTTATAAGAAACATTTATTTAAAAAAGGAAAAGCTGAAAATGAAGGAGGTAAGCATTCATTTCAAGAAGTTAAAAATAGAAAGGTAAAATAAACTCAAGAAAGCAGAAGGAAGCGGGCACCTGGGTGGCTCAGTTGATTAAGTTTCCGAATTCAGCTCAGGTCATCATCTCATGGTTCATGAGTTTGACCCTCTCATCAGGCTCTCTGCCTGCTTTGGATCCTCTGTTTCCCTCTCTCTCTGCCCCTCTACCACTCTGCCCTACCCCTACTCATTCTCGTTTGCTCGCTCTCTTGAAAATAAACATTTAAAAATGGGGGGTGGCGCCTGGGTGGCTCAGTCAGTTAAGCATCTGACTTTTGATTTCAGCTCAGGTCATGATCTCATTGTCAGCTTGAGCTCCTCACTGGGCTCTGCACTGACAGCGTGGAGCCTACTTGGGATTCTCTCTCTCTCTCTCTCTCTCTCTCTCTCTCCCCTTCCCCAACTCATGCTCTGTCACAAATAAATAAAATTTTTAAAAAGTTAAAACTAAAAAAAATTTTTAAAAAGCAGAAGGAAGGAAAATAAAGAGCGGAAATTAATAAAATAGAAAACAAATACAATACAGAATCTCAACAGAGCCAAAATGGTTGGTTCTCTGGAAGAGGGTTACAACTGACCAAACTCTGGTGAGACTGACCAATAACCAAAGAGGCGAAAATTCCCTGAGTAATGAACAGAAAAACTACTCACAGATGCCTCAGAGATTAAAAAAAATAATACAAGGATATCATCAACACTTCAAGACAATAAATATGAAAAATCAGATAAAACAGACAAATTCCTAAAAAATACAACTTACTAAAACTGACCCTGCTAACAATAGAAAACTTTGAATATTCCAAAAAGTACCAAAGAAAATCAAGTTGAAACTCTTCCCACAACAAATACATAGACAAACATGATTTATAGGTGAATTCTAACAAACACTCAAGGAGTAAAACATCGTAATCTTAAACATTCTTCAGTGTATAAAAAAGTGAAAACATTCTGAACTCACTTTTTGAGGGGAGCATAACCGTGTTACCAAAACATGATAATGACAGTACTAGAAGGAAAAACTACAGGTCAGTATCTCTCAAGAGATATATGCAAGAGTCCTTTATTTATTTATTTTTTTTTTATTTTTTTTTTTAATGTTTTTTATTTATTTCTAGGAGAGAGAAAGACAGCGTGAGCAGGGGAGGGTAAGAGAGAGAGGGAGACACAGACTCTGAAACAGGCTCCAGGCTCTGAGCTGGCAGTCAGCACAGAGCCCGACGTGGGGCTCGAACCCACGAACCGCGAGATCATGACCTAAGCGAAAGTCGGACGCTTAACCGACTAAGCCACCCAGGCGCCCCACAAGAGTCCTTTAAAAACTAGCAAACTGAATCCAGCTGGATCTAGAAAGGATAGTCAAGGATAATACATATGATGAAAGTGGTTCATTTCAGGAATGCAAAATTGGTTTAACATTAAAAATCAATACATGGTTTAATTTCAAATGAAAGTTTGGCTTAATATTAGGATATCAATTAAGCATATTAGTTTAAATAAGTTTCATATTAAATTAATACTTGAAAAAATGATCAGTTCTTGGGAATCAGTAAAAAGCAAATTAAATTCATAATGAGATACCATTATACATGCAATAAAATCAAGAAACATTTGGAAGTCTGGTGACATATATTGTCCAGGATATGGAATGTTGGGAAGTCATATTGCAAGAAGAGAAATGGGAACACTTTGGAAAATATTCTGCAGTGCCAGATAAGGTAGAACAGGAGCTGCCTTCCATATCCTATGACCCAACAATGGTACACCCGGGCAAACTTCTTCAAGAAAGTCTTGCACTTTATATTAAGAGGTACTTAAAAGAATGTTGCATAGAGCAGCAGTTTTCCATATTAGCAGAAAACTAGAAACAACGCAAACATCCACAAAAGGTAACATGGATGAACAGGGGATGAAGAACTACACGAAGGAATACGACACAGGCATGTGAGTAAGTACATGCAGCCACCACCACGGACAGGGATGAATCTCACACACGCAGTACTGGGCAAAAGAAACAGATCCCAGATTTCCTTGTATGCACTCTGCATGCTTTCATACAATATGACGCCATTTGTATAAAGTTCAGAAAAAGGCTGAATTAAATGAGGTACATGCACAGATGGCAAAACTCTAGAGAAAAGCACAGGAATCATTCTCATCAGGTAAGGACAGCTGTTAGCTCTGTGGTACAGGGAGAGAGGGGGATGTAGGGTGTGGAGGCACAGAGGCATTTTTAAGGTACTATCTGCATCCTTCTGTAACCTAAGGTGATTAGATGGGTGTTTCCTTTCTTATTCCTTATATAATACACGCATGTTTTATACCATTTTATGTATTATGGTATATATTTCAGAGTATTTTTTTATGTGATTAGAAAAAAAGATGGCCAGAACATTAAGCTACAAGAGGAATATAAGAGGAATAATTTACCACGAAGACATCACAACTCTAAATTGACATTTCTCTAACACAGCCTCAAAATAGATGAAGGGAAAATTAACAAAATTGCCAAATCCACCATTACAGAGAAAATTTTAATACACCCCTTTCAATAATAACTGGCCACCTAGACCAAAAAAAAAAAAAAAGTAGATAACTTGACTCATTCAATTAGAGTCTTCAAATAAATAGAGAAAACACATGCTATCAAGCACACCCACAACATTGTTTCAAGTTCACCCTAGAGAAAGTCTTGATCAGCAAAACAAATCACTGATGCAATGGCTTAAAATTAGAACTCAATAGCCATCATGTAAAAACAAAACTATGGGCGCCTGGGTGGATCAGTATGTTGAACGATTGACTCTTGATTATGGTTCAGGTGATGATCTCATGGTTTCGGATTGAGCCACGCATCTTGGGCTCTGGGTTGAACTGACAGCGTGGAGCCTGCTTGGGATTCTCTCTCTCTGCCCCTCCCCCACTTGCTCTCTAAATAAGTAAGTAAATATATAAATAAATAAACTTAAAAAATAACAAAAATAAAACACATTTGTTTAGAAATATAATAAGCGTAAATCTAAAATAAGTCCTCAAGCAGAGCACAAATAACAATGAAAATGGAAATGCTGGATATCAAAACTTGAAGGATGCAACACGCATGGAGTTAAATGGACAGCTTTACCCATGCATGATCAGGAAAGGAGAGTCCGTGAAGCATCCCACAATTCCTATTCCGGGCAACGGGATAATCTATTATACAAAGAGTTCTTATAAGTTTAGAAGAAAAAGATCAACAATCGATTAGGGAAATAACCAAAGAATTCAGATGGTTGAAAGAAAAGAGTAAAGGCTGAAGGAAATGCCTCTTAAATATGATTAAGATTACATACCTTTTCCCAACACAAATGCAAGTTAAAACTATACTAAGAAATCACTGTTGGGGCGCCTGGGTGGCTTAGTCGGTTAAGCGTCCGACTTTCGCTTAGGTCATGATCTCGCGGTTCGTGGGTTTGAGCCCCACGTCGGGCTCTGTGCTGACTGCCAGCTCAGAGCCTGGAGCCTGTTTCAGTCTGTGACTCCCTCTCTCTCTCTGACCCTCCCCTGCTCACGCTGTCTCTCTCTCTCTCTCTCCTAGAAATAAATTTAAAAAAAAAAAATCACTGTTTATCTGAGGCCTGTCTAGGATTGGCCCAAATCTGAAAGTTTAAAAATACATTGGGTTGGCATAGCTGCAGGGGAACTGGCACTCTCCTACATTGCTGGAGGGAGAGTAATTTACCTAAGTAGGGTAACTTGGCAGTACATATAAAAATTCCACCAATCTACTTCTAGGAATATAACCTACATATTCTCTGTGGGTACAAGATTATTCACGGTAGTACTTTTGTGTTAATAAGAGTTAAAACAACCTAAATGTCCATCAATAGGGAACTGTTTAGCCAAATGATAGCACAGTGTATAAAAGAATAGCAACTATAAAAAAGAACAATAGGGGGATGGGCAGAGGGGGCAGGGGGTCAAAAATACACACTTACAGTTATAAAAGAAGTCATGAGGATGTATAACATGGTGATTGCAGTTAACAATACCATATTACATGGTTGCCAAGAGAGTAGATTCTATAAGTTCTCATCACAAGGGGAAAAAAATTTTAACTATATGTTGACAGATGTTAACTAGACTTATTGTGGTGATAATTTTGTAATATATACAAATATTGAAACATATTGTGCGCCTGAAAATAATATAATGTTATATGTCAAGTATACCTCAGTAAAAAGATAGACAAACAAAAATAAAAATAAAAAAACAAGGAAAGAAGGGAGGGAGGAAGGGAAGATAGGAGGAAGGAAGGAAAGGAAGAAGGGGGAAGGGAGGAAAGAAAAGGAAATTATTTATGTATGTATTTGGAAAGAGCTCAAAGATAAATGTTTGTATGTGCAGCAAAAAAAAAAAAAAAAAATCTCTGAGTCAGGGAACCTGGCTGGCTTTGTCAGTAGAGCATGTGTCTCTTGGAGCTGAGTTTGAGCCCCACGTTGAAGGTAGAGTTTACTTAAAAAAAAAAAAAAAAAAAAAAATCTCAGGACGCTTGGGTGACTCAGTCGGTTAAGTGACTGACTTCAGCTCAGGTCATGATCTTGTGGTTAGTGAGTTCGAGCCCCATGTTGGCATCTGTGCTCACAGCTCAGAGCCTGGAACCTGCTTCGGATCTTGTGTTTCCCTCTCTGCCCCTGCCTGCTTGCACTCTGAAAAATAAATAATCATTTAAAATTTTTAAAAAAATAAGAAAATTATAAACCAACTCACTTATGAAAATAGCTGTAAAATCAATTAAAATATTAGGGAACTAAATATATCACTATATTAAGAATATTTCAAGGGGTGCCCGGCTAGCTCAGTAGGCAGAGCATCTGACTCTTGATCTCAGCTCAGGTCTTGAATCCAGGATCATGAGTTCAAGCCCCACACTGGCCTAAGCACTGGGAGTGAAGCCTACTTTTAAAAAATAAACAAGTAAAATTTTTTTAAAAAGGCAAAAAGAAAACTTTAATGACCATGGATTATTCCAGAAATGCAAGGGTAAAAAAACTTAGAAAATGAATTAGTTGAATTCAAATAAAGATGAAAACTCATATGACCATCTCAATAGATATACAAAAACATGGGTTAAAATTTCACACCCACCCGTGATGAAAATATTACACAAACTAGGAATAAAATGGATCTTCATTCATCTGATAAAAGGCATCTACAAAAAGCCTGCAGGAAAATAGCATGTTCATAGTTAACCTCAGTAGTACTCCCTTTAACATCAAGCCAAAGATGCCCACCATCACCCCTTGAATTGCACTGCAGGTATTAAGGAAAATGACATATATAAGGGTTAGAAAGGAGGAAATCAGAGTGTGTCGATGTGCAGATGACATAATTATTCACATAGAAAATCCATGAGAACCTGCAAGCTATTATAATGTAACTTTTAAAAGATGCCATTTACAGCTGGAAGACCTAAATGTAAGACAGGAAGCCATCAAAATCCTCAAGCAGAAAGCAGGCAAAAACCTCTTTGACCTCAGCCGCAGCAACTTCATATTCAACACGTCTCTGGAGGCAAGGGAAACAAAAGCAATCATGAACTACTCGGACCTCATCAAAATAAAAACCTTCTGCGCAGTGACGGAAACAATCAGCAAATCTAAAGGCAACCAACGGAATGGGAGAAGATATTTGCAAATGACCTATCAGATAAAGGATTAGTATCCAAAATCTGTAAAGAATTTATCAACCTCAACACCCAAAAACAAATAATCCAGTGAAGAAATGGACAAAAGACATTAATAGACACTTCTCCAAAGAAAACATCAAATGGCTAACAGAAACATGCAAAGGTACTCAACATCACTCATCATCAGAGAAATACAAATCAGAACCACAATGAGATACCATCTCACACCCATCAGAATGGCTGAAATGAACAACTCAGGCAACAACAGATGTTGGCGAGGATGCAGAGAAAGAGGATCTCTTCTGCACTGCTGGTGGGAATGCAATCTGGTGCAGCCACTCTGGAAAACAGTATGGAGATTCCTCAAAAAATTAAAACTAGAACTACCCTACAAGCCAGCAATTGCACTACTAGGTATTTATCCAAGGGATACAGGTGTGCTGTTTCGAAGGAGCACATGCACCCCAATGTTTGTAGCAGCACTAACAACAATAGCCAAAGTATGGAAAGAGCCCAAATGTCCATGGACAGATGAATGGATAAAGAAGATGTGGTATATGTATACAATGGAGTATTACTCAGCAATTTAAAAAAAAATGAAATCTTGCCATTTGCAACTACATGGATGGAACTGGACAGTATTATGCTAAGCAAAGTTAGTCAATCAGAGAAAGACAAATATCATATGACTTCACTCATATGAGGAATTTAAGATACAAAACAGATGAACATAAGAGAAGGGAAGCAAAAAGAATATAAAAACAGAGAGGGGAACAAAATATAAAAGACTCTTAAATATGGAGAACAAACAGAGGGTTGCTGGAGGGGTTGTGGGAGGGGGGATGGGCTAAATGGGTAAGGGGCATTAAAGAATCTACTCCTGAAATCATTGTTGCACCATATGCTAACTTGGATGTAAATTAAACAATAAGTAGGTAAACAAACAAATAAAAGATGCCATTTACAATAGCATCAAAAACCATAAGGTACCTGTAGACTAGAAACATCTACTTACACACCCAAGTCACAAATAAAAAGCTACAATGTATCTAGATTAACCTCAAATGAGACATATAAGAGCTTTCACAGAGAAAATTAAAATCTTAGTTTGGTACAAGGCAATAAGTAAATAGAAGTAAATAGTAGGTTCATTGTGAATGAAAAGTCAACATCATAAACTATCAATTCTCTACAAATTAATATAAAATTCAAATGTAATTCTCATTAAAATCCCCAAAAGAGGTTTTTTTTTTCACAGAACTTATCCAATAATAGCTTAGACAGTTTTGAAGAACAAAGAAAAATGCATATTATCAGATACCATGACTTCTAAAAAGCTATAGTATGTAAAACAATGTGGTCTTGGGACAGGAATAGAGAGACAATTGAAACAAAAGAGAAGCCAAAAAGAACATGCACATATATATGGCAACTTGATAAATGCCTGATGTGGCACTACAAATCAATAGTAGTGGGCTGCTCAATAAATGATGCAGGGATAGCCAGTTATTCAGATGAAAAGTAGCTATAGGTAGGTTCTGAGCTTACACATGACATATTAAATTGTTTATTAAATTAAAGCCTAGGGGCGCCTGGGTGGCTCAGTTGGTTAAGCATCCGACTTTGGCTCAGGTCACAACCTCACGATTTGTGAGTTCGATCCCCCTGTCGGGCTCTGTGCTGACAGCTCAGAGCCTGGAGCCTACTTCAGATTCTGGATCTCCCCCTCTTTCTGCCCCTCCCCTGCTCATGCTCTGTCTTTCTCTGACTCTCAATAATAAATAAACATTAAAATTTAAATTAAAGTCTAACATATGAGAAGAAAACTTCTATAATTTGAAAAATATAATGAATAGAAGAGGATTTAATAAAAGACATAAAATGTACAAACTATAAAGAAAAAAGATTGAAATTTTTAATCATATTGGAATTTTTAAAATTTTAAATTAAAAGTACATTTGAGATACTATGAACAAAAGAAAAAGGCAAGCTATAGATAGAGTAGAGGAGATTCAGGAATTAAATCTGGAATATATAAAGAATGCCTTCCTAACTCATTCTGTGAGGCCAGCATTACCCGGATACCAAACCCAGACAAAGATATTACAAAACTACAGACCCCTTGTGATCACAAGATCACAAGATCCCTTGTGAATACAAATGCAAAATTTCTCAACAAAATACTAGCAAACCAAATTCAGAAGCATACTGAGAGCATCATGCATCATGATTTCTATAAGATTTATTCCAGGAATGCAAAGATGGCTCAATACACAAAAATCAATCTGGACACTAAAATACACCACATTAAATGAATGAAGAAAAAAGCCACATGATCATCTCAATTGTGAACAAAGAATTTGAGAGTCAATACCCTTTCCTGATAAAAATCACTTGATAAACTAGGAATAGAAGAGAATGTCAACATGATAAAGGCCATATATGAAAACCCCAGAGCTGATAGCATACTTAATGGTGAAAGACTGAAAACTTTTCCATGAGTAATAGGAACAAGGTAAGGATACCCACTTTATGTCACTTCTATTTAACATAGTACCAGAAGATCTAACCAGAGCAATTAGGCAAGAAAAAGAAATAAAGGGCTCCAAATTGGAAAGGAAGAAGTAAAATCATCTCCCTTCACAAGTGACCTGATATTACACACAGAAAATCCAAAAGAATCCCGCTCCCCCACATGACACACACACAAAAACCCTATTACAGGTAATAAATGAATTCAGCAAAGTTTCAGGATATAAAAATCAACATGCAAATATCAGTTGTATTTCTGTATACTTGGAATAAACAAGCCAAAAAGGCAATTTCTTAAATATTTATTTGTTTTGAGAGAGAGAACGAGAGAGCGAGCATATGCATGGGGGAGGGGTAGAGAAAGAGGGAGAATTCCAAGCAGGCTCCATGGGCATAGTGCCTGATGTGGAACTCAATCTCACAATTGTGAGATCATGACCTGAGCCAAAATCAAGAGTCTGACACTTAACCAACTGAGCTACCCAGGTGCCTCTAAAAAGGCGATTTAAAAATTTTTTTCACTTACAATAGCATCAAAAAATAAACTAGGATAAATGTATCCAAGGAGGTGAAAGACTTACACATGGAAAACTACAAAATTACAAATTACAGAAATTATAGAAGACACAAATAAACAGAAAGACAGCCCATGTTCGTGGATTGGGAAATGTAGTATGAAGATGGTAGTATTCTACATAGTGATCTACATATTCACTGTAATCCCTGTCAAAATAACAATGGCTGTTTTTATAGTCAGAGAAAAACCCATCTTATAATTCATATGGAATTTCAAGGAATCTCATATACCCAGAACAATCTTAAAAAGAAAAAGAACAAAGTTGGAGAACTCAACACTTCCTAATTTCAAAACTTACTACAAAACAACAGTAATCAAAACAGTATAGTACTTGCATAAAGATAGACATACAGACCAGTGGAATAGAATAGAGCTCAGAAATAAACCCTAATATATTTGCTCATTTGATTTTCAACAAGGGTACTGAGACCATCCAAAGGGACAAGGATAGTATTGTCAACAAATGTTGCTAGAAAAACTGGATATTTCATGCAAACAAATGAAGTTGGATCCTCACCTTACTTTGTATACAAAAATAAATTCAAAACTATAAAACTCTTAGAAGGAAACATAGGTAAAAATCATCATGACCTTGGAATAGGCAATGATTTCTTACGTATGAGGCCAAAATCACAGGCAATAAAAGAAAAAATAGGTAAATTAGATTTTATCAGAATTAAAAACTTTAATGCATCAAAAAACACTACTTAGAAAGTGAAAAAGCAGGGGGTGCCTTGCTGGTCCAGTTGGTATAGCATGTGATTCTTGATCTCAGGGTCATGAGTTCAAGCACCACGTTAGGCATGGAGCCTACTTTAAAAAAAGAGAGGGGTGCCTGGGTGGCTCAGTTGGTTAAGCATCAGACTTTGGCTCAGGTTCACGAGCTTGAGCCTCACGTCAGGCTCTGTGTTGACAGCTCAGAGCCTGGAGCCTGCTTCAGATTCTGTGTCTCCCTCTCTCTCTCTGCCCCTCCCCTGCTCATGCTCTATCTCTCTCTTTCTCAAAAATAAATTTGAAAAAAAAGAGAGAGAGAGTGAAAAAGCAACCCATAGAATGGGAGATCATATATATGTATGTATGTATATATATATATATATACATATACATACACACATATATTTGTAAATCATATATCTGATAAGTGATTAATATCCAGAATATATAAAGAACTCCCACAACTCAACAACAATAAAAACCAAATAATCCCAATTAAAAAATGGGTAAAGGATTTAAACAGACATTTCTCCAAAGAACATATACAAATGGACAATACGTACATGAAAAGATACTCAATATCATTAGTCATTAGGAAAATGAAAATAAAAACCACAGTGAGATACCACTGCATACCCATTAGGATGGTTATTATAAAAAATAGTAATAAGTACTGGAGAGGGTGGAGCACCTGGGTGTCTCAGTCAAACTCTTTTTTAAAAAATGTTTAATGTTTACTTATATTTGGAGGGGGGGCAGAGAGAGAGGGTGACACAGAATCTGAAGCACGCTACAGGCCCTTGGTTCTCAGCACAAAGCCTAATGTAGGGCTTGAACCCATGCACTGTGAGATCATGACCTGAGCCGAGGTCAGACACTTAACCGACTGAGCCACCCAGATGCCCCAAGTATCCAACTCTTTTTTTTTTTTAATGTTTTTATTTATTTCTGAGAGAGAAAGAGAGAGAGAGAGACAGCTTGAGCAGGGGAGGGTCAGAGAGAGAAGGAGATACAGAATCTGAAGCAGGCTCCAGGCTCTGAGCTAGCGGTCAGCACAAAGCCCGACAGGGGGCTCGAACTCACGAACCGTGAGATCATGACCTGAGCCGAAGTTGGATGCTTAACTGACTGAGCCACCCAGGCGTCCCCCAAGTGTCCAACCCTTGATCTCTGCTCAGGTCATGAACTCACAGTTGTGAGATTGAGCACCACCAGAAAAAAGAAAAAAGACATTGAGAGGCACCTGGATGGCTCAGGTGATTGAATGTCCAGCTTTTGATTTTGTCTCAGGTCATGATCTCATGGTTCATGGGATCAAGCCCTGCATCAGGCTCCATGCTGACAGTGGAGAGCCTGCTAGATATTCATTCATTCATTCATTCATTCATTCATTCATTCTCATTCTCTCTCTCTGACTCTCTCCCTCAAAATAAACAAACATTAAAAAGGAAAAGAAAAAAATGGGCAATGCACCAAAATCACCAATAAAATATGCTTCTGGGTATTTCCCTCAAAGAAACTCTGGCACATTCACAATGAGACCTACATCGTAGCACTGTGTATAAAAGCATTAGAGTGGAAATCCAGCTTTTCCTCAGCAGAGGAATAGTAAGTAAACAATGAAACACACAGCCATTAAAATCATTGAACTAGATCTCCATGTCATGCCACAGAATGGCAAACAATGATTAGTGGAAGAGCAAGTTGATATCACTAATGTATAATTTTAAAACAGAAAACAATATATGTTGTCTATGATATGTGTGTGACTAATAAAAGTACAAAGCAAGCATGAAGATGGTTGGGGTTGTTTCTGGAGAGGAGGGGAGAGAAGAAATGAGAGGGTGGGCTTTAACTATATCATTAACATTTTATTCCTTTCTGATGCAAATATGGCAAAATGTTAACAGCTGTTTCACTTGGCAGTGGATTTATGGGTCTCTAGGACATTATTTTTATAAGTCTGGAATGTTTCACAATTAGAAATTAAAAAGTAAAAAATCTTAGATCTCTGTGAAATCTCACTTAATATAAGAATTGAGATAGGGATCCAAATTTGTTTAACTCCAGGTGGCTAACCATTCCCAAACCCTATGGAAACTGCACTTTTACCAAACACCATGACACTGCTCCTACCCAGGAGGCATTGGGAAGGTAGGACTTCACTATGCTTGCCCAGGAGGCAGGGGGCGGGGGAGTGTGGTTTACTCAATCATGAAGGCAACAAACTTGGGTGGTCCACCAGGATCTAAGAACTAAAATATGTGGGGTGCCTGGCTGGCTCAGTCAGTTGAGCGTTGGGCTCTTTTTTTTTTTTTTTTTTTTTTTTCTGTCAGAGAGAGAGACAGCGTGAACAGGGGAGGGTCAGAGAGAGAGGGAGACACAGAATCTGAAGACAGGCTCCAAGCTCTGAGCTTGCTGTCAGCACAGAGCCCCAGGCGGGGCTTGAACCCACGAACTGCGAGATCATGACCTGAGCCGAAGCCGGAAGCTTAACCAACTGAGCCACCCAGGTGCCCCAAGAAATGAGTGTTGGGCTTTTAATTTCAGCTCAGGTCATAATCTCACAGTTCGTGGGTTCCAGTCCCGCGTCAGGCTTGGAGCTGACAGTGAGGAACCTGCTTGGGAGTCTCTCTCTCTCCCTCTGTCTGCCCCTCCTTCACTGACGTGTGCTCTTTCTCTCTAAGTAATTTTTTAAAAATATATAAAAACCAAAAAATGGCAAATAGCCAGACAGGAACTTCAACTTTCTGCTACTAATACCTCCAGACTCCCCACCAAATATACCACCCTTCATTCCCAGTTACAACCCTAGATCTCCCCTCCTCAGGGTGACTGTTCTCCCGTGTTCCGTATCCCAGCCCTGCCCATTCTCTTCCCCTTCTTCTGTAATTCAATCTCTCCTTTTCTATCAGGTCCACCCAACAGCATTTACACTCGCTCCCATTTTCAAACACGAAACAACATGGGGCGCCTGGGTGGCTCAGGCAGTTGTGCGACCGACTTCAGCTCGGGTCATGATCTCATGGTTCATGGGTTCGACCCTGCGTTGGGCTTTGTGCTGACAGCTCAGAGCCTGGAGCCTGCTTCCAATTCTATGTTTTCCTCTCTCTGCCCCTCCCCTGCTTGTGTGCTGTCTCTCTCTCTCTCTCTCTCTCTCTCAAAAATGCATAAACAGTAAAAAAATTTTTTTAATAAAAAAAATAATAAAACACGAAACAACAACAAAGTACCACCCTCCCCAACCCCATAACCCCTCCAACTAGTAGTGCTCGCCATTTCCCTCCCCTTCTTATCCAGACTTCTTCCAAGGTTTCTTCACCTCCTCTTCACCACCCAACTGAAACTGTGCTGTAGCAAAGATCACCAATGACCTCTGTCATTAAGTCCAACCAAAGGACTGGTCAGGGGAGACTGGGACTAGAGGACTTAGAAATTTTTATCTGGTTCCCATGCCTACTGCCTGAATTCCTATTCCTTGTGCATGCTTTTCTTTTATTAATATTTCCCATAACCACCTACAAGCAGTTTTTAATCCTCCTCTTCTCTGAAGGTTCAAATGCAACAGATGCCCTGGGTCAGCCCCTTCTTGAAATAGGTCACTGTAGTCTCCTTTCTGGACCCTTCTTGGCAAAGCCGCTTTCTGCCCATGCTTTCAATGATGGCTTCCTCAACATTCTGTTTCACCTTTTCCACTACATACTGTTTCTTTGGGGGGGATTTTACCCAGACCTTGACTCCAATTGTAGCCAAGATGTTGATGATTCCCAGCCCTCTGGGTTCAATTCAGATCTCTCTCCTGAGCTCCAAACCCACAGATCCATCAGCCTCCTCAGAAATCTCTACTTGGATTTGGTGGCCTGAAACCACCAAAATCATTTTCCTTCACCAAACCTATTCTTTCTACTATACCTAACTTAATAACAAGAACCACCATCTATCCAGGCTCCATCCAGAAACCTACGAACCTTACTCTATTGATTCTGTCCTCTAAATCTCCCTCCAGAGTCACATTTCTTCATCCCTGGGCCACTTTCTTTTCTCACCCGGATCACTGCGGCCACTTTCTAACTGGCCTCCCCATCATTTGCTACACTCCAGCCAGAGTGAGCTTTCAAAACCCAAACTGAATATGTCATCACCCTCCTTAAAATATTTCATTGGCTTCTCCCTTATTTCTCAGACTGTCCAAACTCAACACAGCTACAGAGCTTCATGACCTGCACACTGTCCCCTAACGATGCCTGGCCTCACCTCCCACACTCCCTTCCCACAATTCTCTCCAGTCACTGCAAATAGCTATCAACAGCCCCTTGTCTCCAGGCCCATGGCACTTACTGAACCTTCCGCCTGGAATGCCCTCTTCCCTCTCCTCTACAGCTGCTGGACTAGCTCCTTATCCTTCAACTGTCAGTTCCAAAGTCACATTCTCCAGGAAGCCTCCCTTCAGCTAGAGTTGGCTTTTATTGTGTCCATCCCCCTACCCCCCGCCCATGATATGTAGTTCACCTGTCAGACTTTATCCTGCTTGCTCTGGCTGTTTATTTAATGTTTTTCTCCTGAGAGCAGGACTAGGTCTCTCAGTCACCACTTCATCCCTAGTTTCTATTACAGGGCTTGGTGCAGGGCATATGTTCAATAGATAAGAGGAAAATGCAGTCTTTGCCCCCAGTTCTTGGCCTTACTCAAGCCGCAAATAACAAAAATAGTTAGAATATAATAAAGTAAGTGCTATAACCGATTATATGTGTGTGTAGATGCTTGTGGGTTGCTATGGTCTGAATGCCTGTGTCCCTATAAAGGTCTTATGTTGAAATCCTATGCCCAACGTGATGATATTAGGAAGTGAGGGTTTTAGGAGGGAACCTTTGTGAATGGGATTATAAAAGAGGTTCCCCATGCTTCAGATTCTATATCTCCCCCTCTCTCTGACCCTCCCCTGCTCATGCTGTTTCTCTCTCTCAGAAATAAATAAAACATGGGGTGCCTGGGTGCCTTAGTCGGTTAAGCGTCCGACTTTCGCTTAGGTCATGATCTCGCGGTTCGTGGGTTCGAGCCCCGCATCGGGCTCTGTGCTGACTGCCAGCTTGGAGCCTGGAGCATATTTCAGAGTCTGTGACTCCCTCTCTCTCTGACCCTCCCCTGCTCACGCTGTCTCTCTCTCTCTCCTAGAAATAAAAAATTAAAAAAAAAAAAAAGAAAAAAGAAATAAATAAAACATTTAAAAAAATTTAAAAGAGGCTCCCAGAGCTCCCTAGCCCCTTCCACCACGTGAGGATAAACAAGAAGTCTATAACCTGGGCCACACTAGCACTCTGATCTCTGACTTCCAGGCTCCAGAAGTGTAAGGAAAAAATTTCTGTTTAGAAGCCATTCAGCCTGTGGTATCTTGTCCTAGCAGCCCAGATAGACTAAGCCATGGATATATGTGGACATGGATATGTGGATGTGAAACGCTGAAGAAACCTAACCAACCTTCTGGCTTAGCCAAGAAAGTTCACATAAAATAGATGACATTTGAGCTGACTTTTCATTCATTCCATTCATTCAACAAATAATTTCTGGGCACTTACTTGGTGCCAGGCACTCTTTCAGGCACCAAGGATACAGCAGAAAATAAGGCAAACAAAAACAAGAAGAAGAAAAGAAAAAGAAGAAGAAGAAAGAAAATAAGACATTGTCCCTGCCTTCCCGGAACTTATTCTAGTTGGGGTAGACAGAGACATTAAGTTAAAACAAATAAGATAATTTCGGGAAATGGCACATGCTTTAGAAGAATATAAGACACTGTAGCTGTTTACCAGGATGGCAGCAGAAGGCTGCGTGTGTTCTGTGTGCCAACAGTAGGGCTAACCCGTGGAGGTGTCACAGGGATATATAACGCTTATAACGTGAATGACAGGTGGAGCCAACCGCTCAGAGATCTGGAGGAAGACGGCTTGCAGCAGAGGCAACAAGGAGACCCACTGATTCAAAGAAAGAACAGAAAGAAGACCAGTGGGGCAGAAACACAATGAGTGTGTGTTTCTCCAGCCCAGACCTCACCCCTGAACTCCAGAATCCCAGAGCCAATGACCAACTGGACATCACCACTGGAGGTCTACAGTCATTCTGACTTTCGTATGTCTAACAGCAGCCTAGCTTCCCCTCCAAACCCGTCCCTTCCCATTCTGGTAAATGACAGCTACATTGGTGCAGTCGCTTGAGCTAAAAACCCCCCGAGTCATACTTGACTCCAGCCCACGTCCAATCCATCAACAAGTCTTGGTGGGTCCAGCTTCAAAGTATATCCAGAACCCGAGGGCTTCCCATCACCTCCCCAGGCACCGAAGTCGGTGGTGAGGTATTTGGATCTTAGCCTTTGTGCAAGGCAGGATCACTGAAGGTTTTCCAGGACGGGACGGAGAAGTGACACTTTCCGTAGTGGCATGTTGAGGTCAGTGCACACCGGTTCACAAGAGTCAACCGGGAAATTTTCAGGAATGTTGCAAGATGGCTGACATCGCAGTGACAGCACAAATTTGGCCATGGTAGGAATGCTACACCACAGGCACTGGCANCCAGTGCACAACTGCATATGCAAATCTGTGTTACAGAAAGATCATTCTTGTGTCATTGGGTGTGTGAGTCTTGTCTCTACAGGTGTTTATGTTTGCGAATACACGTTAGAACCACCTGAAGAACCTTTCCCACCATGTATCTGCCTGCTTGCCTGAATTCAGTTGGGGGCCACTAGATCAGGAACACCTGGAAAGAGGCTGTTGGCAATGAGGCGGGTGAGAGAGGAAGGCACTGAGCATAGGAAAGAAGAGAGTGGTCAGCAAAATCTAGAAATAGAACGAATAGGCTTTGTCATTTACTCTGACAGAACTAGATTCCTTTCCTTCACACCGTTACTCAGTTTGTAGTCACAGACCCATTTCTGTGATTCTTTATTCACATGTCTTCCTGTCTAGACTGTACATCCCCTGAGGGCAGGGGCTGCGTGCTCGCCCACTGCTGTAGCCCAGAGCAATGCCTACACCTGTTCAGCCTCACTGATGAGTCGTTAAATGAAGAAAGGAAGACAAAGTGAAGGAGAAGGAAGAGTCAGTAATGATGCTCAGAAGAAGAAACAAGGAAAAAAGAATACGTGTGGCTAGGTGCTCAGAGGGGAGGGGTTGGGAACGGTTGACTCGAGGTGCCTGGGACTATGCAGGCAGTGGCATCCAGCTACCAGCTGAAAATAGGACTCTGAAACCTAAGAGTCTGGGGTCTGGAAGAGACCTTCCTGAGCATAATACGCAACCCTGCCCTCTTCAGCACTGTCCGAATGGCACTGAAGGAGTGTCAACTTCGCTCTCTTGAGACTCACCCGAACCTCGGCCTCCCGTGGCCTCCCATTGAGGTCGCACTTGGACCCGTTGCCATAGGTCTGGCTGTGGTAGCGTTTCAGACGATGCTGCTTGGAGGCCTGCGGAGGGCATCAAGAGGGAGGGTGGGGGCAGAAGAAAGACAGCAAAGAGGAAGAATGGCACTTTGTCCTAACGGCCACCAAGCCCCAAGCAACGTGTCAGCTAAGCCTGACCCTCCCCTTCTCATCAGGGCTCTTAGTCTACAGCCAGGACCCCTTTCTCTCCCAACCCCAAACTCCTGCCACCTTGGCTGTCTCATCATCCCAGTCGAAGGCCGATTGGTAGTAGCCGAGATAGAGGACTTCACCTTTGATCTCTGAATCTACAAGAGAAACCACAGTGAAGCACCGTTACTCTCTTGTAGGAGGACTAAAAGGGAAGGGGACTGGGGAGGCAGGTCACCTTCCATGAAGTGTTGCTGAGGGCTTAGGGGAAATGTAGGCGTGAGTCACCTTCCATGTGGTACTGCTGGATGTGGCGTCCATAACAGAATTCATACGTCCACCAGTCCTTGGTCTGACAATAAAAAAATAAAAATAATAAATGAACAATCAAGGGGATAGAGTGCAGATGTCTCTGCTTGGAACCTGAATCTCTCCCAGCTACAAGACACATAACCTCTCATCTACATCTCATCCCCTCTGCTTCCATACTCAATTCTCCAGATTCTCAGTGAGGAAGAAGGGCTACTTTCCTTCTGTGACTGGGAGAAACGCCTCAAAAGTATGTTTTCCACCTGTGGTCTCTCCACTCTTCCTTTTTTATTTTATTTTTTATTTTTTTTTTAAATATTTTTATTTATTTCTAGGAGAGAGAGACAGCGTGAGCAGGGGAGGGTCAGAGAGAGAGAGGGAGACACAGACTCCGAAATAGGCTCCAGGCTCTGAGCTGGCAGTCAGCACAGAGCCCGACGCGGGGCTTGAACCCACGAACCGCGAGATCATGACCCAAGCGAAAGTCGGACGCTTAACCGACTAAGCCACCCAGGCGCCCCTCCACTCTTCCTTTTTTAAAACTCCTTCTTTGCCTTCCATAAAGATAAGAAATCATGGTATCCTTGAAATATTCAGACCAGGGAAATATAGACTATTCAAATATTAATTGAACTTCTACAACATCCTTGTGCTATTCTAGCCTCTGTGAACAAGATAAATTCTCTGACATCATGGACTCACATTCCAGTGCTGGGACTCAGACTGAAAAAAATAAATAAGTAAACTGATGATTCAGTTAAATAAGATGATTTCAGATCAGCAAAAATGCCATGATGAAAATAAAATAGGACACCGGCAGGGAGTGACAGGGGCGGGGGTGACTTTACCAGGAAGGCTTCTCTAGGAGAATGCCCCTCCTACCCTACACTGACCCTCTTCAGGCACCTCAATCTTGGCTTAACCATTACTCTGAGGTCCTCTACCCTAAGCCTCCTCTACACTCAGCAAGATGTCATCTGTGGTTGCAGGATTCTTTGCTTCTGTACATATGTCTACTCCTCCAGTGGCCTTCTTAACCCTCATAGGTCCTCTCAATCCCTCCCCATTCATGGGCACTCTGGTTCCCAGATAGATAGCTAGTTCCCAAGCCCTCATTCCATTCTTCCCAGCCCCTTTCACCTTCAACAAGCAAGGAGCATCTCTCATTGGGCTCAAGAGCTCAGGGATCCCGGGCCCTCGGTAAGCAGGTGCCTCCTCCTCCCTTTCACGCTGGAAGTGAATAGCTCCAGCTGGCAGGCGACATTCATAGCGCTGTTTGTACTTAGAGGAGACAATCACCACGTCCGAAGCTTGGCTCTGGGAAAGAAGGAAGGGTCGGGGGGCAGGGAGGCAAAGAGAGGCTGGGATCAGAGAGAACAAGGAGATCCCTCTTTGGAGCCTGGGGAAGAGCCCAGTCAAGTCAGAATGAGCCACAAGTCCTCCAGCTGTGTTTGGCGGGTGAGGGGAGCGAGCGCTCCCACTTCTCTACCGGGCGGAGTCTGGGTGCTTCGATCAGGAACTGAAGCTGACAGCAGGAAGCCCCACCCCTCCCAGTCCCTAGCCCCAGGGGAATGGGTCTTAGTCTACGGTCCTTAGGAGTCGTCGTAAAACCCCTAGCTACTCTTCCCGATTCCTCTTAGGTGCCCCATGCAGACTCCACAGCCGCCCTTACTCCTCTAGCTTTCCCTCCTTCCCCTTGCCCCAGATCCTCGCCCCTCCACGCCTCCACACCTGCCCTCCCATGACCGGCAACGGCAGGATCTCGATCCCATAACGCATCTCACTCAGTTCCTCTAGATTCAAGCTTCCGACACCGCCGGTCAGAGTTGCGGGTAACAGGAGCCCCAGAAGCAGCAGCCTCAACACACTGGACAGCAGCGTTTCCGCCGCCATCTTTCGTTCACCTTCTTACCCGGAGCAGCTCCTTCCGCCCTAAACCTGGCAGCAGCCTCACCCCCGCCCAAGAACGCTGCAAGGTCTCATTGGCTGAGTGTTCTGTCCCTCTTACTTACCCTATTTCCATTTGTAAACGTGGCTCCAAAACCCTCGGGGAGGTGGATCTCAATGATAAGCAAAACCACTCACTGCTCATGATTGGTCAGAGAAGCCAACCAATCATCCACGAGATGAGGCACCCCTCCCACCCCCTCGCGCTCGCTCTGGGTTCCAGAGAAGTGAGAGCTAAAGCTGTGGCCCTTTGAAGCAATCTTTCTTCTTCCACCTGTCATGCTTTCTCATTTTTTTTTTTAGTTGTTTCTTGCATTGTATCTGCCCCCACCAGATAGACGATTGAGGCCGGTGGGTGGGTGCATGCCTCTAAAAGTTAGTTAATACTTGTTGCAAAACAATTATTATATGGCACAAAAAAGGACGCTCAGATCAATGGAACAGAATAGAGAACCCAGAAATAGACCCACAAACGTATGGCCAACTATCCTTTGATAGGGCAGGAAAGACTATCCAATGGAATAAATACAGTCTCTTCGGCAAATGGTGCTAGGAAAACTGGACCGCGACATGCAGAAAAATGAGCCTGGACCACTTTCTTATACCATACATAAAAATAAACTCAAAATGGATGAAAGACCTAAAGTAAGACAGGCCGCTATCAAAATCCTAGAGGAGAAAGCAGGCAAAAACCTCTCTGACCTCAGCCACAGCAACTTCTTACTCTTACTCAATACATCTCCAGAGGCAAGGGAAACAAAAGCAAAAATGAACTACTGGGACCTCATCGAAATAAAAAGTTTCTGTACAGCGAAAGAAACAATCAGTAAAACTAAAAGACAGCTCCCAAACCTGAAGTCCGTGAATGAATTGATCTACAAGCGGGGTTATGGCAAAATCAACAAGAAGAGAATTACCCTGACAGATAACACATTGATTGCTCGATCTCTTGGTAAATACGGCATCATCTGCATGGAGGACCTGATTCATGAGATCTACACTGGTTGGAAAACGTTTCAAAGAAGCAAACAAGTTTTTATGGCCCTTCAAGTTATCTTCTCCACGAGGGGGAATGAAGAAGAAGACCACCCATTTTGTAGAAGGTGGGGATGCTGGCAACAGGGAAGATCAGGTCAATATGCTTATTAGAAGAATGAACTAAGGTATCTACCATGATTATTTTTGTAATCAGGTCAGTTAATAAACAACTACTTTGAAATTAAAAAAAAAAAACTAAAAGACAATTGACAGAATGGGAGAAGATATTTGCAAGGGACATATCAGATAAAGGGTTAGTATCCAAAATCTATAAAGAACTTATTAAACTCAACACCCAAAAACCAAATAATCCAGTGAAAAAATGAGCAAGAGACATGAATAGACTCTTCTCCAAAGAAGACATCCAGATGGTGAACAGACACATGAAAAAATCCTCAACATCACTCATCACCAGGGAAATACAAATGAAAACCACAATGAGATACCACCTCACACCTGTCAGAATGGCTAACATCAACAACTCAGGCAACAACAGATGTTGGCGAGGATGTGGAGAAAGAGGATCTATTTTGCACTGCTGCTGGGAATGCAAACTAGTGCAGCCACTCTGGAAATCAGTATGGAGGTACAGAACTACCCTACGACCCAGCAATTGCAGTACTAGGTATTTACCCAAGGGAAACAGGTGTGCTATTTTGAAGGGGCCATGCACCCCAATATTTATAGCTGCGCTATCAACAATAGCCAAAGTATGGAAAGAGTCCAAATGTCCATCGACAGATGAATGGATAAAGAAGATGTGGTATACACACACACACATACATACACACACACACACACACAATGGAGTATTACTTGGCAATCAAAAAGAATGAAATCTTATCATTTGCAACTATGTGGATGGAACTGGAGGGTATTATGCTAAGGAAAATTATTCAGAGAAAGATAAATATCATATGACTTCACGCATATGAGGAATTTAAGATACGAAACAGATGAACATAAGGGAAGAGAAGAAGCAAAAAATATATAAAAACAGAGAGGGAGGACAAAACATAAGAGACTTGGGGTGCCTGGGTGGCTCAGTCGGTTAAGCATCCGACTTCGGCTCAGGTCATGATCTCACGGTTTGTGGGTTCGAGCCCCGTGTCGGGCTCTGTGCTGACAGCTCAGAGCCTGGAACCTGCTTCAGATTCTGTGCCTCCCTCTCTCTCTGCCCCTCCCCTGCTCATGCTGTCTCTGTCTCTCTCAAAAATAAATAAAACATTTTTAAAAATTTTTGAAAGAATAGAAAAGAAAAGCAGTAGAAATCTGAAACAATTTAATTTTAATCATTGACCTCCCAATGTGTATGTTATTATTTTGGTGTGTTTTCATTCTTTTTTTTTTTAATGTTCATTTATTTATTTTGAGAGAAAGAGTATATGAGCAGGGGAAGGGGGGAGAGAAATAAATAAAACATTTTAAAAATTTTTAAAAAAAATAAGAGACTTAAATATAGAGAACAAACAAAGGGTTATTGGAGGGGTTGTGGGAGGGGGGAATGGGCTANCCAAATTAAAGAAGGGGGGGAGAGGGGCACCGGGGGGGGGCTCAGTCCTTAAGCATCTGACTCAGGTCATGACCTCATGGTTGGTGAGTTCCAGCCCCAAATCTGGCTCTGTGCTGACAGTGCTGAGCCTTCTTGGGATTCTCTCTCTCATTCTTTCTCTCTCTCTTTCCTGCTTTCTCTCTCTTTCTCAAAAATAAATAAATAATCTTAAAAAAAAAAAAAAAAGACTGGGGGGTGGGTGGGAGAAAGGGAAAGGAGACAATGGCAGCAACATTTTAGAAGCCAGAAAATAAGTGGAGGAATGGTAACCGGCTTAGCAACTTGAGAAATTGATTCCTAAACAAAGTTCAACAAAAAGCATGATTATACCTTTTTAAGAACTCCTGTGGGGAATCTGATCAGTCCAAAAGAGAAATCCCGAAGATATTCTCATCAGGTTCTCTTAATGAAACAGACGAAGGAATCCTACAATTAAGCCTTTGGCCTACATGTCCTAACTTTCCCATGGTCTTTCCAATCGGCTTTTTAATGTCCTCACTGTAAAGTATAAGCAAGCAGCCAAAGATCATTAGACATCTAAGGAAATCCTGTAACAGGCAGGAAAGAAATCAAAACAAACAAGAAGAAAAGAAAGTAATTTAGAAGAAACAAGTTTCAAGGGAGAAAAATTTTAAACTAAAAAAAATCCATCATTAATATTCACAGAGAGATAATATATTGCATCCATAAAATAACAACAAGAAGCTATTTAGAAAGTAACTACTATTAAGATAATAAAAAAGAGCTTTTGGAAAGCAAAGCCATGATACCAGAAATAAAAATTCAATAGAAAGACTGGAGGATAAAATTGAAAATCGAATTTGCTATACTAAAGGAGAATAATCCTTAATAAGGAATTACAGGATCAGTCCAGAAGTTGAATATCTGAAGCATAAGAGTTCTGTTTATTTTTTAATGTTTATTTATTTGTTTATTTAAAACTTTTTTTATGTTTTATTTATTTCTGAGAGAGAGAGAGACAGCATGAACAGGGTAGGGTCAGAGAGAGAGAGAGACACAGAATCTGAAATAGGCTCCAGGCTCTGAGCTGGTTGTCAGCATAGAGCCCGACACGGGGCTCGAACCCACAAACCGTGAGATCATGACCTGAGCTGAAGTCGGACACCTAACCTACTGAGCCACCCAGGCGCACGAATGTTTATTTATTTTTTGAGAGAGACAGAGCGAGAGCAGGGGAGGGGCAGAGAGAGGGGGAGACATGGAATCTGAAGCAGGTTCCAGTCTCCATGCTGTCAGAACAGAGCCCGATGCAGGACACGAACCCGCATGTGAGATCATGACCTGAGCTGAAGTGGAATGCTTAACTGACTGAGCCACCCAGGTGTCCCAAGAACCATAACAGTTCTAGAAAGAGAACAAAGAATCAGAAGACAAGAAACAATTAAAGCAAGTATTCAAAAGTATTCCTGTGAAATGAACAACTCAGTCTCTAAAGAGCACACTATTCAGCAAGACAAACCAGGTCCACACCAAGACACATTATAGAATTTCAAAATCTTGGACACAGAGAAATAGTTCTGAAAGCTTCTGGAGAGAAAGAACAAATTGCATACAAGGATCAAAAAATCAGAACAGCATTAGGCTTACCAATTCATCCATACCATATGGTAGAAGACAAAGAAAAAAATGCCCTAAAGACTTCAGATATTATAATTATCTGACACAGATTATAAAATAATTGTGCTTACTATACTTAAAGAAATAAAGGAGAAAATTGAAAATACATCAGAAAACTGGAAACTATAAAAATGATGTAACATTTAAATAGAGTTTAAGGGTTTTTTTTTATATGTTTTACTTATTTTTGAGAGAGAAACAGAGCATGATGTGGGGCTTGAACCCATGAACCGTGAGATCATGACCTGAACCAAAGTCAGACACTTAACCAACTGAGCCACCCAGGTGCCCCTAAATAGAGTTTCTGTGGGAACCTGGGTGGCTCATCCAGTTAAATGCCCAACTCTTGGTCTCAGCTCAGGTCTTGATCTCAGGGTTGTGAGTTCAAGCCTTGCATTGGCTGCATACTGGGCATGGAGCCTACTTAAAATCAATAAGTAAGTAAGTAAATAAATAAGTAAAGTTTTTAGAAATGAAAAAATAGAGTTTTAATTTAAAAACTGAATGGATAGAGTAGCTAAATAGTTTAAGAAGCAGTTATTCTTGGGGTATCTGGGGGGCCTAGTCAGATTCTGACTTGGGTCATGATTTCATAGTTCATCGACATCACGGAGCCTGCTTGAAATTCTCTCTCTCCCTCTCTCTGCCCCTCCCCCACTTGCTCACTGTCTCCCTCTCAAAATAAATAAACATTAAAAAAAAACCTTTAAGCAATTATGCTTCATAGAAGAATTCCAGGTAATAAATGCAGAAGGAATAATATTTTGTCATTATTTTATATTCTAATGAAATAATTGATGTAGGCAATAGTCATCAATGACTGTCAGAAATACTATATAAGAGGCTTATAGGTGAACCAAGCTGATACCATGTGCATACACTGATAAAACTTAACATCACGAAAAGAAGAACAACCAAACATTATGTGCTTCCTGATGCAGTAAAATAGGAAGTACAAAGCATTATCTACAAGGATTCTTGACAAAAACCAAGACTGTAAATATAACTATCAACTTACAGGAAATATGAGAAATAGGAGAATATGTTAACACCATCAGGAATGTAATGAGGAGTAAAATAGAATAGATGCCCCAGTTTCTTCAACAAATGCATGCAAGGGAAAATGAGGGGGTGGGAGAACTGTTATAGATTAAAAGAGATTTGAGAAATATATCAACAAAATGCAGCGTAGATCTTGTTTGGATCCTGAATCAAATTATCTGTAGAAAGACTGTGTGCTGGTTTTGTGCACATATAAGTTTTCAGTTCATTTGAATAAATAGCAAGGAGTGCAATTACTGGATTGTATGGTAAGAATATGTTTAACTTTGTAAGAATCTACCAAACTGTCTTCCAAAGTGGTATACAATTTTGCATTCCAACCAGCAATGAATGAGAATTCCCATTGCCCCACGTTGGCATTTGGTGTTGATGGTGTCCTGGATTTGGGCTATTGTAATAGGTTTGTAGTGATATGACCACTGTTTTAATTTGCAATTCTGTAATGACATATCATGTGGAGTATGTTTTTCATATGCTTATTTGCCATCAACATATCTTCTTTGGTGAGTGTCTCTTCATGTCCTTTTCCCAATTTTTAATTGAATTGTTTGTTTCTTATGGTTGAATTTAGTACTCTGCATATCTTGGATAACATCCCTTTATCAGATAGGTCTTTTGCAAATTTTTCTCACAGTTTATGGCTGTCTTCTTATCCTCTTGATATTGTCTTTCAAAGAGCATAAATTTTTTTATTAAAAATTTAATTGAGAGGGAGAGTGCAAGCAGTGGAGGGGCAGAGAGAAACAGAGGATCTGAAGCAGGCTCTTCACTGACAGCAGAGAGCCCAATGTGTGGCTCAAGCTGTGAATCATGAGATCATGACCTGGGTCACCCAAGCACCCCAAAGAGCATAAGTTTGTAATTTTAATGAATTCTAGCTTATAATTATTTCTTTCATTGATGGTGTTGTATCTAAAAAGTTATTGCCATATCCAAGGTCACCTGGATTTTCTCCTGTTATTTTTCAGGCTTCTATTATTGTACACTTTACATATAGGTTTATGACACATTTTGAGTTAAAATTTGTGAAGGACATAAGAACTGTGTCTTAGGTTCTTTTTAGTTTAGTTTTGTTTGTTTGTTGCATATGGATCTCCAGTTGTTTCAGCACCATTTGTTGAAAAAACTAAATTTTCTCCATTGTACAGCCTTTGCCCCTTTGACAAAGATTGGTTTAGCGTTTTTATTTAGGTCTATTTCTGGGCTTTCTATTCTATTCCATTGATCTATTTATTTATTCATTCACCAATACAACCTTTTTTNATGAGCTGTGTGATCATGACCTGACCCAAAGTTGGACACTTAACCAACTGAGCCACCCAGGTACCCCTCCCTACAACTGTTTTGATTACTGTCATTTTACAGGAAATCTTGAAGTCAAGTAGTGTTAATCCACGATATTCTTCTATTCCAATATTATACTAGCGATTCTAGTCTTTTGCTTCTCCATATAAACTTTAGTATCAGTTTGTCAATATCCACAAAATAGTAATTGTTCATATTTGGAGTGGGATTGTATTGAATCTATAGATCATATTAGGAAGAACTGACATCTTGACAATATCGAGTTTTCTTATCTATGAACATGGACTATCTCTCCATTTATTTCCTTTTCATTTTCTTTCATCAGAGTTTTATAATTTTCCTCATAAGGATATTATGCACATTTCATTCCATTTATGCCTAAGTATTTCACTTTGGGGAGTGGTAATATAATGGTACTGTGTTTTTAATTTTAAATATTACTTGTCCATTGATGGTGTGTAGGCAAGAAGTTGACTTTCCTCTTTTTTTATTTTGTTAAAATACACATAACATGACATTTACCATCTTAACAATGTTTAAGTGTACAGTTTGATGGCTTTAATTCACATTGTTGTGCAGCCATCACCACCATCCACCCCATAAACCCTTTTCATCTTATAAAATTGAAACTCTAGGGGAGCCTGGGTGGCTCAGTTGGTTAAGCATCCGACTTCAGCTCAGGTCATGATCTTGCAGTTCATGAGTTCAAGCCCCGTGTCAGGTTTTGTGCTGATAGCTCAGAGCCTGGAGCCTGCTTCAGATTCTGTGTCTTCCTCTCTCTCTGACCCTCCCCTGCTCATGCTCTCTCTCTCTCAAAAATAAATAAACATTAAAAAAAACTAAAAAAAAAACAACAACCCTGAAACTCTGCACAGGTTTCTCTGCTATCTGAATGTTCCTATACAACCTTTCATTTGCCAAAAGAATGTAAAGTGAAGAAGTAATTACCATTAATTTATATGGAAAACTTTTTTTGATTGTTCCCAGACCCCCAAAATAACCTACCAAATCATACAAAATAACACATAAAACCTAAAATAAGTCTAAAATATAGCAAAAGCAGGAATGATATGATAAATGCACAGCTTGTATAAAGTAGAAGTAATGCATGTACAGTGTAGCTTCACTTATGAGAATTAGGAAGATGACAAGCACAATGGAAACTGAGAAGGGGTGATCATGGCTAAGTCATTCATTGGAGGTCAGGGTTGCAGAAGGTACAGGAGCCTAGGGTGTAGGAGAGAGAGAAAGAGATTCATCTATGAATATCTCATCATTGTCTAAATCCATCAGGGCAGGCAGGTTATTAATGTCCACACCTTCTATATTGGTCTGCCTCGATGTCAAAGGTCAAGATTTGTCACCTGCTGTGACAGAGGTGGAAGGCTTGAAATATGACTGTATGCTTGATCATTTAGCCTCACACATTTTTGTATCATATATTTATTTGCAGGCACTCAAAACATCTTACAAACCTACCCTAAACCTACATGCCCTTTCAAAATGAAAAGACCTATTTTCCTGCAATTATTGCAGCACTGTCATTCATAGTGCAAATCTCACACAAGCACTTCACTTTCTGTTCCTGGATGACTTCACTTCCGGGCTGTTTGTTATTGCCTTCAGTTTGGATTGATATCCTTTCCTTTTGCAATTGCATCAGCTTTTCACTTGTCAGCTCTTGGTCATGGGATGCTGCTCTTCAACATCATCTTCATTAACTTTCTTTCACAAACCCCACTTCTTTAGCCAAAGTCATTCTTGCCATATTTATTGTTGGGTTGAAGTCTTTAAAATAATTTACTGCTTTGGGACACAGTTTCCTCCAAATGCCATTTCTCATTGAGATTATTGGCCTATCCAGAGCATCTCCAAAGTTGGCAATTGCCAACTTTATACCATAGTCTCCAGATCTCTCATAAAGATGCTTCAGAGTTGCCTTCTCTGTCAAAGGCATTTACAGTAAAATGCATCACACTTTGCATTATAGTAAGCCTTAATTATAGTGTCAGGCCTTGGTCACACAGTTGCAGCAATGATGTCATATTCAGGGGTAAGAACACAAGTGTTACCACCATAATCAACAATGCCAGGTGGATAAGCAGCACAACTATCAACAATCAGAAGACACCAATTATCAAGGTTGTTTTCTTTAAGTATATTTCAACAAAAGGACTAATGTATCCACTCATATACTCAGAAAAACATCACTTGGGTATTATGACCATTTTTTTATGTGAATGAAACACAACAGAAAGTGTATGCTTATCAATGCCTTTTAGTGCCCTAGGTTTTTCTGAATGGTACCCTAGTAGAGGCGTAAGGACAGCATCATCAGTGGTATTAATAATAGGCATTTAGGGTAAACCTGTTCTTTGATGTCTTGTGTCCCTTAACCTGTTTTTTCTCTATTAAAATAAATGTCTTGGGGAGCCTGGGTGGCTCAGTTGGTTGGGCACTTGACTTCAGCTTGGGTCGTGATCTCGCATTTCATGAGTTCAAACCCTGAGTCGGATTCTGTGCTGACATCGTAGAGCCTGGAGCCTGCTTCGGATTCTGTGTCTCCCTCTCTCTCTGCCCTTTCCCCATCCCCTCTCTCCTCAAAATAAACACTTAAAAATGTCTTGCTCAGCAATTTTTCCTGTACACTGCATTTGTCACAGTTACACACATGCTTATACAAATAACCGCCTTCTGTAATTATTTTCTTCAGTTTTTCTGGGACCTTTTCTATGGCTTCAGTATTGGCTATAGCACCCTGCTCCATAACCTTGAAGCTGTGAAGTTGCCCTTGCCTCAAAAACAAATCAAATCACCTATGACGAACTTTAAATTCCACTTTCAGAACACTTTCATCACTGTCGCGAAGTGCTTTCTGTTTCAGCTTATTAAAAAAACTGACTTACGGGAGCCTGGGTGGCTCAGTCGGTTAAGTACTAACTTTGGCTCAGGTCATGGCATGGCGGTTTGTGGGTTCAAGCTCCACAATGGGCTCTGTGCTGATGGCTCAGAGCCTGGAGCCTGCTTCAGATTCTGTGTCTTCCTCTCTCTCTGCCCCTCCCCGGCTTGTGATCTGTCTGTCTCTCTCAAAAGTAAACATTTAAAAAAAATTTTTTTAAAAAAGACTGACTTATTTTTCCTCAAGTGTAAGATAACAGAACACCACACTTTGTACACCCATCAATCCACTCAAGCAACAGATTTCATTTTATCCATTACTAGATGCCAACTAAAAGAGACCTTTGCTACTAACAAAATCAATAGTAACTTTGGCACCTTTCAAGATTCTTTCTCTCTCTGTGTACAGAGTATGAATGGTGGACACAAATGAGGTCAATACATGCACAATACATTGTTAACACAATCAAAACTCTTTTTTTTTTAAAGTTTATTTTGAGAGAAAGAGAGAGCGCAAGCTGGGGAGGGGCAGAGAGAGGAGGAGGCAGAATCCCAAGCAGGCTCCATGCTGTCAGTGCAGAGGCTTGACATGGGGCTCAATCCCACAAACTGAGATCATGACTTGAGTTGAAATCAAGAGCCGAACACTTAACTGACTGGGCCACCCAGGTGCCCCTCAAAACTCTTTTTAAAAATATTTTTAGGGGTACCTAAGTGGTTCGGTCAGTTAAGCAACTGACTTCAGCTCAGGTCATGATCTCACCGTTCATGCATTACAGCACCGAGTCAAGCTCTGTGCTGATAGCTGGGAGCCTGGAGCCTGCTTTGGATTCTGTGTCTTCCTCTCTCTGACTATCCCCCACTTGCTCTCTGTCTCTCTGTCTCTCTGTCTCTCTCTCTAAACAATAAATAAACCTTAAAAATTTTTAAATACTTTTGAAGTTTATTGATTTATTTTGGGAGACGGAGAAAGAGCACATGAGTGAGGGAGGAGCAGACAGAGAGGAAAAGAGAGAGAATACCAAGCAGCCTCTGGGGCTCATCCCAAGCAAGGATTCAGGGCTCAAACCCACAAACTATGAGATCATGACCTGAGTCAAAATCAAATCAGATGAGCCACCCAGGCACCCCTTTAAGATTTTATTTTTAAGTAATCTCTACACCCAATGTGGGGCTCAGACTCACAACTCCAAGATCAAGAGTTGCACACTCTACTGACTGAGCCAGTCAGACACTTCCCTACTTTATTTTTTTAATGTTTTTAATATTTTATTTATTTTTGAGAGAGAGAGATAGAGACAGCATGAGCAGGGGAGGGTCAGAGAGAGAGGGAGATACAGAATCAGAAGCAGGCTTCAGGCTCTGAGCTGTCAGCACAGAGCCTGATGCAGGGCTCAAACCCATGAACTGTGAGATCATGACCTGAGCCGAAGTTGGACGCCCAACCGACTGAGCCACCCAGGCGCCCCGGCACTTCCCTACTTTAAAAAAAGGGGGGGGGATATTTATTTATTTTTAGGTAGCCTCCATGCCCAACATGGGGCTGAACTCACCATCCTGAGACCAAGAGTTGCATGCTCTACTGTCTGAGCCAGCCAGGTACCCACCCCTCAAAACTCTTAATTACATCTAGTTCTGTGCTAAGTGTAACACCCTGATGAGCTCTCTTACGCTTTTCTGATACCTTAGAACACATCTTGCTAACAGATGCACAAAATAAATTGAGATGAAGCACAGATGCTCACAGACACAGTTCGAAGCTATGGTGGTTCGATGCTGAGATGCTGAGTGCAGTTCCCAGGGAAGGAGCTTGGTGGGGCCACTCTTGCTGCTGGTTTGTGTGCTGCCTCTATGACACCTTGCTGCAAAATGAACACTGAACACTATTTTTGCTTTTTGTTATTTAACTTTCAATAAGTGGGGGATACCTGTACCTATTAAGCAATAATTCCCTATTGTCCCCTCCCCCAGTCCCTGGCAACCACTGTTACACTCTCTATCTTTATGCTTAGTGCCTCATATGAGTGGATTCATATAGTATTTATCATTTTGTGATTGGCTTATTTCATTATCATTATGTCCTCAAGTTTCATCCATGATATAGTATATTGCAGGATTTCCTTCCTTTATAAGGCTAAATAAATAATATTCTATTATATATATATATATATATATGCTACACTTTGCTTATCCATTTATCCACCCATGGATACTTGGATTGCTGCCATTTTTCAGCTATTGCGAATAATGCTGCTATAAACATGAGTGCACAAGTATCTCTTTGAGACCTTGTTTTCAATTCTATGGGGTATAAACCCAGAATTAGAATTGCTGGGTCTTACGGTGATTCTATTTTTATTTTTTTCTGGAACCATTTTCCACAGCAGCAGTAGCATTTTATACTTCCACAAATAGTGCACAAGGGTTCCAATTTCTCTCTAACACTTATTGCTTTCTGGATTGTTTTTTTTTGTTGTTGTTGTTTTTTTTTTTTAAGTAGGATCCAGGCCTAATGTGGGGCTTGAACTTATGACCCTGAGATGCAGAGTCACAGGCTCTACTAACCGAGCTGTCCAGGTGCCCCTGTTTTGTTTTGTTTTTCATAGTAACCAACCTAATGGGTATCCAATGGCATTTAGTTTAGTTTGGATCTCTATTTCCCTAATGATTAGTAATGTTGAACATCTCTTGGTGTGCTTATGGCCACTTATGTGTCTTCTTTGGAGAAATGTCTGTCCCAGTCATTTGCCCATTTTTGGAGTGGGTTATTTAATTTTTTGTTGTTGGGTTTTAGGAGTTCCCTATATATTCTGGGTGTTAACCCCGATCAGATATATGATTTGCAAATATTTTTCCCATTCTGTGGGTTGCCTTTTTACTCTGTGAATAGTGTCTTTTGATGTATAATTTTTTAAAAATTTTCATAAACTTTAACTTCTCTTTTTTTGTTCCCTGTGACTTTAGTGTCATATCCAAGAAATAATTGTGTAAAATCCAATGTTATGAAGATTTCACCCTATGTTTCCTTCTAAGAATTTTATTGTTTTAGGTCTTGCATTTAGATCCTTGATCCATTTTGAGTCAATTTTTATATATGGTGTTAGATAAGAGTCTAACTTCATCTCTTTGCAATGTGGACATTCAGTTTTCCCAGCACCATTTGCTGAAAAGACAACAATTCCTTATTGAATAGGGTTGGCATTCTTGTCAAAAATCATATATGACCATATGTGCAAGGGTTTATTTCTGAGCTTTCTATTCTATTGAATTGGTCTACATGCTGGTCTTAACGCTAATACCACAGTGTTTTGATTACTATTACTTCATAATAAGTCTTCAAATCAGGAAGGGTGAGACCTCCAGTTTTGGCCTTCTTCTTCAAGATTTTTTTGGCTGTTGCAGTGGATGGTGTCCCTTGAGATTCCACATGACTTTTAGTATGAGTGTTCTATTTCTGCAAAAAAAAAATGTCATTGGGATTTTGATAGGGATTCTATTGACTCTCTAGGTCATTTTGGGTAATATTGACATTTATACAATATTAAGTTTTCTTTGTTTTTAATTTTTTAAATGTTTTATGTGTTTCTGAGAGAGAGACAGCACGAGCAGGGGAGGGTCAGAGAGAGAGGGAGACACAGAATCCAAAACACGCTCCAGGCTCCGAGCTAGCTGTCAGCACAGAGCCCGACACGGGGCTCAAACCCACAAACCGTGAAATCATGACCTGAGCTGAAGTCAGACGCTTAACCAACTGAGCCACCCAGGCGCCCCTGTTCTTTTGATGATACTATAAATGGAATTGTTAGTGCAGTTTCTCTTTCAGATTGTTCTTTGTTCATGTATAGAAATGCAACTGATTTTTGTTTGTTGGCCTTGTATCCTACTACTTAGCTGAATTCATTTATTAGATCTAACAGTGCTTTTTGTAGAGTCTTTAGGGTTCTCTTTTTTTGTTGTTTATTTTTGTTTTTGTTTTTTGAGTCCTTAGGATTTTCTACATATAAGATCATATCATCTGCAGACAGAGATCATTTTACTTCTTCCTTTCCGATATTTATGCCTCTTACTTCTTTTTCTTACCTAATTGCTCTGGCTAATACTCCCAGCACTGTGTTGAATAGAAGTGATGAAAGCAGGCATCTTTGTCTTGTTCCTAATCTTAAAGGACAAGTTTTCAGTCTTTCATCATTAGGTATGATGTTTGCTGTGGTTTTCCATATATGACTTATATTATGTGGAGGTAGTTGTCTTGTATTCCTATTTGGTTGAGTGTTTTTATCATGAAAGGGTGTTAAATTGTGTCAAATTCTTTTTCTGTATCAGTTGAGATGATCATATGTTTTTCTCTTTATTTTGTTGATGTGGAGTATTACACTGATAAATTTTCATATGTTGAATCATCCTTACATTCCTGGAATAAATCCCACTTGGCCACGGTGCATAATAATCCTTATAATATGCTGCTGAATGCTGCTTGCTAGTATCTTGTTGAGGATTTTTGTTTCATGTTTATAAGGAATGTTTGCCTGTAATTTCCTTTTCTTATAGTGTCTTTTTCTGAATTTGGTATCAGGATTACGACAGTTGAAGTGGAGGGCTTCTAAAACAAAAATCAAAAATATATGGCACTGACATAGCAATCTAGCGGCAGGCAATGAGAAAATTATACCAGAAGCTCAAAGAATGGCAATCTATTGGTGTCAGTAAACAAGACGTTAAACATTGCTCTGTTAAGAAAACAGCAACAGTTCTGGGAATTTCAAATGGAAAGAATTTAATACAGATAATCATTTATAAAAGCGTCACAAAGAATGGAGTAGCAAAAAGAGGAAGATAAGATTACTCAATGATTATTAGCAAACGCAGGAAGTCACTTACACTGGGCCAGTGGAGCAGAAGGGGAAATTGTATCACCCAGAGTCCACCATTGCTTTGCTGCTGTGGCTGCTTCTGTTGAAACTGAGCTGCCTGAACAGGACCCAGGATCCCATTGCTACCCTCTCACCAGTGCGTCCTTCTCTACCATTGTCAGAACCTAACAACAAACTAGATGGTTAGGAAGTCTGAGAAATATGGTTAAAGTATTCCTACTTGACATTAAAGAAGATGCTCTAAAAGGCTACATGTGGAGCTCAGAGGCCAAAGACTATCGAGAATATCATATTATGCAGTGACAAAATACCTGGTAAAATGTGCCTGTAATAATTTGGAGAGCACACTAAATGTTATTAAGCTCTAAGGGAAAGGGTTGGAAAGAATCAAATGGCCAGCATGCCCTGGCAAATCTTGCTGTATTACAAGAAAGAAAAGAGCTCAAGAGAGAATCACCTTTTTTTTGTGCAAGCAAATGTAAAAGGGAATCCTATGTCCAGAAACATCAGGCCTTGAAGTACTGGAAGGCTCTATTGCCTCATGACTCAAAATAGTGAGAAACAGAATTGAGAAGGTCCTGGCCAAAAAGCCTCACTAATATCTAGCCTTGTGGCATATAACAGATTAAGAATGTGTCCTCTCTTAAGTTAAGAGAGAGCAGCATAGGAATGGGGAAGCAAAGAAGTAAAGCATGTTTAAGAACTATTCCTAAGAAAGAACCCTGAATATGGTTACTAGGAGTAAAATGGAACTGACTCAAAGTATATATGCCAGAAACTGGGCTTTGTTTGTTTGTCTGTTTTGTTTTGTTTTTGCATGAGTGCATATGTGTGCATGTGAATGTGTTTTTACAATCTTTTGTAGGTATAATTAACTTACAGCCGACTAAACATATTTAGTGTTTACCATTTGAGTTTTAACATATGTATAAAACCATCACTACAGTCAAGGGAATGAACAGATCCATCATTCCCAAAAATCTCCTTTAAATTTTTGAAATACTGCATTTCAAAGAAACAACAAACTGTCTCTGACAGATTAAATGTAAAATCACCATAAGGCTTCCAAATTTCTACAGGCAGGAAGTGGGCTCTAAAATTTGTACAGTATTGGGGCAACTGGGTGGCTCAGTCCATTGAGCTTCTGGCTCTTAAGTTTCATCTCAGGTCATGATGTCAAGGTTTGTGGGATCAAGCCCTGCATCAGGCTCTGCACTGACAATGCAGAGCCTGCTTGGGATTCTCTCTCTCCCTGCCCCTCCCCCACTTGTGCCTGCATGTTCTCTCTCTCTCTCTATCAAAATAAATAAAATTGAGGGGCACATGGATGGCTCAGTCAGTTAAGCATCTGACTTCAGCTCAGGTCATAATCTCATGGTTTCATGAGTTCAAGCCCCATATCTGTGCTGACAGCTGAGATCCTGGACACTGCCTCAGATTCTATGTCTCCCTCTCTCTCTGCCCCTCCCCCACTCGTGCTCTGGTCTCTCTCTCTCTCAAAAATAAATAAACATGAAAAAAATTTTTAGTAAAATTAAAAAATAAAAAACAAAATTTATACAGTATCAAGGAGGGAATATTTTCCAAAGCCACTTGAGTGATCATGGAAAATAAGGAATAATAAGCCACCACCCACACCAAAGGTGGATCCATGGGTCTGGAGAAAACAGACAACAATAATAAGACATTTAAAAAATTTTTTTACAAAGGGGGCACCTGGGTGGCTCAGTCGGTTAAGCGTCCGACTTCGACTCAGGTCATGATCTCACAAGCGTCCGACTTTGGTTCAGGTCATGATCTCACAGTTCTTGGGTTCAAGCCCCGCGTTGGGCTCTATGCTGACAGCTAGCTCAGAGCCTGGAGCCTGTTTCAGATTCGTATCTCCCTCTCTCTCTGACTCTCCTCTGCTCACGCTGTCTCTCTCTCTATCTCAGAAATAAATAAAACATTAAAAAAAGAAAAAAAGAAAAAGAAAATAGACAACAATGTTAATTCAAATAGTAGAACCAGACTCTAAACAGAGAAACTCTCCAGTGAACAGCAGGAAACTTCACTATGCCTGCCCTTCAGGATATCAGTATCACTAAGAGCCACTGACTGCAATTGGTCTTTCATTCTTTCCTTTTCTGAGTGTGAGTGTTTATTGCAGTTATTCTGCACCTGCTCTACCGTGTCTTGTGGTGATTTTTTGGTGGGGGGAGGGGAGGCAGAGAGGAGCCACATCTGCAACCAAGGAGGAAGACTTCAAATAACTCTGAGATTTTGGTTTGAAGTTGATGGAAGGACTCGATGAGAATCAGAGTTCTCTCACTTAGCAGTGAGAGTGTTACACCTGTGTGAGTAAAAATAGAATGAATATTTGGCGACTAAAAAGGTAGACTCCAGTAGAGGCCATATCATGTGTTCAACAAACTCATTTCCTTTTCCTTCTGAACATACAGCTGAACTACACTTCCTAGTCTTTGCCGTGATTAGGTACACAGCACATCTATGACTGGGTTTCATCCAACCGTGAGTGAAGTGATGTATACCACCTTCAGGCCTTCATACCACTGATGTATACCACAGATTAAGCATCCTGTGTAATCATCCATGTTCTCTCTTGTTATTTGTTTGTGAACTTCATGGGTCAAAGTAAAAATCATAATGTAATCAGAAAATATAATTGATAATGCAAGTATTGTTATATCAAAATATCAAAATCTCTGGGATCCATGAAAAGAAAAGAAAAAAATCCAAATCTGATCAAGATCTAACTACCAATTTATAGGAAACACAGAGGGACTGACGAACACATTAAAAGATACCAGAGTGAGCACCTGGGTGGCTCAGTCGGTTAAGCGTCCAACTTCAGCTCAGGTCATGATCTTGGGATTCACGAGATGGAGCCCCCTGTCGGGTTCTGTGCTGACAGCTCAGAGCCTGGAACCTGCTTCAGATTCTGTCTCCATCTCTCTTTGCGCCCCCTCCCCCCTCCCCCACACACTGTTTCTGTCTCTGCCTGTCTCTCAAAAATAAATAAACATTAGAAACTCAATGTCTTTAAAAAAAAAAAGATACCATGAGGATGCAATCAACAAAAGCAGACTATGGAAAACAATTGGCAACCATCTACTTTCTTCAACAAATAAACTGTAAGGAAATAAAAAATGATGGTGGAACTATTTATTGATTAAAGTAGGTTTAAAAAGTCATAACAATAAAATGGAGTATATGGACTTAATTTAGATTGCGATTCAAACAAGCCAACCAACCATCATTTCCTCATAAAAAATTATGAGATAATTGGGAAAAATTTTAAATACAGAATATTCCATAATATTAAAGAATTTTTATTTTTTTAGAGTGATATGGTATGTGGTTATGTTTTTTTAAGTTTATTTATTTATTTATTTTGAGAAAGATGGAGAGAGCACAAGCAGGGAAGGGTCAGAGAGAGGGAGAGAGGGAGAATTTCAAGCAGGCTCCACATGGTCAGTGTGCAGAGCCTGATGCGGGGCTGGAATGCACAAAACCGTGAAACTACAACCTGAGCCAAAACCAAGCGTCGGACACTTAACTGCCTGAGCCAACCAGGTGCCCTGGTATGTGGTTATGTTTTTAAATGGGCATTTACCTTTAGATAAATGTGGAAATATATTTCATATATAGATGAAAGGATATGATGTTGGGATTTGCCTCACCATAATGTATGAGTGGTGAGTGGTGAGTGATGGTGCAGGGAGATGAGCAAGGGATACATGAAATTGGCCTGGCCGTAACTGTTGAAACTAGGAGATACAGAAGGAGTCATTATAATATTTTTAACTTTATATATGTGTTGAATTTTCCATAATAAAATATATTTTTAAGTTGTTTACTTATTAATCTTTTCACCCAGCATGGGGCTCAAACTCATGACTCCAAGATCAAGAATCACACACTCTTCAGGGCGCCTGGGTGGCTTAGTCGGTTAAGCGTCCGACTTTCGCTTAGGTCATGATCTCGCGGTTCGTGGGTTTGAGCCCCGCGTCAGCTCTGTGCTGACTGCCAGCTCAGAGCCTGGAGCCTGTTTCAGAGTCTGTGACTCCTTCTCTCTCTGACCCTCTCCTGCTCACGCTCTCGCTCTCTCTCTCTCTCTCCTAGAAATAAATAAAACATTAAAAAAAATTAAAAAAAAAAAAAAGAATCACACACTCTTCTGATTAAGCCAGCCAGGCACCCTAATAAAATATTTTTATTTATTTATTTTTAAATTTGTTTAATGTGTATTTATTTTTTTATAAAAAAACTTTTAATGGTAAACTCTAAGCAACTGCTTTAAATGTTTATTTTGAAAGAGAGATTCAGATTCAGAGAGAGACAGAGTGTGAGAGGGGCACAGATAAAGGAAGACACAGAATCTGAAGCAGGCTCCAGGCTCTAAGCTGTCAGCACAGAGCCCGAGGTGGGGCCTGAACCCACGAATTGTGAGATCATGACCTGAGCCAGTCAGATGCTCAACCAACTGAGCCACTCAGGCACCCCTATAAAAATTTTTAATGTTTATTTTTGAGAGAGAGAGACAGAGCATGAGAGGGGGTGGGGGCAGAGACAGAGAGGGAGACACAGAATCCAAAACAGGCTTTAGGCTCTGAGCTATCAGCACAGAACCCTATGCGAGGCTCGAACTCAGGAACGTGAGATAATGACCTGAGCTGAAGTCGGATGCTTAACAAACTGAGCTACCCAGGCGCCCCAAAGTTTGTTTATTTTTGAGAGAGAGACACAGAACATGAGCAGGGGAGGGGTAGAGAGAGAGGGAGACACAGATTCTGAAGCAGCCTCCAGGCTCTGAGCTGTCAGCACAGAACCTGACACACTGCTCGAACTCACAAACTGCAACATCATGACCTGAGCCAAAGTGGGATACTCAACTGACTGAGCCACCCAGGTACCTCCCAGTAAAATATTTTTTAAAACAATCTTTAAATACATACACTGTTTGTCCAGCAATTATACTTGCATAGATATCTTTACAAATGTACATGTGTCTAATGTAATACTCTATTATAATAACAAATGTTTGGGAGGAAATAATTTTAATCAGAATAGTGATGGTAAAAAAAAAAAATGATGGAATGTTCCTAAATGAAATAATATGCAACCATAAAAACAAAAGAGGGGTCACCTGGTTAACTCAGTCGGTTAAGCATCCTACTTTGACTCAGGTCATGATCTCGAAGTTCATGACTTCAAGCCCAACATTGGGCTCTGTGCTGGCAGCTTGAAGCCTGGAGCCTGCTTCAGATTCTGTGTCTCCCTCTCTTTCTCTCTGCCTCTTCCCCATTCATGCTCTCTCTCTCTCTCCCTCAAGAATAAATAAACATTAAAAAGTGTTTAAAACAAGCAAACAAACAAAGGACAAAGTCCTACATGTACTGCCATTGAAAAGTCTCTAAGGGGAATATAATTCCCCTTTATTAAGAGGAATATAAACAACCTGCAGAACAGTGTATTTAATATCCTATATTTCTATGTGACTAAAGAGAACAGGGAAGAAGATTCTCTAGTCTTATAAACTGCAAATAGAGGCTGGAAGGACACATGAAAAACTAAGACCAAGGTTACCTGTAGAAATGGGAACTCAGCAGGTGGGAGATAAGTTCGGGAGGGTCAATTTTCATTGTACACCTTTTTATACTTCCTGGTTTTTTAATCATGGGGAAGTATTATCCATTTTGAAATTATATAAAAAAATTTAAATAACCATAAAAAGGGGAACCTGGGTGGCTAAGCATCCAACTCTTGATTTTGGCTCAGGTCATGATCCCAGTGTAGTAGGATGGAGCCCCACGTTGGATTCTGCACTGAGTGTAGAGCTTGCTTAAGATTATCTCTCTCCCCCTGCCCGTCTCCCTCACTCATGTTCTCTCTCTCTCTAAGAAAAAAATAAAATAAAATAAAATAACCATAAAAAACTTATAATACCTATAGTACTTGATGAGAAATTTATAAGAGCTGTATTATATAAAATGAATCAGCTAAGCATTATTTCAAGAAGTTGAATCCAGTTATACAATAAATAAGCCAAGTTAATTAAAGAATTAATTATGCAAGAAAGCCCTGGGGATATAATGTATAGCAGAGTACATACAGTTAATAATATTGTATTATATACTTGAAAGTTGCTGAGAATAGATTTTAAAATTCCCATCACAAGAAAAAAATTTGAAACTATGTGTTGTGATGAGTGTTATAACTAGACTTATTGTGGTGATCATTTCATAATATATACAAATATTGAATCATTATGTTTTATACCTAAAACTAATATGATGTTATATGTCAATTATATCTCAGTTTAAAAAGTTGAATAAAGAACATCAAATTAAGCTGTGCAAAAAAGTGGAAAGAAGGAAAATAAAGATTAGAGTGGAAATAATTCTAAAATTTGTATGGAGCCAGAAAAGACCCCAAAGAGCCAAAGCAATCTTGAGAAAAAAGAACAAATCCAGAGGTGTCATGCTCTCTGCTCTCAAACTATATTACAAAGTTATTAATCAAAACAGTATGGTATTGGCATAAACACACACATACAGATCAATGAAACAGAATATAGAGCCCAGAAATAAATCCACATGTATATATTCAATTAATTTATGACAAAGAAGCCAAGGATACACAATGGAGATAGAAGAGTCTCTTGAATAAAGGGTGTTGGGAAGACTGGACAAGTACATGCAAAGAAGTGAAACTAGATCACTATCTTATACCATACATAGAAACTAACTCAGATTGGATTAAAGACTTGAATGTAAAACCTGAAATCATAAAACTTTTAGAAGAAAACAGGCAATAAGTTCCCTCACATCAGTTTTAGTGTTGAATTTTGGACCTGACTCCAAAAGCAATGGCAACAGAAGTAAAAATAAACAAGTGGGACTATATCAAACTAAAAAGCTTCTGCACAGGAAAGGAAACCATCAACAAGATGAAAAGGCAATGGACAGAATGGGTGAAAATAAGGCTTATTCTGGAAATAGCAGAGAATTGCAATTTGGAACAAGAAAGCTATGGTAAAAACTGTATGCTCGTCCAACAAACAAAGGAGAGGAATGTCATTTTATGGAGAAGAAGGAGGAAGTTGGGAGAAGTTGCTTTGAACAAAAATCCATTGGAGACAGGCAAGGGTTTAGGGTAATGTTTTTCTTCTCACTGGCTGAGTTGCTGGGGTAGTCAATTTTTTGTAGGAGGTGTAACTCACATCTTTTCCTGTTGGGTCCTGTAACTGATGATTCTTTCCGGTTGACCTCTGTTGAGGGTCTGTAATGGAGGTTCTTGAGGTTGAGAGGTATGGCATAAGAGCTCCCCCTTCTGTCCTCCCAACGCCATTTTAAGAAAGTTTCCCTTGGGACGCCTGGGTGGCTTAGTCGGTTAAGCGTCCGGCTTTAGCTTAGGTCATGATCTCGCGGTTCGTGGGTTCGAGCCCCGCATCGCGCTCTGTGCTGACTGCCAACTCGGAGCGTGGAGCCTGTTTCGGGGTCTGTGTCTCCCTCTCTCTCTGACCCTCCCCTGCTCACGCTGTCTCTCTCTCTGTCTCTCCTAGAAATAAATTTTAAAAAATATTAAAAAAAACAACAACAAAGTTTCCCTTGATTAATTTTCACATTTCCCCCTTTTGATCAATATCTTTGGTGATAAAGACTCAGATTTTCTTAATTTAGTGGCCTTTTGTCCCTTGGTTCCAGGAAGGACCTTTCCTGGGTGTCATGTTCCACAGTGGAGGGAAATTGTACAGATAGGAAACCTACTGAGGTCACATTCAAGTAACAAGCAGGGGTAAGAGGGAGACTCTCAGGCACTTCCCATCTGTAGTCCATATTTACCAAGACCACAAGCACTGGAAATCATCTTCTTGGGTACACTGTTTACAAATTTTGACAGGCAACAAGTACAGGATCAAAAGTAATACAACAATTGCAAATTGTCTGATGGCTCTAAACCAGGACCCCAGGACTGAAAGTAGCCAACTGAAAGTAGCCAGGCACTTCTTCTGACTTCAGAGAGAAATGTTCTCTCTACAGAGGCAAACTTGGAGTCATGCATACCTCCTGAAGCTCCCTGCTGAAAGTGGCCATGAAAACAGAATAGTGAATGTTGTAAGAGGGCACCAAAAGAATTAACCAAGTACATTTGGAGAGGTACAGTGCAGGTATAAACATGAAACAATAACTAATGAGCTTTTTGCAAAACAGCAAGCTTCAAAGATGTTTTAAGCCGTATGATTATCTCAAAAGAATCATTTGGAACCATATGTGTTATCAAGTAATATAGTCTGTAAAGTTGTAAATTCAGAAACCATGAATTGAGTAAGAATCCAGGATCAACTAATAGTCCAAGTGAGAAAAGGAGACTTCTGTGAATCCTGAACCTTCTAATTGGCCTGGCCCAGACATCTTGGGAAAGCTGTGTCGTCAGATGTAGTCTGCTTCAATTCCAGGAAATCCTTACCAGCTGGTAAAGGGGGTCACCAGCTGTTGTGTGGGTCTAGTCAGGGTTTGGTGCTTTCTTCAGATGTATTATGCATATCAAAGAATCTATTCCCTAGAGTTTGGTGGCACAGGATTTGGTTAGTGGTACCTGATAGGGGCCTTTCCAGTGAGGTTGAAAAGAGTCTTTTGGAGTATCTTTTCCAACGATGAAATCTCCAGGTTGCAAGGTGTGATACTTAAGGTCTGTGTCTCCTGAGTGTGCACTGTGAAAATACCAAAGCATGCTTATTTTTTTTCAAAGCATGGTTATTTTTTTAAATGTTTTATTTATTACTGAGAGAAAGACAGCATGAGCAGGGTAGGGTCAGAGACAGAGGGAGACACAGAATCTGAAACAGGCTCCAGGCTCTGAGCTGGCTGTCAACATAGAGCCCGACATGTGGCTCAAACCCATGAACTGCGAGATCATGACCTGAGATGAAGTTGGATGCCTAACTGACTGAGCCACCCAGGTGCCCCAAAGCATGGTTGTTTTTTTTTTTTAAGGATTTCCTTTTTTAAAAAATTTTTTAATGTTTTATTTATTTCTGAGAGAGAGAGACAGCGTGAGCAGGGGAGGGTCAGAGAGAGAGGGAGATACAGAATCTGAAGCGGGCTCTAGGCTCTGAGCTGGCTGTCAGCACAGAGCCTGAGCTCGAACCCACGAGCTGTGAGATCATGACCTGAGCCGAAGTCGGACGCTCAACCGACTGAGCCACTCAGGTGCCCCAAAGCATGGTTATTTTTAATAGAACCAGTTAGGCCTTCTCAATATTGAAGTATATAAATTCTTATCAAACTGGGAGCCAAAGGAGGCAGAGGCCAAGTGCATTGGACATCCTGTGACCATATCAAAAGGTGAGGGTCTATAGATTCCAAAGGAGTTAGATCTGAGCTGTAGAAGAACCAATGGCAATGCTTTTGCCAAAATATTTGGAGGGTCTACAAATTTTGCCAGTTCAGTCTTAGTGGTGTAGTTAGTGTGTTCTACTAACCATGAGGATTGAAGACAGTATGCATAATGAAAATGTAAAACCAGCCAACCAGCACAGTTTTATCAAAGCACTTGAGCAGTAAAATGGATTCCCCAACCATTATGAAATTTGTAAGGGTTTCCCCAATTAGAGATCATCTTTTCTAACAGAATTTCAGCTACAAAAGGAGGAATGTCCTGCCTAAAAGGGAAAACTTTGGTCCAGTGAGAAAACACAAAAACTATGACTAAAATACAGGTATATCCATGAGATGGGGGAAGCTGTATGAAATCCACTTGCAAAACCTCAAATGGCCCATTGGGTGGTTCAAAGTATCTGGAAGCAGAGTAACCAAGTTTCCCTAGATTATATTTTGGACAGGTGGGACAAATGAAATAGACATATTTTATGGCCTTATTAATATTTCTCCACCAATATTGGTCATGAATGCTATCATTTTGTTAGCAAACCAATGGTTTAATATATGTGCAGTGGTAAGTAATGGAAGTTTTAGAATTCTGGTGGGGTCAAACTGTTATTTGATCCAAACCAGAGTTTTCTCTTTTTATTGAACTAACAATTATTAGTTCTCAATATTGTTTTTCCTATTCTGGGGTCAATTGTTGGGCATCTCTGGTCAATTTTTCCAAGTTACCATTTGGAAGAACATCCCTTTGGACCATGACAGAAGTTTAGCCATTGGCTTCCTTGAAACAGCATTTTTGGTAGAAATATCAGCAAGGGGGTTTCCTTTGGCCTTCAGGGATTTGAGTCTGGAACGCCCTGGAAACTTACTAATAGGTAGAGCAGCCAAAACGGCATCTAATAAATTTTGGACATAGGAGTCATTCTTAATTTTATCCCCATTGGAGGTAAGAAAGCCTTACTGTTTCTGTAACATTCTGAAGTCATGGCTACCCTAAAAGCATGCTGACTATGGTTATGTTTGCAATTCTACCCTTGGGTAAGGTACAAACCCAAGTCAGCGCATATAACTCAGCCTACTGAGCCAAAGTAGCCGAAGATAAAGGTGCTACCTCAGTGACTTCAAAAAGAGTTGCAATAGCATATCCAGCATGATATTTACTATTTTCATCCTTTAAACAAGAACCATTGGTAAACCATGAAAAATCTGCTGGAGTAAATTGTCACAGGGAGTCAAAAGGTGATCTGTAGGCATCATCAGTGAAGGAGGGGAGAACAGCAGGGTTAAGGTTATTGCACCAAGAAAGAGTTCTATGAGGAGCTGTTGGCAGGAGGACGTCATAGAAGGTGAGATGACTGAGAAGTGCTAAGTGGAAGGAAAGTTCAGGAGGGCCTCTAAGGCATGAGGTACAAGGATGGTTAAAAGGGACCCTGCGATATTATTTCTTCAGTGGCCTTTACTGAAAGGACAGTAGCAGGAATGGCTCTGAGGCAAGTGGGATGTCCCTGAACCACAGGGCCTAGTTGTTGACTATAATACCCTATGGGGTTCTGATGGTCCCGTGCTTGGGGGTGAGTACTCCATGGGTACCCCCTTCCCTTTCACATACAAGGAAGAAAAAGAGAAGTTAATAATTAGGGAGTCTGAGGGCAGGGGACTTTGTTAGGCTTTTATTAAAGTCCCCAAATCTATGTCATTGCAGACTTTCCAAATAATGTCAGGTTTGTCTTTTTCTAGAAAGACGTACAGAAGTCGAGCCATAAGAGAGAAATTTGGGATCCAATTTCAACAGTAGCCAGTCCAAGGAAACTTCATAATGAGCGCTCAGTTTTAGGTTTAGGGAAGTTCAGAATGTCATGAGACCCACCTAGATCCAAATATAGTTTTTGTTTCAAGATCAGATGCCCTAAGTATCAAACCTGAGCTTAAGGAACTGCAACTTTTCTTTGGAGACTTTATGTCCTTTTAAGGAGAGAGGGTGGTTTTTTAAGTTTATTTTTATTTATTTTGAAAAATAGAGTGCGCATGAGTCGGGGAGGGGCAGAGAGAGAGGGAAAGAGAGAATCCCAAGTAGGCTCCGCGCTATCAGCAAGACATGGGCTCCATCTCACAAACCGCAAGATCATGACCTGGGCTGAAATCCAGAGTCGGTTGCTTTACCAACTAAGCCAGCCACCCAGGTACCCCAAGGCCAAAAGTTTTAACAGGTGGATGTTGTCTCCTGTGAAGAGGTTGCAGGAGGGCACCAGAGAAGCAAATAATGTACATAATGTAACAAAATAGAGCCTGCAGAAAACTTTGAATCACACAAATCAGCCTTTAAGGGTTGTGAAAAGCAAGCACTCTGTGTAGCCCTGGGGCATTACCGCCCAGGGGTATTGCTGTTCTTTCCAGGTGAAAGCAAAGACATACTGGCTTTTCTTACCACTGGAACACTAAAAATTACATGCCATAGAGCAATTTCAAGAAAAAGTTTACTTCCAGTGAGAATGTATGTATGTGGGGGGGGGCTGGAGGGGGGGGGCCAGGAACAGCAGAGTGCCAAGGGATAACAATGTTATTTATTGTTCAGAGGTCCTGGATCAACCTCTATCATCAGCCCTTGGGTTTTCTCACAGGTAAAATGGGGGTATTAAAGGGACTAGAGTAGCAGATAAAGAGGCCCTGCTCTTTTGAAGAGTTTCTTAATTTATAGGCTATTGATTTATTTTGGGGAGAGGTTTTGAGGGATCTTTCTGAATCCTGATGGGATGTGTACTGGATTTTGCCCATAAAGAGCTCGGTAGCTGAGACAAGAGGGACAAATGATCAGTGTCCCCAGACTCCTCTACAGTGTTGACAGAGCAGATAAAAGATGTCAAAGGGTCACTTAATTCACCTAATTGGCAATTTTGACTGCAACTCTCAAATTTTATAGAAAACTATCCTAGCATGATATTTTTCTAAGAAATCTTGGCTCAATAAATAAGTAAAGACGGATGAACTAAGGAGAAGAGGGTGGCTGTCTCCCAGAAGGAGATCCCTAAAGAAAAGGGAAAAGGTTCAGAGCCAGGAACCTGCTGAGGTTTATTAGACACCCCCACTGTTTGAACCGTTTTAGTACTCCAAAGCAGGGGCTGCTCAGCAATGGGGTTGAGCACTGAGAGTACAGCTCCAATGTCAGTAAGGACAGAGAGAGATTCATTCCCAGCCTGGAGAGTGGTTCCTCCACACCCATTAAAAGGAGGATTGAGCCCTAGTAGTTCCTCAGACCCCCAACATTAAGAATTAGGAGGACATTGGAAAAGCTGGCTAGAGAGCTAAAGGGGCCTGGAGAGCTTGAGGTTTTAACAATCTTTTCCCCAGTGCTCTGGCTCTTTGCAATAATAGCAGAGACCAGGAGGTTTTCATTTTGTTTAGGGAACTCCGTTTGCCAGAACTGAAAATGAAGAATTTTAAGCAGTGCTTCTTTTAGGTGTCTCATCTAGGATATGAGCGACCTGGTTTGCCAAATTAGCTAAATCTGGAGTGGACATAGTTTCCTATTCCATCCTGATTCTTTTAACTTAAAGAGAAAGCTCTTGGCTCAGCCCACTAATAAACATGGAGTCAAAGGTTACCAGAGTGGATTCAACATCTAAAGGAAGACCAGGATTTTTGTTGAAAACAATCTGAAGTTGATTATAATAGTCATAAACAGGCTTATCAGACTTTTGTGTGAAAGCTTGAACTTTGTTCCAATAAACGGCTTTTTTTTCTAAGGCCGTTTGCTTTCCAGTTGCTCAGTGGACATTTTCAGCAAGTGTTCTAGCATTTTGCCCAAAGTAAGAGGCTTGTTTTTCTTTTCTTTTCTTTTTTAATTTAAATTCAGGTTAGTTAACATACAGTGTAGTCTTGGCTTCAGGAGTAGAACCCAGCAATTCATCTCTTACATACAACACCCAGCGTTCATCCGAACAAGTGCCCTCCTTCATACCCATCCCCCATTTAACCCACCGCCCACCCACCTCCCTTACAGCAACCCTCAGTTTGTTCTCTGTATTTAAGAGTCTCTTTATGATTTGCCTCCCTCTCGGTTTTTATCTTATATTTCCTTCACTTCCCTTATGTTCATCTGTTGTGTTTCTCAAATTCCACACGTGATTTCACTCATATATCTGTCTTTCTCTGACTGACTTATTTTGCTTAGCATAATACACGCCAGTTCCATCCATGTTGTTGCAAATGACAAGATTTCATTCTTTTTCAACACTGAGTAGTATTCCATTATATATACATACCACGTCTTTATCCATTCATCAGTCAATGGACATTTGGGCTGTTTTCACAGTTTGGCTATTGTTGATATTGCTGCTATAAACGCTGGGGTGCATGTGTCCCTTTGGATCAGCATTCCTGTATCCTTTGGATAAATACCTAGTAGTGCAATTGCTGGGTGGCAAGGTAGTTCTATTTTTAGTTTTTTGAGGAACCTCCAAAATGTTTTCCAGAGTGGCTGCACCAGTTTGCATTCCCACCAGCAGTGCAGAAGAGATCCTCTTTCTCCACATCCTCACCAACATCTGCTATTTCCTGAGTTGTTCATTGCAGCCATTCTGACAGGTGTGAGGTGGTATCTCATTGTGGTTTTGATTTGTACTTTCTGATGGTGAGTGATGTTGAGCATCTTTTCATGTGTCTGTTAGCCATCTGGATGTCTTCTTTGGAAAAGTATCTATTCATGTCTTCTGCCCATTTCTTGACTGGATTATTTGTTTTTTGGGGGGTGTTGAGTTTGATAAGTTCTTATAGATTTGGGATACTAACCCTTTATCCAATAAATCATTTGCAAATATCTTCTGTTGGTTGCTTCTTAGTTTTGTTGATTGTTTCCTTCGCTGTGCAGAGTTTTTTATCTTGATGAGGTCCCAATAGTTCATTTTTGCTTTTATTTCCCTTGCCTCTGGAGACATGTCAAATAAAAAGTTGCTGCAGCCTAAGTCAGAGAGGTTGCTGCGTGTTTTCTCCTGTAGGATTTTAATGGTTTCTTGTCTCACATTTAGTTCTTTCATCCATTTTAAAATTTATTTTTGTGTATGGTGTAAAAAAGTTGTCCAGTTTCATTCTTCTGCATGTCACTGTCCAGTTTTCCTAGCACCATTTGCTGAAGAGACTGTCTTTTTTCCATTGGCTGCTCTTTCCTTTGTCAAAGATTAGTTGGCCATACGTTTGTGGGTCCATTTCTGGGTTCTCTATTCTGTTCCATTGATCTATCTGTTTTTGTGCCAATACCATACTGTCCTGATGATTATAGCTTTGTAATACAGCTTAAAGTCCAGAATTCTGATGCCTCCAGCTTTGGTTTTCTTTTTCAACATTACCTTGGCTACTTGGGGTCTTTTCTGGTTCCATACAAATTTTAGGATTGCTGGTGTTATTTTGATAGGGATTGCACTGAATGTGTAGATTGCTTTGGGTAGTATCAACATTTTAACAATATTTGTTCTTCCAATCCATGAGCATGAAATGTTTTTCCATTTCTTTGTGTCTTCTTCAATTTCTTTCATAAGCTTTCTATAGTTTTCAGCATATAGATCTTTTACCTTTTTGGCTAGGTTTATTCCTAAGTGTTTTATGGGTTTTGGTGCAATTATAAAAGGGATCAATTCCCTGATATTCCTTTCTTCTGCTTCAGTATTGGTGTAGAGAAATGCAACAGATTTCTGTACATTGATATTACATCCTGCAACTTTGTTGAATTCATGTATCAGCCCTAGCAGTTTTTTGGTGGAGTCTTTCAGGTTTTCCATGTCAAGTATCATGTCATCTGTGAAGAGTGAAAACTTGACTTCTTCCTTGTCAATTTTGATGCCTTTTATTGCATTTTGTTGTCTGATTGTTGAGGCTAGGAATTCCAACACTATGTTGAACAACAGTGGTGAGAATGGACACCCCTGTAGTGTTCCTGACCTTAGGGGGAAAGCTCTCAGTTTTTCCCCATTGAGGTTGATGGGTGTCTTTCATATATGACCTTTATGGCCATATACCATATATGGCCTTTACGATTTTGAGGTATTTCCCTTCTATCCCTACTTCCTTGAGGGTTTTTTGTTAAATCAAGAATGGATACTGTATTTTCTCAAATGCTTTTTCTGCATCTATTGAAAAGATCATATGGTTCTTATCCTTTCTTTTATTAATGTGGTGTATCATGTTGATTGGTTTGTGAATATTGAACTAGCCCTGTAGCCCAGGAATAAATCCCACTTGACCATGGTGAATAATTCTTTTAATGTACCATTGAATTCAATTTGCTAGTAATTTGTTGAGAATTTTTGCATCTAGGTTCATAAGGAATATTGGTCTGTAATTATCCTTTTTAGTGGGGTCTTTGTCTGGTTTTGGAATCAGGGCAATGCTGGCTTCATAGAATGAGTTTGGAAGCTTTCTTTCCATCTGTATTTTTTGAACAGTTTGAGGAGAATAGGAATATACTCTTCTTTAAATGTCTGGTAGAATTCCCAGGGAAACCTCCTCAGGGAAATACAAATCAAAACCACACTGAGATACCACCTCATGCCGGTCAGAGTGGCTAAAACGAGCAAATCAGAGGACTCTAGATGTTGGCGAGGATGTGGAGAATCGGGCACCTTCCTACACTGTTGGTGGGAATGTAAACTGGTGCAGCCCCTCTGGAAAACAGTATGGAGATTCCTCAAAGAATTAACAATAGAACTCCCTTAGGACCCAGCAATAGCACTGCTAGGAATTTACCCAAGGGATACAGGAGTGCTGATGTATAGGGGCACATGTACCCCAATGTTCATAGCAGCACTCTCAACAATAGTCAAACATGGAAAGAGCCTAAGTGTCTATCAACAGACGAATGGATCAAGAAGATGTGGGTTTATCTATACCATGGAATACTACATGGCAATGAGAAAGAATGAAATCTGGCCATGTGTAGCAACGTGGATGGAACTTGAGGGTGTTATGCTGAGCGAAATAAGTCAGGCAGAGAAGGACAGCTACCATATGTTTGCACGTATAGGATTAGGAGGAACTTAACAGAGGACCGTGGGGGAGAAGAAGGGGGAAAATAGGGGAAGAGAGGGAGGAAGGCAAACCATGAGAGACTCTTGAATGTTGAGAACAAACTGAGGACTGATGGGTATGGGGGGGAGGTGAAGGGTGATGATGGGCATGGAGGAGGGCACTTGTGGAGATGAGCACTGGGTGTAATATGGAAACCAACCTGACAATAAACTATTATAAAAATAAATAAATAAATAAGTAAATAAATGGGAAAAAAAAGAATTCCCAGGGAAAACCATCTGGCCCAGGATTCTTATTTGTTGGGAAATTTTTGATAACCAATTCAATTTCTTTTCTGGTTATGGGCCTGTTCAGATTTTCTATTTATTCCTGTTTAAGTTTTGGTCATGTGTAAGTATCTAGGAATTTGTCCACTTCTAGATTTTCCAATTTGTTGGCATATAATTTTTCAAAGTATTCTCTTATAATTGTTTGTATTTCTGTGGTGTTGGTTGTTATCCCTCCTCTTTTATTCATGATTTTATCTATTTGGGTCCTCTCACCTTTCTCCTTGAGAATTCTGGCTAAGGGAGTGATCAATTTTGTTTATTCTTTCAAAAAACCAGCTCTTAGTTTCATTGATCTTACTGGGTTTTTTTTTTTTATTCTACATCATTTTTAATGCTTTAATCTTTATTATTTCCCTTCTTCTGCTGGCTTTGGGCATTATTTGCCACTCCTTTTCTAGCTTCCTTAGGTGTAAGATTAGATTGTGTATTTGGGACTTTCCTGCTTCTTGAGATAGGCCTGAATTGTAATGTATTTTCCTCTTAGGAGTGCCTTTGCTGCGTCCTAAGGAGTTTGGACTGTCATGTTTTCATTTGTTTCCATGTATTTTTTAATTTCTTCTTTAATTTCTTTGTTAACCCATTCATTCTTTATTAGGATGTTCTTAGCCACCATGTATTTGAGGGTTTTCCAAATTTTTTCTTATGGTTGATTTCAAGTTTCATAGCATTGTGATCTGAAACTATGCCTGGTATGCTCTCGGTCTTTTTGTACTTGTTGAGGGCTGATTTGTGATCTATTTGTGAGGGCCCAATATGTGATCTATTCTGGAGAATGTTCCATGTGCACTCGAGAAGAATATGTATTCTGTTACTTTAGGATGAAAAGCTCTGAATATATCTATCTGGTCCAGTGTGTCATTCAGAGATGTTGTTTCCTTGTTGATTTTCTGCTTAGATGATCTGTCCATTGATGTAAGCGGAGTATCAAAGTCTCCTACAATAATGGTATTATTATCAACAAGTTTGCTTATGTTTGTGATTGTTTTATATATTTGGGTGCACCACATCAGGGGCATAAAGATTTACAACTATTAGCTCTCCTTGATGGACAGACCCCTTGAATATGATATAATGCCCTTCTTTGTCTCTTGCTACAGTTTTTGTTTTGAAATCTAGTTTGTCTGGCGTAAGTATGGCTACTCCAGCTTTCTTTTGACATCTATTAGCATGATAGATGGTTCTCCATCCCTTCACTTTCAATCTGCAGGTGTCCCCAGGTCTAAAATGAGCCTTCTGTAGGCAGCACATAGATAGATCTTGTTTTGTTATCCATATTGATATGCTCTGTCTTTTCATTGGGGCATTTAGTCAATTTACATTCAGAGTGATTATTGAAAGATATGAATTTAGTGCCATCGTATACTAAAGATTTTGTATTTCTGATGATATTCTCTGATCCTTGAAGTGTTTGATGCTTTGCACTCAGAAAGTCCTCCTTAGAATTTCTTGCAGGACTGTTTTAGTAGTCATGAACTCCTTTAGTTTTTGTTTGTCTATGAAAATTTTTATCACTCCTTCTATTCTGAATGACAGCCTTGCTGGATAAAGGATTTGGATGCATATTTTTCCTATTTAGCACATTGAATATTTCCCACCACTCCCTTCTGGCCTTCTGGGTTTCAGTGGATAGATCTGCTACTACACTTATGTGTCCACTCTTGTAGATTATGGCCCATTTGTCCCTAGCTGCTTTCAGAATTGTCTTTTTATTTTTGTATTTTGCAAGTTTCACTATAATATGTCATGGTGTTGACCTGTTTTGTTGACTTTGAAGGGAGTTAGTTCTCTGTGCCTCTTGGACTTGGCATCTGTTTCCTTCCCCAGAATAGAGAAGTTCTCAGCTATAATTTTTGTTCAAATAAAACTTCTGTTCCTTCTTCTTACTCTTCTTCTGGAACTCCTATGATATGGATATTGTTTCATTTCATGGAATCACTTAGTTCTCTAATTCTCCCCTCATGATCTAGTAATTTCCTTTCCTTCTTTTTTTCCAGCTTCACTATTTTCCATAATTTTAGCTTCTATTTCATCTATTCACCTTCTTCAATCCTTGTTGTCACAATATCTAGTTTACCTTGCATCTCAGTTATAGTATTTTAAAATTCGTCCTGACTAGTTCTTAGGTCTTTGATCTCTGCAGCAAGGGTTTCTCTGGTGTCTTCTATGCTTTTTACACAGCTATTAGTCTTATGACTATTGTTCTAAATTCTTGTTCAGATATATTGTTTATATCTGTTTTAAACAATTCTCTGGCTGTGATTTCTTCCTGACCTTTCTTTAGGGGAGAATTCCTCCATCTTGTCATTTGGGCTAAATTTCTGTCTTGTTTGTATTTTATTTTATTTTTTTAATGTTTTTTATTTATTTCTAGGAGAGAGAGAGAGAGAGAGAGAGACAGCATGAGAAAGGGAGGGTCAGAGAGAGAGGGAGTTACAGACCGAAACAGCCTCCAGGCTCTGAGCTGGCAGTCAGCACAGAGCCCGACGCGGGGCCCGAACCCACGAACCGCGAGATCATGACCTAAGTGAAAGTCGGATGCTTAACCGACTAAGCCACCCAGGCGCCCCTTGTTTGTATTTTAAACTATGTTATATGTTATATGTTATATGTTATATGTTATACGTTATATGTTATATGTCCTGCACCTGAGAATAATGCTGAATTAGAAAGGGGCCATACACTGTCCAGGGCCTGGCACTCCAGGAAGTGTTTATGGTGTGTGTTATGTGCACTCTGCTATTGGTTTTGGTTGCTCTTTCCTACTGGTCAGTCCTCCGCAGAGCTCTTCCTTGCTTGCAGTTGTGGAGTGTTTGGACCTTTAGCTAAGTGAGCTTTGATTTGTTTGTTGAGGGACTCCTGGGTGGCTCAGTTGGCTAAGCATCCAACTTCAGCTCAGGTCATGACCTCCCAGTTTCTGAGTGAGAGCCTGGTGTTGGGCTCTGTGCTGACAGCTCAGAGCCTGGAGCCTGCTTCAGATTCTGTGTCTGCCTCTCTCTCTGCCCCTCCCCTACTCATACTCTCTCTCTCTCTCTCTCAAAAAATAAATAAGAACATTGATTTGTTTGTTGAAGTAACCCTGGGGGGAAAAAGGAGGCATTGCTGATCCCATAAAAAAGAGAAAAAGGAAAAGGGAGAAAAGAAATCCAGAGAATTAAAAAACTATAAGCCTGATTCCAAGGGAAGAGGAAAAACAAACAGAAGAAGAAAAAAAGCAGAAGAAAAGAGGGTACAAGAATAGAATAAAAAGCCTGATCAATATAATGTATACATATATATTATATATACATATATCATAAGAAATGACAAAAAACCAAATCAGAAACTATGAGCCTGATTCCAAAAGAAAAAGACAAAAGGAAGAAGAGGAAGGAAAGAAAAAGAGAGAAAAAGAAAAGAAAAAAAATTTTGTCTGTGGGTGCCTGGGGCTGGTGGCGGTGCTGGTCTGGAGAAGAGGTCGGCTGCCTGGGGTCAGTCAGTCTCACTCCAGTCAATAAGCAGTTGCCAGGGACTGAGGTGTGTAATCAGGTCCCACCTCCACTGGGGGCCACAGTGCCATTCTCTGAAGTCCCACCCTGTTAATGTTCGGTGGGGGGGGATGGCATCACCCCAATCCTTCCTCCCCAGACTGGGTACTGCAACCCATGCTGTTCAGGCAGCTCTCACAGAGTAGCGAGGGTGTTCAGCTTGCCCTGCTCCACAGTTCTGTGCCTTCTTGGGCTCAGCTGGGATTCAAAACCAGATGTCTTAAGGACCCAGCATGGTGTGGCTCCTCTCCCCCATTCTGGAGGAGAGCCTCTTCACCTTGCTGATGAAAGGCCTTTGGGTGGCACCTGCTGGGTCTTTTGTCCTTGGGGAGGCAATATTCTCTCTTCCCACAGTACTCCAAGAAGTGGACTGTTCTTTCCCAGTGCACCCTGGAGATTGCAACACCGTGCTATGCACTCCAAGGCCAGCTCCCTGCTCCCCAGGAGCATGCCTCATGCTCCACCCCCAGAAAATTGTGCACTTTCTGAAACCTCTGAACCTCAGCTCCAAATGCTGTTTGCAAAATAGAAACTGGTACTCTGTACTTCTCCTTCCCCAGTCTGTGGTCCAGAGAGGTTTTCCTCTTGTGATAACCCAATGTCACACTTTCACAACCGCTCTCTCTTTCTCTCCCTGTTGTCTCTGCACAGAAAGGGTTCCCTCCCCTCTGTGTTTATGCTATTTTATCTCCCCCAATTCACATACACGCACCTAGTCCTGCCTAGTTGTCTCCTTCCAACTGCGGAGATCCTTCTGCCACTCTGCAGATCAATTTCCTGGGTGTTCCAAGTGATCTGACCTCAATACAGCTGTGTTTGAGGGACAAGGAAAATCCTGGTCCCCCTACTTCTCCACCATCTTTGTAAAAAAAAAAAAAAAAAAGCCTCTGGAGTCTTGTTTTTCTAAATCCTGTTCTGGATGTTCCCATCCGGCAAGTTTCATCCAGTGTCTGGCCTGGCCCTCACCAACAAGTGCGTGGAGTAACTGATAGAAATCTGAGAAACCGGGTTGTTAAGTTTGAATAACTATGTTGTTTTCTTCAGCAAACCTATGGGGGAGGGGGTCCTTAGTCACTTTAGGAAACTCCTTAACTGTGGCTTATAATTCAGCTTTAGTCCAGGGTACATAAGAAATGTGGGGGTTATTTGGAGCCTCACAAGACTAAACTTTAAAGGGACAGATGCAGGGCACCTGAGTGACTCAGTCGGTTGAGCATCAGACTCTTGATTTCAGCTCAAGTCATGATCTCAAAGTTTGTGAGATTGAGCCATGCATAGGGCTCTGCACTGACAGTGAGGAGCCTGCTTGGGATTCTCTCCCTCTCTCTCTCCCCCTCCACCACTTGAGTTCTCTCCTCTTTCTCTCTCTCTTTTTCGATAAATAAATAAACATAAAAAAAAAATAGGGACAGATTTTGGGCGCCTGAGTGTCTCAGTCAATTAAGCATCTGATTCTCGATTTCAGCTCAGGTCACAATCTCATGCTCATGAAATTGAGCCCCGAGTTGGGCTCCACGCTGAGCAGGGAGCCTGCTTGAGATTCTCTCTCTTTCTCCCTCTGCTCCTCCCCCATTTGTGCTTGTGCATGCTCTCTCTTTCTCTTCCTCTCTAAAAAAACCCCAAGGGATAGTTTCTGATAAGTTCAGAGGTACAGAAAGGTGGAGGTTCAGGGGAAAGGAGAAGTTTGGTGACATAATTAAAATGGGAAAACCGAGGGGCGCCTGGGTGGCTTAGTCGGTTAAGCATCCGACTTTCGCTTAGGTCATGATCTTGCGGTTCGTGGGTTCGGGCCCCGCGTCGGGCTCTGTGCTGACTGCCAGCTCAGAGCCTGGAGCCTGTTTCAGCCTGTGACTCCCTCTCTCTCTGACCCTCCCCTGCTCACGCTGTCTCTCTCTCTCTCCTAAAAATAAATAAAACATTAAAAAAAATAAAAAAAAATAAGTAAATTAAATAAAATAAAATGGGAAAACCGAGCATCTAGATGAGAAGGTGGTGCAGGAGGGAAGGTGGGTGCCCAGCACCTAGAGGTGTGGCCTGAGCACCTGGTGGCTGCTGTGTGTTGAGAGATAAGAAAAGGAGGAAGGAGAAACGAAGACCTCAGAAGCCTTTTGTCTTTCTTTACGTTTGCTTGCCTTAGTTAATCTAGAAATTGTATTTTACAGAGAGGCAATTTTAGATTCCTGATAACTTTTGAAAGCTTCAAAACAGTCAAAACAGGCATCCTGTTCATTTTCTACAATTTTAGAGTTTAGGGAGATAGAAATTTCCCCATAATGGCCATATTGGTGTTCCTAAATTACTTTTAGTTAAATTGGTCCATTTAGTTAGAAATGTACATGAGGGAACACCAGTCGTTTTGTTTGGGTTTGTATTGTTAAGTAATCTCTACGCGTAACATGGAGTTAGAACCCATGACCCCAAATCAAGAATCACATGCTCTACTGACAGCCAGCCAGTGCCCCAAAATACCAGTTTTTAAACATAAAACCGGCCAGGGTCCCAAAAGGGACCCTCAAAATATTTCGGTGAGTGGAATATCTAATCTCTTAGGGGGTTTTCTGTAGAGCAAAAAGAAAAATTGCTTAATAGTACTGTTCCAAAAGAACAGTCTGGTGCCAAAAGGATACTCTTAGAAAAGACAAAGCCTTTTAAAACAGACCCTGACTAAAGCTTGGAGAGATCAAGACACAGAAAGAGCAAAGCTTGAGACCCACAGGAGACTCTCCCTCAAACTCCAGGTTGGGCGAGAAAGCTGAGAGCTCAATGATCTTTGTGGGAACGGGCGCCTGCTTCCTTACCAGTCTTGGAGCTGTTGGCGATCTTTTCTGGATCCCACTTCTGATCACCAAGTGATTTGGACCTTAAAAATAAAAAAAAAAAAACAGTTATTTTACCAGTGAAAATGGGTTTACTCAGGAATAGCAGAGAATTGCAATTTGAGACAAACAAGCTATGGCAAAAACCATAAGCTAGTCCAGCAAACAAAGGAGACAACAGTCACTTATGGAAAAGAAGGAGGAAGCTTATAAGTAGACAAATTTTATAGGGTCACTTCCCATGATAGGACTGAGCGAATTCAAGGGAATATTTTCCCTTCCTTCCAGATAAAATGATAGATAATATATTCCAAATATATATTAAAAAGAGAACCCATGATAAAAAACCAAAGCCAAAACCAAAATAAGCATCTCTTTGAACTGGAAATGGAAAGATGAGGGCTGGGGGCTAAACCCTCAAGAGACAGAAACAGCAGCCCAGACACTAGCTCTTTGGAGGATTCACTGGATATTCTGCTGTATGGCAGGTAGTTGTATGAAGTGTGCTGCCTGGGCTCTATCTCTACGAGCCGCTTGTCTGGAGTGACTGCAAAGAGACTAGGCTACCCAGCTCTCTAGACTGTCATTTGAATTAGACCACATCTGCAGCGGGCTGGGGACAGGATCGGCAACATCACCCATAGATCAGATCCCTGTGTGTTCAATGTAAAGTCTGGTTCTGGAGCGGGGAGACAGTCACAAAACCACTCACTATGGGCACATGCAGCAAGGAGAGAGGGAAACCTACAATTCTAACATGGACTGGCATATTTGGCACCCATTACCACCCTTAACTACCCTCTGGTCCTGCAGCAGAAGCTGCAGTGCTAAACACTACATTTCTCTGAATTTCTTGCAACTAGTGTTCCTTTATCGGCCAAATGCATGCCTAGGAAACCTGAACTGATAGGCCTTAAATTGGGAGAGGAGGGATGACCCCAAATGGTGAGTGTTCATTTTGTGGGATATGAATTGTAGTAGAGGCCAAGGGGTTTGGCTGTTAGTCTTCCTGTTTTCGGAAGTTTGTTACGGTTGTGACCTCAGTTTTGCTGATACCCACAGAGTTGTGTGATTCTGAAGGCTGGGAGGTGTTCCTAAAAGTTCTGCCTAAAGCAGCATTTTCAGCGAAGTTTCTACTGGCATCTAGGGAAGGGCGAGTCTTTGTACATAGGCTTGTTCTATTCACGGTAGGACATTTATCTGAGCTGACACCAATTGCCAGCAGCTTTGCCAGTCATTGTGACTTCCAAAATGCCCCTACATTTCCAAAAGCCTATGGAAGGCACTATTACCCATATAAAAACCAACCCCCAAAGCCATAGTGTATACCACATTACACCCAGCAAGAACCCCCTAGAATAGTGTCTCATCTACAATGAACCCTAACCAAAGTACATACATGAGAAAGAAAGTCTCAAAAAAGACAAACTAGCAAACCAAAACTTCAAAGCTCATCACAAAAATCAACACTATGACAGATAGGCAACAAACTCATTAAACAATAGAATTCACTCTAGAGTAAATGGAAGTCATGGAGAAACCCCCACAAAAATGTTTAAATAAATATATTTAATATCCTCAAAGATAAGGAAACTAAAGGGACATGAAAAATAAATGTAGTAAGCACTTCTTGATTGGAATTATTTTATTTTATTTTTTGTTCAATTACAAATTTTATTTAAACTCTGATCTAAAAGATTTGGGTATCTAAATTAGACACAATCTCAGCAATTCTAGAAGTTCCAATGAGGGTTCAGACTTGGTCACTTGCTAAAAAGAAGAAAATGCTAAAATAATAATCCAAAGTCTTTTTATGATAAAATATTACAGTTCCAGAATTTATTGACTGGATTTTCAAGGATTTATGTTATCATACTTGCTGATGGGCCTATCAACATCTAAACCAAGTCACGTTCCTCATTGGAACAACACATTTCCACTCTTCTTGCATCAATGTGAGAGTTGTATATTCAGTTTGGCAACCAATTAGGCTAACAGACATAAAATCAAGTTGGAGAGGGATTAGACATAGCAATTCTCTAAGTATAAGTTTACTGGGGAAAAAAGCAGATATAAATAATCTGAAGATCTTTACTTATGTTGACAGTTCTTAAATGGATCACAAGCTATCTGTACTGAGGCTGTGTAATAGCACAAGACTGTGAGTCAGTAACTGATTTTATGCCAGAAGGCACAATTCACATGTGAGATTGGAAACAGCATTACTGATTAGAATGGAGATAGGGAAAATTCAGCCAAGTCATAGAAAGAGACATGCAGATCTAAAAGACTAACCATGCTCCCTTATGGGTATGTTGCACGTATATTTATGGAGTAGAATAAACTTAAACTCTGTTACTCTTTTTTGTTAGGATCAAACTTATTAGATTAAGTCCAAATTCCTTCTTATGTTTTATTTATTTTTTAAAATATTATTTATTGTCAAACTGGCTAACATACCGTGTGTAAAGCGTGCTCTTGGTTTTTGGAGTAGATTCCTGTGGTTCATCACTTACATAACAACAGCCACTGCTCATCCCAACAAGTGCCCTTCTCAATACCCATCATCCATCTTCCCCTCTTCCCCACGCCCCCATCAACCATCAGATAGCTCTCTGTATTTAAGAATTTCTTATGGTTTGCCTCCCTCCTTCTCTGTTTGTAACTATTTTTTCCCTTCCCTTCCCCCATGGTCTTCTGTTAAGTTTCTCGAGATCCACATATGAGTGAAAACATATGATATCTGTCTTTTTCTGACTGACTTATTTCACTCAGCATAATACCTTCTAGTTCATCCATGTTGCTGCAAATGGCATGATTTCATTCTTTCTCATTGCCAGGTAGTATTCCATTGTATATATAAACCACATCTTCTTTATCCATTCATCAGTTGATGGACAATTAAGCTCTTTCCATAATTTGGCTATTGTTGAAAGCGCTGCTATGAACATTGGGGTACATGTGCCCCTATGCATCAGCACTCCTGTATCCTTTGGATAAATTCCTAGTAGTGCTATTGCTGGATCATAGGATAGTCCTATTTTTAATTTTTTGAGGAACCTCCACACTGTTTTCCAGAGTGGCTGCACCAGTTTGCATTCCCACCAACAGTGCAAGAGGGTTCCCTTTTCTCCACATCCTTGCCAGCATCTGTTGTTTCCTGAGTTGTTAATTTTAGACACTCTGACCAGTGTGAGATGGTGTCTCAGTGTGGTTTTGATTTGTATTTCTCTGATGATGAGTGATATTGAGCATCTTTTCATGTGTCTGTTAGCCATCTGGATGTCTTCTTTGGAAAATTGTCTATTCATGTCTTCTGTCCATTTCTTCATTGGATTATTTGATTTTTGGGTGTTGAGTTTGGCAGGTTCTTTATAGATTTTGGATACTAACCCTTTATCCGATACGTCATTTGCAAATATCTTTTCCTATTCCATCAGTTGTCTTTTAGTTTTGTTGGTTGTTTCCTTTGCAGTTGAGAAGCTTTTTATCTTGATGAGGTACCAATAGTTCATTTTTGCTTTTAATTCACTTGTCTTTGGAGATGTGTCAGGCAAGAAATTGCTGTGGCTGAGGTCAAAGAAGTTGTTGCCTGCTTTCTCCTCTTGGGTTTTGATGGTTTCCCATCTCACGCTTAGGTCTTACACCATTTTGAGTTTATTTTTGTGTGTGGTGTAATAAAGTGGTCCAGTCTCATTCTTCTGCATGTTGCTGTCCAGTTCTCCTAGAACCATTTGCTAAAGAGACTGTCTTTTTTCCACTGGATACTCTTCCTTGCTTTGTCAAAGATTAGTTGGCTATATATTTGTGGGTCCAATTCTGGGTTCTCTATTCTATTCCATTGGTCTATGTATCTGTTTTTGTGCCAATACCGTATTGTCTTGATGATTACAGCTTTGTAGTAAGGGCTAAAGTCTTAGATTGTGATGTTCAATATTACTTTGGCTATTTGGGGTCTTTGTGGTTCCATACAAATCTTAGGATTATTTGTTCTAGCTTTGAGAAGAATGCTGGTGCAATTTTGATTGGGATTTCATTGAATGTGTAGATTGCTTTGGGTAGTATTGACATTTTAACAATATTTATTCTTCCAATCCATGAGTATGGAATTTTTTTTCCACTTCTTTGTGTCTTCTTCAATTTCCTTCATAAGTTTTCTATAGTTTTCAGCATACAGATCTTTTGTATCTTTGGTTAGGTTTATTCTTAGGTATTTTATTGTTCTTGGTGCAATTATAAATGAGATCAATTTCTTGATTTCTTTTTCTATTGCTTCATTATTGGTATATAAGAATGCAACCAATTTCTATACATTGATTTTGTACCCTGTGACTTTGCTGAATTCATGTATCAGTTCTAGCAGCCTTTTGGTGGAGTCTTTTGGGTTTTCCAAGTAGAGTATCACATCGTCTGGGAAAAGGGAAAGTTTGACTTCTTTGCCAATTTTGATGGCTTTTATTTCATTTTGTTGTCTGATTGCTGATGCTAGGGTCCTGTTCCGTGTACCTCGGTTGGAGGAAAGTGCCACTCCACTCCACCATACATGGTCTCTGGCCGGGGGGCGCAGACAGTCTTTGTCCTTTGAATGGTTATATACCTTCTTCCTACAGCACTCCAGGGAGGTGATTACTTTCTCCCAAGGTGGACTGCGCCTCTGAACTAGTTACCAAGCCCGGGGCTGGCTCTCCTCCCCAGGTGCATGAACTGGGCAGCTGGCCCCAGTCTAAAGAAAGTCTCACAGTTAAAGAGATTGGATCTTTCTCCGTCACAGTCTATGGTTTTTCTTTTGTCCAGATACAGTCCTATGCTTCCCCAGCCTCTCTTTCTCTCCCCTTTGTCTCTCCACAGAAGGGGATCCCTCCCATCCATGCCTACGTGGCCCATTTTGTCTCTCCCAGTTTGCAATCATACACCTATGGCCCTCCAGTTTGTCTCCATGGGTCCCTGGAGACGTCTTTGTCACTCTGCAGCTGGACTCTGGCATTCAAAGTGCTTTGGCCTCATTTTATGAAGAGCTGCAAGATTGTTCTGAAAATAAAAAAANCAAAATGCTTTGGCCTCAACACTGCCATGTATGAGGGACAAGGGAACATTGGGTCCCCTTACTTCTCCACCATGTTGGATTTCAACCTGATTGGAATTATTTTAAAAGCTGTAAAGGACATCATGGAGACAACTGGAGCTGATGTGGGGCAGGAACCCATGAGCCATGAGATCATGACCTGAGCCAAAGTTGGACGCTTAACCCACTGAGCCACCCAGATGCCCCCCATTTATCTTTTAATAAAGATCAAACTTTAAGCTGCCACCCATCATCCAATCTTATCAGTTGTCCCCCAAATACCTGTTATAACATGTTTTTCCCCTCAAGGACAAGATCCAATCTGGGATTACATATTGCATTTGGTTGTTGCTTTAGTCTCCTTTTTACCTGGAACAGTTCCTCGGCTGTTCTTTTTTTGGGGGGAGAGGGGTATTTATTTTTGAGAGAGAGAGAGAGACAGAGTGTGAGTGGGGGAGAGGCAGAGAGAGAGGGAGACAGAATCTGAAGCAGGCTCCAGGCTCTGAGATGTCAGCACAGAGCCCGACGGGGTGGGAGTGGGGGGCTCAAACTCTTGCACCGCAAGATTATGACCTGAGCTAAAGTCAGAGGCTTAACTGACTGAGACAGGCACCCCAGCTATTCTTTATTTCTCATAACATTGACATTAAAAAATACTGGCCAGTTTCCCTCATACATATAAAATATTTCTCACTTGGCATTTTTTTGTTTGCTCATATTTAGGATCAAGTTCTGTATCGCAGCCAGAAAGCTGCAGAAGTGATGTTGTATCTTTCTCAGGCTAATGTATCTGCAGGAACATGGTGTTCTTCTGCCCCTCATTGCTATTGGTAAACTTCCCTCCCCCCCACTTAGAATCAGCACTCCTTGATGATTCTTGCACAAACCAATTTTTACTATACTTGCAAAATTATTACTTTCCACTCCATCCCTCTGTTCTTATTTACCCGTTGACTTTTTCCCTCTTTCTACATGTATGTATGTATTTACTATCAGTGTGGATCATGGATTTCTATTTTTTGAATGGTTTATCATTTATTACTATCCTATATTTTTTGAATGGTTTATCATTTATTACTATCCTAAATTGTTGTCAAATTTTCCCAGATTCATTCAGTGGAAGCCCCTTCAAGCTGGCTAGTGTGTGTGTCCTTTTAACATGCTCCAATTTTTTTTTAGTGCTTCAATGCTTTCTGACACTGTAGGTTCATATGTAAATTTTCCTGTCCCAACCTTGAGATAGAAGCTGGAATGCAGGGAGGCTTGTTCCTTTTAGTGGAAAAAGGTGTTAGAAGATATGGGTCTTCTGTTGATTGTTACTGAGGTGTGTTTACTTCCAGGCACGTTTAAAGCTCTGCCATTTCCGAGCATTACTCCTTGTAATATTGACACAGTTATTAAGACACCCTCCTTTCTGGAAGTATATAATTAAGCAACAGATTCTGGACTTGAAAATTAGATTGTTGGTGATAGTGGTAGATAGTGATAGATAGTGGTAGTGGCGATAGTGGCAGGTCATTAAATTCTTTAAGAGGTGAAGTTTAGGCCTCTACTGAATCTGAGATAGCAAGATGACTGGCCTTGACAAATGAATAACTAAATATATATAATATTTATATATCTATATCTAATATAGATAATAATTTATATATCTATATCAGAGAGAGAGAGAGAAGAGAGAATGCCATTTGGACTATAAGCAAGCAGACCTTGCAGCTTCCACTCTTACCTACCATGCCCCAGGATAGCTTATCTGAGGATGAAAGAACACATGAAGGGAAGGTTCGACCAAGAGCCAGTACCAGCTCTCTGTCATGTGAGTGACAGCCACCTGTAATCACCCAGCCCGAGCTGAGCTGCCAGATGGCTGCAGCTACCTAAGTAACCCAAGGCGACTATCAGAAAAACCACCCAACTGCAACTTTGTGTACTCCTTAAAGAAAATCCTTTCTGGGGGCGCCTGGGTGGCTTAGTCGGTTAAGCGTCCGACTTTTGCTTAGGTCATGATCTCGCGGTTCGTGGGTTCGAGCCCTGCGTCGGGCTCTGTGCTGATTGCCAGCTCAGAGCCTGGAGCCTGTTTCGGTCTGTGACTCCCTCTCTCTCTGATCCTCCCCTGCTCACACTCTCTCTCTCTCTCTCTCTCTCTCTCTCCTAGAAATAAATAAAACATTTTTTAAAAAATCCTTTCTGAATATTTCCAAAAGCAGATTACAATTGTTGTTCTCACATATTTTTAATACTTGTATTGATGTATAACAGAATATACATACAGAAAAGTATACAGATTATAAGTATGCAACTCAGTATATTTTCACAAACTAAATATACTTTATAGGGGCGCCTGGGCGGCTCAGTTGGTTGAGTGTCCAACTCTTTATTTCAGGTCAGGTCATGATCCCAGGGTATTGGATCAAGCCCTGTGTCAGGCTCTGCACTGCGTGTGGAACCTGCTTAAGATTCTCTCCCTCTGCCCCTCTCCCCTCGTTCATGCTCTCTGTCTCTAAAATTAAACACACACACACACACACACACACACACACACACTTGTATAATCAGTACTCAGATGTAGAAACCTAACTTTACTACCAGGACACAATTCCCTTTAGCCCCTTCTAGATAGTATTCCCCACCCTCAGCCCTGCTTTCAGAGACAATTATGATCCTTACTACAAATATCATATATTAATTTTGCCTGTATTCTACGTTAATAAATTATATTATACAGAATGTAATCTGTGTTGGGCTTTTTCTTTCAGCATTATGAGTTATTGCATATAGTTGTAGACCATTTGTTCTTAGTGTTATATAATCTTCAGCATTCATTATCTATTGTTATTTAATATATTATCACAAATTTGGGGCCTTGAAACAGCAAACATGTATTCTATCAGAATGATAAGAAAATTCGCATATCCCTATTAAAGTTCTGCAAACAGGTCTCTTAAAATCTTTATGGGTCTCCTCTGAATCTTACTGAAGATTAACAAAAGCCATATCCACAAATATTACTGATATAAGCCCTTATCCACCTTGGGCTTCTGCATAGACTGCTGACAGACAAGGCTTTCTTAGAAGTCCATTTGTTAGGCTGAACCATTTCCTGAGGCACTGCCTTGGGTCTTTCTTAACAATGGGTTTGTATCTGCATTACTTTTGGGTCTTGTTTTTTTGAGAGTTTTTAAAATTTTGGTATCATTGGTCCTTGGACAGGCTAGGAATCTTCCAACCCAGCAACCCCAGCTCCTTTTTGTTTAATATGCCTTCCTTTTTTTTTTTTAATGTTTATTTATTTTTGAGAGAAAGACAGACAGAGTGTGAGCAAGAGGAGGGACAGAGAGAGAGGGAGACACAGAATCCAAAGCAGGATCCAGGCTCTGAGCTGTCAGCACAGAGCCTGATGTGGGGCTCGAACTCAAGAGCCATGAGATCGTGACCTGAGCCAAAGTCAGACACTCAACCGACTGAGCCACCCAGGCGCCCCAATGTGCCTTCCTTTAGCTTACCTCTTTCTGTTTGTTTTTACTATAAGCAGCAAGAAGATGACCCCTTCAACACTCTGCTTAGAAATCTTCTCAGTGAGAGCCTCAATTCATTTGGTAAAGTTTCTATCTTCCACCCCCCCATAGGTGACAGGGTTGCCAAACCTAACAAGACCTCTTTTCCTTCAGTTTCCTTCTTTCCCTACTTCCCTACAATTGCAACACTCTTCAAGGCCATTTGGCTTCAAACAAGCTCTTTAATACCCTTTGGTCTTCACTAATGCTCCTCAAATTCCCTCCTGCTTTTACCAAGATAAGGTCCCAAAGCCATGCCCACATGTTCAGGTTTCTGTTATGGCAGCACCGCAATATCCAGACTTTGGTCAAGCCCAGAAGCTAAAACCCACACATGGGAGCCAATTATAATTGCTGTTCTGAATCTTTCTTTTGCTTAGCAACTTTGGCTATCATTCAATATCAGTAGATATAGCTTCACCCAGTGTCTCATCGTCTGACTGAGCCATATCTTTAAACTTTTAAATTATTAATATTTAAAATTTAAATGATTAACATTTTAAATGTTAATAGATTTGCCAATTGCTCTCCTAAGTTGTATCAATTCACACTCACCACAATGTATGACAGAGCTGCTTCTCCACGTAATTGACCATACAGTGAGTTAGCAAACTCCTTGACCTTCACTAACTTCGTAATCAAAAACATCTCATGGAGGGGGATAGGTGAAATAGGTGAAAAGGACTAAGAGGTATACACTTCCAGTTATAAAAGAAATAACTCATGGGGGTAAAAAGTACAACATAGGGAATACAGTCAATAATATTGCAAGAATTTTGTTTTGAAATTTTCACTGTTGTTCTAATTTGCATTTCATTTATTATGAATAAGGTCCAGTATACTTTCATATAGTTAAAAGCCATTATCACTTTTTCTGTCAATTACCTGATCATAATTTTTGTCCATTTGAGAGTAATTGATCCTTTTTTCTTATCGATGCTTTAGAGCTCTTGAGGAAAATAGACCTTTATCTGTCTCACAGGTTGGAAAGGTTTTTTTCAGTTTGTCATTTATCTCTTAAGTTTGTTTATAGGCATTCCTTCACTCAGGGTTTTTATGTATGCAAGTTTATTACTATTCCCTTTATATCTTGCTTAGTGATCTCTCCCTGAACTCTAAGATGATAAAAAACAAAGCACAAAAACTCCACCATTTCCTTTACTACTTTTCTAATTTCATTTTTAATATTAAAAAATGTGATCGATCTGGAATTTATTTTGGTATAAAGAGGGTGAGAATCCCACTCTCCCCCCATCTGGTTAGTCATTTCTTTGAATACAATTCATTCAATAATCTATCCTCCCCTCCCACCAATGTTTTCATTATGTTCTACATTTATTGTATCTTTTTTTCCCTACTTGGTCTTGATACATCTTTTATTAGAACCATGGAACCATCGGTTGAGTCATGAATCCGGAAGTAGAGAAGAGAGTCTATGGTTCTAACGCTTGCATGCAGAATTCCAGTCAACCTTGGGGTGCCTGGTGTAAGCATCTGACTTCCCCTCAGGTCATGATCTCCAGACTGGTGAGTCCCAGCATCTGACTTGGCTCAGGTAATGATCTGGAGGTTGGTGAGTTCCAGCTCCACGTGGGGTTCTGTGGCTGACAGCTCAGAGCCTGGAGTCTGCCTCGGATTCTGTGTCTCCCTCTCTCTCTGCCCCTCCCCCACTCGAGATCTTTCTCTCTGAAAAACAATTTTTTTTAATTAAAAAAATTACAGACAGCCTAGCCACTTCTTTTCGTAAGTCTGCCACAAAGAGCAGTCAGGGGGAAAGGCTCTGAATTACTTCAGAGGGTTTGAGAAACGGGAAGGGAGGATGAGACGGAGAATGTGAACCTGTCTTTGGTAGCCAGCTAAAATCTTTATTGTCCGAGGTCTAGTCTGGTTTCTTTTATCTCATCCTAACTACCCGAACCTTCCTTTGAAATGGGGCTGGAGGGCGCCCCGCTCCATCTCCTCCGGAAGCCCTTTCTTTTCTACAGTCTCGCTGAGAGAGAGACGCTCCGTGGGCATAGGGAATAGAACGGGGCTGGGGCAGGCTGTTGAGATGCCAGGTTTGCCAGCAAAGGGCTGGGAGGGTCGGGAGAAGGACCTTCTCGCTGCGCTCCCGCAATGTCCTCTGCGCCCACGAGAAGGCGCCCGGGCGCTCGCTTTCTCCGCGCGTAGCCAGAGCCTCCGCCGCAATGAGCCCGGGAGCCGAACCGCTCGGCGCGGCGATCTGAACAACCCGGCGGCGGCCTGAGCCCTTCCCCGCCCGCCAAGGGGAACAGGGTGCCGGGAACCCCCGGCTTTGTTTCCGGAGCTGGGGTGCAGCGCTTTCTCAACTCTGCTCTCCACCCCCACAGGAAACGCCCAGAACCACCCACCCCACAGCGCGGTCTACAAAGCCCCGAGCGTCCGAAGGCGGGAGGGGTCGGGCGAGCCCGAGAAGCAGGAGGATCCCCCCGACCCAGGCTCACGCCCGGTTCCGCGATCAGGCCGCCTCCAGCCCCATGAAGACCCCCAGGCCGGGGCTGAGAGCCTGGCGCAGCCCGGACCGAAATCTTGTGGCGGCCTCAGAGCTTTAGACAGGTCAGTGCTCGGGCGGGATGAGGGGCCCGAGCTGGAGGCGGGAGGCGGCGCGCTCGCCGGTCCCCCACGGTCCCCCGCACAAGCTTCCCGAGGCCACTGGCGCGGTCACCTCCGCCGGGGGCATCCAGCAGCGCGGGCGTGATTCTGCATTTTTCATGACAAGCAAGGTGTAGAGCCGCCCCGTGCAGCCCACTGGGTGCCAGGTGATGCTCGGACCGAGGGGTGGGGGATGCGCGGGCCAGGGGGCGGCGGGCTTGGGGACATCCGCTGCTCTGAGAAAGCAGTGCACTCCTCCTTGCACGCGGCTGCGAGGAAACCGCCGCATGCAAAGCTCTCCTGCATCAAGATGCCGGGCCTCGGGCGTGAGAGGAAACCGAGATGCGCGAGAGGGCGAGAAGAAAGGAGGCCGAGAGACCGAGGCCCCGAGAGTGAAGGGAGGAGGGCCGGGGGAGCGATTCGCTGTGCAAATCCTAGCGCGCCGCGATGTGGAGAGCGTTCCGGGGAGCTGACCCGAGCCCCCGGAACCACGAGGCTCGAGGGACCCAGCCCGCGCCTCCCCTCCGCACCTTTCTCACCCTCCCGCCCCTCCCGCCCTCCAGGATGCGGCTGGGCCGCCGGGCCCTCTGCGTGCTCGTGCTGCTGCTCGCCTGCGCCTCGCTGGGGCTCCTGTACGTGAGCACCCGGGACGCTCCGGGCCTCCGGGCACCTCTTGCGCTGTGGGCGCCCCTGCAGGGCCCCTCCAGACCAGAGCTGCCAGACCTTGCGCCCGAGCCCCGCTATGCACACATCCCGGTCAGGATAAAGGAGCAAGTGGTGGGGTGNGGCCTTCTTCTGAATCTTAGGTCGAGGGAAAAAAAAAATCTCTCCTCCCTGAACCTTGTCATGGTGATGGGGGTGGGGGTGGGGGGTGTGCAGGCAGAGGAGAGCCTGAAAGGCTTTCTGATGTCCACGTGGGAAAAAAAAAGTCCAGGTGGGGTCCTGAATGGTGGGAGGAAGACTCTGAAATCCTAGCAACTAGCCCCCCTCTATGCCTCTGTAAAATCCAGATTTAGGGGATGGGTCATCACACCGGGGGTGGTCTCCACTCCTGGGGGCTATGTGAAGAGCAGTGTTTAAGGGGACAGACCTTGGGTGGGCAGGGTTGAAGGGCAAGGTGTGGGGTGCTGTGTTAATATTTTGCGGGGTGTACGGAGCTGGGCTCGGATGACCCCTCATCTCCCCTCCAGGCTGCTGTTTGGGAACTGCAGTTGCGAGGCCAGTGGAGGGAGCCTTCGTTTCCCCTTCCAAAGGCAGGTCCGGGCAACTGACCTCACCAAGGCCTTTGACCCCGAGGAGCTGAGGGCTGCCTCTGCCTCCAGGGAGCAGGAGTTCCAGGCCTTCCTTTCAAGGTACCGGCTGGAAAAGAGGGCAGGTCTCTGAGCAGGGTGGGCCGTGGGAGGCCTGGAGGGAGGGTGTGACCGGAAGGAGAACCTTCTGATTCCTTCTCTGTCCTCCACTGCCAGGAGCCAGTCGGCTGCGGACCAGCTGCTCATAGCCCCTGCCAACTCCCCTCTTCAGTACCCCCTGCAGGGTGTGGAAGTCCAGCCCCTCCGGAGCATCTTGGTGCCAGGTGTGGGGGGCCTGGGGGATGGCCTAAGCCACTGTGGGGGTGGCAGAGTTCAAGGCTGGGTGAGGAAGAGCTAAGGAAGATTGGAATAGGGGGCAGGGAGCTTCTGATGAAGGCAGGATTTGAGGGCAGAAGGGGGTTCCTGAGGCAGGAGGTTTGGACAGAAGGAACTCTAGGGCTGTCGGGAACTGCAGCTGACTGTAACCGGAGAGGTTTGGAAGAAAGAATCTATTCTTTGCCGACTGACCAAAGATTAGGTGGATAGGTGGGTCGAGCCATAAAGAGCTATTGCTTTGACGGAAAGGAGTGAAAACTCAGTTACTCTAGGCTGCGTCCCCAAATGTGCCCTGCTGTGGCCTCAACACAGAAGGATGAGTGAGAAGGTCTGTGCTGTGTGGGGTGAAAGAGAGAAGAGAAAATGAGGAAGAATTCAAAGCTGTCTGGGATTCTGATTCCCTCTCCTTCCTCCCAGGGCTGAGCCTGCAGGCAGCTTCTGGTCAGGACCTTTACCAGGTGAGAGGCTGGGGAGGCCAGGTGGGCATTAAGGATGGAAGGGCGCCCAGGAGACTTAGTAGGTTAAGCAACCGACTCTTTTTTTTTTTTTTAATGTTGATTTATTTTTGAAAGAGAAGGAGACAGAGCGAGAGCAGGGGAGGGGCAGAGAGAGAGGAAGACACAGAATCCGAAACAGGCTCCAGGCTCTAGGCTGTCAGCACAGAGCCTGACGCGGGGTGAGAACTATGGACTGTGAGATCATGAGCCGCGCCAAAGTTGGACACTTAACCTACTGAGTCACCCGGGAGCCCGAAGCGACTGACTCTTGGTATCAGCTCAGGCCATGATCTCACAGTTCCTGGGATTGAGAGCCCTGTGTGGAGCTCTGCACTGACAACATGGAGCCTGCTTGAGAGTCTCTCTCCCTCTCTCTCTCTCACAATAAATAAATAAACTTGGGGGGGGGGATGCTGGAGGGAGACAGGGCTGCCAACGGAGGGATGGAGGAACCAGAGAGTCAAGAGGCAGGTCTGAGGCCTAACCCTGTCCTCTCCAACTCCCTCTCCCAGGTGAACCTGACTGCCTCCTTGGGCACCTGGGACGTGGCAGGGGAAGTGACAGGAGTGACTCTCACTGGAGAGGGGCACCCTGATCTGACCCTCGCCAGCCCAGGGCTGGACCAACTCAACCGGCAGCTACAACTGGTCACTTATAGCAGCCGAAGTTACCAGGCAAACACAGCAGACACAGGTGTGAGGTCTGGGTGGAGGCAGGGGTGAGCTGGGTGGACAGAGAGCCCAGAAAGGCTGAATCGGGCAAATGGCAGAGGGTGTGGGAGACACTCAGGCAATGGCCAGAGCTGCCCAGTCACACAATGGGCATTTCAGCTAGGCCAGCAGGGCCATGGAGGGAGAGAAGGGGCCTTTGTTCATCTGGGGCCAGAGGAGGCCAAAGGGAAACCCGAGCCTTGGGTGTGTCCCCCTTCAGGCCAACCATGGGGGCCCCAGGAAGTGACTTGCCCCAGGAGCCAGAAGGCTCAAACTCTATTCCCAAACCACCACTTACGGGAGGGCAAGGGGCTGCATCCCCCAGAGCTCCTGTTTCTCCTCTAGCAAAAGAGCACAACAGGGCCCTCCTGCTTCTCTCCAAGACTGGCTACACCAAATCTGCTCCCACTTTGGGGCCTTTGCACTTGCTGTTCCCTCTGCCTAGAATGCTCTTCCCCCAGATTTTTGCATGGCTGGCTCCTTCTTGTCATTTGAATCTCAGCTCAGATGTCTCCTCTTCACTATCCAATTACTTGCTTTATTTTCCATTCAATGCTTGCCAGTATCTGAATTTTATTTACTTAGCCTAGAACCGAAGTGACTAGGTTCCTATCTCAGTTTTGTTGCTTAAGAGTTGTGTAAATGAAAAAAAAAAAAAAAAAAAAAGAGTTGTGTAAATGTAGACAACTTACTTAATTTCTCTATGCCTTTTTCTGTAGCAGGAATCTACTTATAGGGCTTGTCAAGATTGAGTTCATGTATTTAAGGTAACTTAAAAAGTACCTGCCACATATTAAATGCTCAATAAAGGTTAGNTCCCCTGCTCACGCTGTCTCTCTCTCTCTCTCTCAGAAATTAAAAAAAAAAAAAATCAAATCTTTTGTTTTCTGTCTCCCACCCATTAGAGTGTTAGCACCATGGATGTAAAAACCTTGCATTCTTGTCAACCAGGGCCCGGAAAAGTGGTACGCAGAGTAGGCACTTAAATAGTGATTTACTGAAAAGGCAATGTTGTCCCAGCCTTAGGGACCACATCTGATGTCCTTTCTTCCCAGTCCGGTTCTCCACGGAGGGACATGAGGCCGCCTTTACCATCCGCATAAGACACCCACCCAACCCTCGGCTGTACCCACCTGGGTCTCTACCCCAGGGAGGTGAGGCTGGTGCGTTCAAGGACCTAAATCCAGGCCTGGTGGGGAGAAGCTGGGAGAGGGGGACCTTGGGAGATGTTTTCCCGTTCCTCACTCCCACTCTCCTTCTCTGCACCCAACCCCTGCCCCTCACTCCCAGCCCAGTACAACATCAGCGCCCTGGTCACGATCGCCACGAAGACTTTCCTTCGTTACAATCGGCTCCGGGCGCTCATCGCCAGCATCCGCCGCTTCTACCCAACGGTGACCGTGGTCATCGCGGACGACAGTGACAAGCCAGAGAGCATTAGTGGCCCCCACATCGAGCACTATCTCATGCCTTTTGGCAAGGTGCGCAGCCAGCGAGGCTGAACCGCGCGCCAGAGGGCGCCGAGATAGAGAGAGAGAGAGAGAGAGAGAGAGAGAGAGGCGCGCCCTCTGTCTGAAGTCACAGGAGTATTGATTCCAGGACTACGTGTGCCTCAGAATTACTGGGGTGGCTGTTAAACATGGCGTTGCCTGGAACTGGATAAGCTCCGTGGGAGGAGGAATCGTTCCTATCTTATTTGCGCTGCATCCTTAAAATGTGCTTAGCACCTAGGGAGCGCTCAATAAATGATGGATGGATGGATGGATGGATGGATGGATGAATCAATGAATGAATGAATGCACATATAAATTAAGTGCGTTCTAAGACCCTCCCCCAGAACACGGACTCATTACTCCTGGCAGTGGGAAACTGCATTTTTTGGCCTAGCTCTGAGCCATTCGTAGGTACAAGAAAGTTTAGAGAGGTGTCGGGAGAGAGAAGGAAAGGTGGCAGGGGGGTTATGTCCTATCTCTACAGCCTCGCTAACTGTATATACCCTGCCTCCAGGGCTGGTTCGCAGGCCGGAACCTGGCTGTATCCCAAGTAACCACCAAGTACGTCCTGTGGGTGGACGACGACTTTGTCTTCACGGCGAGGACGCGGCTGGAGAGGCTTGTGGACGTGCTGGAGCGGACGCCGCTGGACCTGGTAAGCGACCGCGGAATGCGGGGTGGGAGAACGGGGGACTCCAGCAGGCTGCGGCAGCCGCGGGGGAGACCCGGCCGAGAGCGGCCGGCCCTGGGACGGACAGAGGACGAGCCTGGGGGACGATCTGGGTCCTGCAGGGGTGGAGCGGAAGAGGACGCGGCCGGGGACCCGCCCGAGGGAGGGGCAGCTCGCGGCAGTCTGGGTCCCGCCTGGAGCCGGCCTCCCACTCCCCGCAGGTCGGGGGCGCGGTGCGCGAGATCTCCGGCTTCGCCACTACCTACCGGCAGCTGCTGAGCGTGGAACCCGGCGCGCCAGGCCGCGGGAACTGCCTCCGGCAAAGGCGCGGCTTCCACCACGAGCTCGTCGGCTTTCCAGGCTGCGTGGTCACCGACGGCGTGGTCAACTTCTTCCTGGCGCGCACCGACAAGGTGCGCGAGGTCGGCTTCGACCCGCGGCTCAGCCGCGTGGCGCATCTGGGTGAGTGGCGCCCCCTCCCGGCCGGGCCCGGCCCCGCAGAGACCCCGCGGGGCGCTGGGCGAGACTCCAAAGGCAGCGGCTACTCCTACGCCCACCCCAGTGGAGCCTTCGGCTGGCACCCGGGGCCCCTGGAGAGTTGTGCTAAAATTTACCAAGACTTGCGCCCCGGCAAGAGACAGGGCTCCCTGCCTCCTGGCCCGCACACCCTATGAACATCCAAGCCCAGCACAGCTACTGGATCAGCCTTTAACTTCCCCACCAGTGTCAGTGCCACCTTTAATCCAGTCCCAGCCGCTTTGCCTGGCTCAGACCACACTCCTGGAGCAGCCTATTAGCATTTATTGAACATTTGGGCATGTGTTGGGGAGGATGGGGGTATGTTCTCAAAGCACAAAGTAAGGATGCTGACTTCATTTTACATAAGAGTAAAACTAGGACCCAAATGAATTAATTAGTAGCCCAAGGCCCTCAGAAAAAGAGGCTTTGCATGTGCAGCTCCCATACCCCAACTCTCCGTTCTCTCATATGGGTTGGCCTTCTGCAGCCTTCAGATGCTTCATCATGTACCCCCCTTCCCTCCACTCCCAGAATTCTTCCTAGATGGGCTTGGTTCCCTGCGGGTGGGCTCCTGCTCAGACGTCGTTGTGGATCATGCATCTAAGTTGAAGCTGCCTTGGACGTCAAGGGATGTGGGGGCAGAGACTTATGCCCGGTACCGTTACCCAGGATCACTGGACGAAAGTCAGGTGGCCAAACATCGCCTACTCTTCTTCAAACACCGGCTGCAGTGCATGACTGCGGAATGATGGTCCCTTGGGGCCTTCAAACTGTCAGGCTGGGCCTGCCTCCTTGTCCCTGCCAGGAATTTCTAACAAACCCCAGGAATTTCTAGCAAACCCCAGCACCCAGTGACTACTCCACTGACTGTCCCTGATCCCCTTCAAAATCTGATCCCAAATAGGGGCTTGTCCTGGTGACACTCCTCCTTTCTGTGAGTGCCCAGGGATGTGATGGAGCCATAACTCATCCCACGGCCAGTGCCAAGTCCTCCCTGCAACCCTCTTCTCATGGGGCAGGAAGTGGGGGGGTCACTTTCTAAGTGCCAAAAAGCCCATGGGGACTCTAAGAACCTAAAATGGAAATACTCTCATCTCCTTGGGACTGAGGGGGTGGGGAAGCCCCCAATGTGTATTCCCAGGGCTGTGCCCCCCATCTCTGGATCCAGGACTCTATGCACCGGTTCCAGCCCCACCCCCAAGGAGAGAACCAGTGACTCCAGAGGGGGTGTGGGGGCCGGTGAACACACAAGTGAAAGCCATTTTTAGTTGTGTCTCTGCGATGCTGTGGGCATGGAGAAGGGGCACCAAGGGTCGGTGTGCAGACACCCAGACCCACTCCATGAACCCCAGAGGCTCTTGGCTTTATTAGTTGCATGAAGTGAGGGGATTCTTCACACACATATTGTTGGGGCCCTCCACACTCCAAGTGACCAGGTCAGACCCACACTGTGCACGTCTTTGGGCCAGTAGGCTCCTGGAAAGGAGAGGGGACATGTCAGGAATAGATTAGGTGCCCTCCTCCATCCCTCAGCACTTGGCAGCCCACTGAGGGGCACACCACCCCACTTTGAAACTCTGGCTCCTCAGTTCATGTGGAGCTGGGCCCAGTCTCCTTGGCTTAGCCTTAAATGGACTAAATATTTCATCCCCCCCCCCACATTCCTCCCCCAGCTTCCTTCTCTGCCCCCTTCCCCAAACCCTCTGCCCAGATCTTCAGCCACTGACTCACATGCCACTTGCTCTACCCCGCACCTCCTGGATCTCACTCCTATTGCTACTGCCCCCTCACCAGTCTCTCCAGGGCATGAGCAGCTGCATCCTGGACGCTCACAAACAGCTGCTCTGGGGTCACTCTGTCCAAGAGTCCTGCCTGGGTCAGTGTCCCCAGCACTGAGGCTGTGTAGAAAGGCTGGTCAGCCTCTTAGATCTTAAGTCCACACTGTGTCTTTTTCCCTCCCCCAAGCGTCCAGCCATTCCCCCGCCTCCAGGCCCTCCACACCTCTCACCATTACACTGAGCCAGGAGAAGGTGGATCCCAGCATCTCGGCATCGCCTGGCTAGCTGCGGAGGTGGGGCGGGGGGTTAAATCCCACCTCAGAGGGTATGCATGGGATAAAGACTTTCTCCTCAACCTACCCCGTCCCTCACCTGTACCACCTCTCTGGCCCCAGCAGCATCCGCAAAGGTAATACCACTGCAGTCTAGGACCACCACTCTGACAGGCTCAGCAACTAGGATGGGAGAAGGCAGGAGTACCCAGATGCCTCCACAGGTCACACCCAAATCTCCTTCCTCGTCATCCCATCTCACCTGCATCAGGTGGGCCGTCTAGCTCTGGAGTGTCCTGTGGGTAGAGAAGGGCAGTTACCACCTCCAAGACACAAGCATGAACTTGCACCCATTAAGCACAGTGATCCCCTCCAGAAGCCTTGCCTGCCTCCTACTCCCAGAGAAGCCACACTCCCCTTTGACCAAGCGTCTCACCTTGCCTCCTTCTCCAAGCCCCAGGTGCCCCTCCAGGATGCGGCGGAACTGCCCACGTGTCCCAAAGTAGAGTGGTGTTGGGTATCTCAGGATGCAGAGTCCTGGGACCTTGAGGAGCTAAGATGTCAGAGGGTCAGAAAAACATCTGGGTCTAATCTTCCCTTCCCTCTTTGTCTGTAGCCCACCCACCTTGTGGCTCTCTCTGAGTGGCCTGTAGAGCTCCGTCCCCTCAGCAAGTCCAAGTGCCAGGCACTGCACCCTGGGCAGGAAGCTGGAGTCAGATTCCCAGCCTGACCTGGCTGGAGAGTCACCCCAAGCATCTGTTCTCTCCCCACCCCTCTTCCTGACTCCTCTCATCTCTACTCCCACCTCTGGGTGCGGCAGACCACAGTCATCATGGAGAAGACCACGCCTACGGCCAGGCCCAGGTCCACACTCAGGATCACTACAGCCACCCACGTGACCATCCATACAGCCTGCAGGACATGGGTGGGAGTGAAATGCCCTGAAGAAATGCCAGGCCATGGCTGCTAGGGAAAGAGGACGTGGGGGGGGGGGGGCAGTGACTGCCAGGACAAATGAGAGGGAGGGATGGCCCAAGAGAAGGTAGAAAGAATGACAGAAGGTGCAAGATTGACCCAACAAGGGATATACACCAAATGGGATCACCCCAGACCTTGCAGCACAGCTGGGGAGTTACAGATATCTCCTCAGTCTGAAGGGGTTCAAACCCTGCCCTCCACTTTGTCTCTGAGTAATGGGATTAGGAGGTATGCATGTTGGGGGCAGGGGAGGAAAGCTGTAGAATTTAGGACCAGGACAATTAGCTCAGATGCAGGGCAGAAGCTGGGGATGCTGGGAAGTAGGAGGGGGCAATCCGGGAGGTAATGCTACCACTTCTCACAAAGTCCATGCGGCTGATGCGCCACAGTTGTGGAAGTTCCTGCATCTGGAAGAACATCTGGCGCATGCTGGAGATGTTGATGCAGGCCAGGACAGCCTTGGGGGCAGAGGAGGCAAGCTGACTGCCCCGATGTCCTCGAATATAGCCACCCCTCCCAGCCACCCCCATGCCTCCTCTGTTCCTCACCTTAGGCAGATAGTAGAAGAAGGGCCCCAGCCACAGCAGTACTGACAGGACGACTATGCAGGAGAAGAGACCAGCCAGCTAGAAAGAAGGAGGGATGGACGCAGAGAAGGAAGGGAGCCTCACTCACCCCTGTGTGAGAGCCGGTCTCCCTGCCTCACTCTGCCTCGTCTTCCTTGGAAGTCTGCCTCCTTCCAAATCCCCTTCCATGAAGATATTCCTCAGTCTTCACCTCCCTTCTGGGTACTCTGCCTCTCCCACCCGTCTTTCCCGTCTCCCAATTAAATGCCTACCATTCACCAGTCTCTACTTAGACATAGTTCAATCTCCCTATTTGTGTAGCCTGTGTCCATCTTAAAAGCCGCTGTTGGATTACCCTAAAATCAGGGGAGCCACATTCGTAGGGCACCCGCAAAGTAGGACAGCAGAAGTATTAGCGGGAGACTTTCATATGTGATATTTCTTTTTAAAAGAAAACGTCCTCATGGAGCAGGGGGAGTCAGAATTTTGTCTTTCAAGTTTATTTTACAGTTCAGGATTGTTCTTATTGTGAACTACATACGGGACACCGTAAACTTTTTCAGCACTTAGAGTCTACCAAGGGCTTAGTGGAGCCTTGCTATCTTCTATCTCTCCTACCTAGACACCCCCACGCCCTCATTCATTCTCCCTCACAAATTCCCATTCTCCTCTACACAGCTGCCCCCAGGTATCTGTCTATCAGTCTTCCACCTGTTTCTCAGGTGGAAGAAACCACCCCAACCTAACCCCCACCCCCATGCTCCACCCAAGGGCTTGCTCTTACCTGTGTGTTCCCACCGGCATCCACTAGTAGGCTGGTGGTGGCCAATGTGGCAGAGTTGGGAAAGCAGGAGAAGAGGGAGGAGATGAGGTTGGAGATGCCGTGTGCCAAGAGCTCCTGGAGGCGTGCAGTCCGATGAGGAGGAGGGAGAGACAAGGGCAGGGGGCGGGGGGGGTGCAGGAGACAGGGGATTAGGGAGTTGTCTCCTGAATGCAACTGGGGTCCTCAGCCAGAGTCACACCTGGTTGGAGTCAATAGTGTAGCTATACTTGTCTGCGTAAATGGAGGCCAGGGAGGCAGACACAGCAAAAGTAACCAGTGCGATGGGCAGTGAGTCAGCCAGGATCCTGGGCAGCTCAGCCAGGTTGGGAAGATGGGCTTGGGGAAATCTGCAGAGAGAGGGATCCATGGCGAGGGTGAGCTGTGTATAAGAAGGATATAGGGAAGAAAGAGAAAATAGGGTGGCGCAGGCCAAGAGGAGGTGTTGGGTGGGAGAAATCTGAGAATAGCAGGCTGGTGTCTTGATTCTCTCTTACCCCCCAGGCAGCAGCCCCACAATCTGGACGTTGTATCTTGTGTCCAGGGAAGAGGTGAAGCAGAGCACAGAGGCCAGAAGCACCTAGGAAAAAGCAAATTAAAGCACGGCAGGAGATGCGCTTCCTGGAAGAGGCTAGAAAAAAGCTTCACATGAGAGAGGATTAAAAGGCAGCATTAGGTGTTTGCAGGGATCCAGCAACCAGGGGATTTGGTGTGTGTTTGGAAGGGGTGCCTGGCAGCCGATTTAGAGTGAAGGAGAGTGGGGATGGGAAAGGAATGAGGTATACTTGAGGCTATTGTAAGAGATGGACCAGAGGAAGGGAGAAGGGCTCTGCTCCCATGAGGGATCGCCGATATCAAGAAGTACATCCAGCCATCCTAAGTAGGACAGCTGGGATATATCTAGGGATCTACGCCGTATGGGTGGAGATGTGGAACACTCGTTTAGTTGGGGGGAGAGAGAAATGTAGGTGGGCGTGGGAAGGGAGAGAAACAAGTGAATTACAGGGAAGGACCGGGTGCTAGGAGAGGAGTGGAGGTGCTGTGGCGAGCGACACCGCAAGGGAGCGCTGTAGGCAGGAAGAAGGCATTCTAAGAGGTCTAGAAGAGGCTCGGCCAAAGATGTAGGCCCTTGTGGGTGGGGGATTCTGAAGGGTCAAAGTGTTCTGGGAAGAGGCCTGGAAAACAACATGTGTGCACAGGACTTCTCTCCGTAAGCTCGCTGCATTCCACGAGGGGGCGACAGCGGCCAGCTCTACCCGACCGGCAAGGTCTGTGTAGTTCAGGGGACCGCGCGCGACCCTGGAGCCAGCCTCACCATGACGATTTCCCCTGGGATCGGGGTGGGGAGCTTGTCTCGGAATCTCACGTTCAATTCTTTGACCGGCACGAGCAGCGCCAGGCTGAGTGCCGAGATGGTCAGTTCGGCCGGGCTACTCCGGGGCAGCGCGGTCAGCACGGCGGCCAGCGTCTGCGGGCAGGGGCGGTGATCGAGGGCCCGGGGCCGGGTCGACTGCCCTCGGAGCCGACCCACCCGGACAAGGCAAGGCCTCCCGGCTCCCGTCGGGGCCTCAGTGTACGCATCGCCCCTCATTCAGCCACGTGGTTCTGATCTCCTTTCCTCCGCCCCCGTCTCCCTCTACCCCTCCACTCGCCGTCCTTCCTTCCCGGTTTCCCTCTTCCCAGGACCGCTAGAAGCCGCTTCTCGGCTGTTCTCCACCCCCACCTTGAAGAGAGAGAAGCAGCCAATCTGGCGCGGGAGGGGCAACCCCAAAAGGCTCGGCAGCTGGGACACGAGCACGTGCAGCGCGGCCCCGCTGGTCAGCGCTTTGACCACCGGCTCCGACAGAAAGGTGGACAGGACGCCGAGCTGCAGCGCGAACATGCCCAGCTGCAGGGGAGAAGATGCGCAGTCACTACAGGAGGAGCGGACTCGCCGGAGCGCAGTGCGCCAGCGTCCCCGCGCACCCTTCCCGCCTAGACCCGCGCATGACGCTTGTCCCTCCCCCTCCCCTGGCCCAGTTCCCCCGAGACCCCAGTATGGATCCCTCAGGGTCTTCGCTCACCATCAGGGCCCCGCTGCCGAAGGCCAAGGCCGCAGCCCCCCCAACACGCTGAGCGTCCAACTGTTCCCTCTCGATTCCGCTCAGGTTACCCCCGAGGGGTTCGGGCACCAGCCGTTCCACCGCAGAGCCCGTCATGAGGCTGAGTACCGCGAAAGTCCCTAGGGCCGGGGGACAAACGCAGAGATCACCAGCTGCGCCGCCTGGGGCGGGGCGGCTGTCCAGGCTTCGCGCCCTCGGGGCTGGGATGCAGCAGTCAGACCCCGCTCTCCGGGAAGGCTGCCGCTCGTGTGAAGCCCGCGGGGCCGAGGGCCAGCGCGGCAGCCCGGAGCCGGCGGTGAGGCGGGAAAGAAGGGCGCACCGGCGGGCAAAACCTGCCCTCTAACTGCATCACCGCCCGCGGGCTGCGCGCTCCTTCGCGTGACCGCTCATCTCTTCTCCCCTCCTCCAAGCCCCGGAGGTGTTCATTGAAACCAGATTTCACGAGGGAAGAAAAGTTCCGAGGAAACTCCCTTCTCTCCGCACCCACTCAGCACCCCCAGCAAGCTTTGCCCAAGTCCGAGGTTNAACGGGGGAGGGGGGGCGGGGGAGAGGGGACTAAGAACTAAGGAGCTTACGAGAACCGATGTCTCAAACCCCCGTCCATTCTCACCCCCACGGAGGAGAGGAGTCACTGGGTCACTCACCCGTGGACAGGTGTCTCCCAGTACCCAGCAAGGTGTAAATGAGGACGGGGAAGAAAGAAGTGTAGAGTCCGAACACTGGAGGCACGGAGGTCAGGAGGGCAAAAGCCATGCCTGTGTGAGAAATGGAAGGGATGATCTTCGGGGTCTGTGTATGGGATTCGGGGAAGGTGACTAGCGTCCAGGACTCCGTCCTCTTCCCATACTCTTAGAGGCTGGCATGGAGACGCTAAATCGTGCTACACGAGGGAACCTAGGGGTTAACAGGCCTCCGTGGGAGGTCGTGGGGCGGACAGGGTCACAGATCCGTGTCGGCCCAGTCCGCGGGGGAGTAGGGGGCAGGTGTGGTGCCTCTCTCCAGTTCCCTGACCCGGAACGTGTCCAAGACTTCTGGAAGAATTGCGCAAATAAAGGGGGCTGGGGGGAGGGGATCTGATGCAGCTCCGCAGTCCTTACCCAGAGCTTGGTCTCAGGTCTTCGAACCCTCGGCCACACTAACCGGGCCCTCGCTCCCAGGGGCCGAGCCCCTGCACCGCTGCGTGCCCTCCAGAGCCTGGGCCCCCTGACAGGATAGTGTTAGGGCCGCTCACCCTGGGGCACGTGCACGATGCCCACGGTCACCCCGGCCACGGCATCCCCGAGCAGCCAGGCCCGCCAGCTGTAGCGGGGCAGCCAGCGCAGCGGGGGCAGCCGCGTCTGCAGCAGGCGCCACGCCCCCGGTCCGGAGCAAGCGCTGGCCCACCGCCTCCACCGTCCGCACAGTCGGGATGAGCGGGGCTCCGCGAGTAGCTCCGGCGCCTGCTCTGCGTCCCCGAAGAGTCGCTGGAACCGAGCCTCGGTGAGAGGTTCCCTGAACTTGGCGCCCAGAGGGAACCTAAGGTCGGAGGCCTCTCCCAGGCCCGGGCAAGTCCTGGCGGCCGGTAGCCCACTCATTTTGCCCTTGGCCACCTCCAACCCCGCCTAGTCTTAAATACCCCTCCACCCGCTAGCCCCGAGTCCCGCCTCCACGAAGCTGGGTCCAATCCGGCCCCGGAGGGCGCCCTCTCTTGGGGACCTTCAACGGCCGGGAGAGAGCAAAGGCTTCGGGAGAGGGAGTCTTTATGTTAGGCGTTTCCTCAGACGTCCCTGGCGGGATCGCTGGCTCTGGAGCCTGCCTGGGCGGGGCGGGGCGGGGCGGGGCGGAGAGGGGGTGTGGAAAGGTGTTGGGACCAGAGACCGAGGCCAAAAGACAAGCGCATCCTCAACACCCAACACCCACTTTTTGCCACTCCTAAGCCTTTGATTCTGCCTCACTCTCGGCCCTTTAGGAGGAGACAGCTGGCGGGGCTGCTGTGACCCGGTCATTCCCAGAGCCTCTGCATTCCCCCCAAGAAGGTTCAGCATTCCCGCCCCCCCCAACACACACATGCCTCTCCCCCAGACCCAAATCCTTAAGGGGCACAGCTTATCCCAAGAAAGTGTAAGGGGCTCTGTTATAAGCTTCGCCAACTGCTGAGCTAGGCCACAGCTACATGTATTGGACAGGGACGAACGTACCACCACCCGTGCCTCCACTGGGAGCTGGGACTTCAGGCCCAGCTCAGGGCCTCACCGGAAATACTGAACTGATAGGAAATTTTGATTTCACCTCTCAGAAGCCAAAAAAATTTGAAGTGCCATTTATTATGTTCAAGCGCTATTTACAAAGTAGGTACTCAAAAACATAGTTGAGGTTAAATTAAGTTCAAAAGGGGCATGCACCCACCTCATGCTCGCCTGTGGTCCCTCAAGAGATGCAAAGGTTCTGAGCTCCAGAATCCTGCTATTTGCCCCATCCCCTCCTCCATTTACAAGAATGCTTGGCACCCCTCCCCATCACCCTCTGGTCCCCAGTCCCTGACCCCAAAGCCCTGGGGGTGGGTTAGAGTGAGGGTGGGTCTCCCCTCTTCAATTCCTCCTATTGTTCCCCAGAAGTCTTATCTGGGTTGCACGTCCTGTCCCCCCCTTTAGAAGTCCCTCCCCCCATTGTCGGCCAGAGGGACCTCAGGCCCACAGGGAGGCTCCTGCTCCTCCTCACCCTCCCACCCCAGGAGCCTATTGTCTGCTGAGGAAGCCCAAGTACACGTGACCAAGCCCAGGGGACAAACGGACACAGTGGATACACCGATGCCCCCAGGACCCAGGACAGGGCATCTGGACGTGGATCTCTGCATGTTCGGCTTTCTCTGTCCCAGGGGCTATCCCAGAAGTAGGGAAGGGTGAAGACCCCCATGGGCTGTACATTCTCAGGTCTGTGGCTTGAGAAGAATCCCTTCCTGCTCACCATGGACATACCTTATGACCTTGCAGACTGCGAAAAGGAGAAGACCCAACGCTGAAAAGGGCCACAGCCCCCAGCATCCTCTCCACCTTCCCATTCTCCCTCAGCAGAACATGGAGGCCTCAGAAGGAAAGGTACTCGGGCACTTAGTGCTTTAGAATCTTGGGTGTTGGGGGAATGGTGGGAAGTCAGATCACACTGGGCTTTCCAATGGGGGCCAGATGGAAGAGGAAGCGGGCTGGGGAAAGGGCAGGATATACATCAAGGAATTAGGGTTTTCCAATGGCCCCAAGTTCCAGGACTGGACTGTGCGGTGCTGCCGCTGTAGGTGAGGGACAAAGACAGCAACATCTTTTCTCTCACACCGTGTGTCCTCTCACCAGACTGTCCGCAGGCCAGCTGGTGGTCCTATTTCACTTCACCCCACCAACCCCTCCTACAGCGTCCCCTTCCCTCTGCCGAGAGAGCGGCCTTAGTGATATCACAAAACCTTTATTCTCAGAAAACCAAAAGAAACAAAACCAAAACCAAAACCAACCATTTTCATCTGGCCCCTGCCCCAGCCCTCCTGTCCACCCACACATCCTCTTTTGGGGGGGGGGGGCACCTGTGATGCATGCATAAGGGGCAGGAGCTGAAGGAACCTGTGTTCCTTAAACAGAAAGAAGTCCTTTTGAGTCTAGGTCTCCTCGTCCGCATCCACACCACTCCCAGCCTTGCCCCCTCTCCAGACACATCAAGAAGGAATTCCGAAGTGGTGCCAGAAGGTTTGCCCTGAAGTTCCTCAGGAAATAGGGTGGCTGGGTCAGCACCACCCGGGGCCTTCACCAGTTACAGCTCATCTTCATCCAGCTTGGCAAGTCTGGCTTGGCAGGGAGGGGTGCTTGGTATTGGCAGAGCTGGGGGAGAGTCACGAGGAGCTTGGGGGATGTCACTGAGGGCCTGAGGAAAGACTCAAGTCAGAGGGTAAAAAAGGTTCAGGNACCCCCCCCCCAAGTGCTCAGACTGGGGCAGAAGAGCATTGGGCCTCCGGTTTCCTATTCTTTCCCCATACCTCAAACCCCCGAAGTCTCCCCAGGGTCATCATGTCATTGCAGCGCTTGGGTACAAAGCACATGACCTCCACAGCTTGCTGGGCCACAGGTGAAGAGAGGATCATTGTCATTGTCAAGAAAGAAGCCTCTTCAGACCATGTTTCAACTCTCAACCAGCCTCCCCCTAAAAACCAGACAGCACAAACCACCCAAGAAGCTGGAAGAACCCAGGAGACTAAAAAAGTAAGAGGTGTAGAGTGTGTCCTGGAAGATCTGGGAGCCCTCACCTCCAGCTCTTCAGTATCCATCCCAGCTCTACTGTAATATTTGAGAAAATCCTAAGGTGTAGAAATGAAACGCTCAGGGAGGTCTTGAAGACATGCTCAGAAACTTCCACATCCTCCCCTTGAAGACACAGCTAGGGATGCCCAGGAAGTGGGGGGGGGGGGAGCCTTAGGAACCCTCAATTAGGAACCCTGAAGAGATGAATGAGAGAAGGGCTGTCCCAAACAGAGGCACCCCCAGGGAACAGGTGGTCCTGACCTTGAGCAGCAGCTGATATTTCATGATCCTCTGCACTGGTTTGATGAGGAGGTCGTTGAGCTGCAGGCGGTGCCCTAGCTGCTGCCGGAGCTCCTGGGGACAGGGACTTGGCAGTTACGTGGCCTGGAAAGCCTGATGATTCTGTTCCCCGTCCCCCAAGGTGCCTCGGCCACTGACCTCAAAGTAGCTGTCCCCGAACTCTGACACCACGTGCTCTGACTTGGGCTTATTCTGACAGTACACCACGTACATATGCAGCCTGCGCTCCTAACAGGGGTAAAGTTTGAGGAGAGCAGGATGGGAGAGGGGAGAAAGCACATCTACAGAGAGCCTCGACCCACTCCCAAGCCCCTCCCCTCCAGGGCCCCACCCTCTTAAGCCTCACGTGTTTGATGAATAGATGAGCCAGCCAATCAGGGTCCTTCAAACACCGCTGCAGCTCCTGCAGGAAATAGCTGGAAGGGTTGGCAGGGAAAAGGCTGGTCAAATACCCCCACCCCACTCAACTTAGAGCTGTCTACCCTAGCTGTGCCATTAAGCCACTCCAAACGTTCCTCAGGCAACAGTGGGCCCAAGGGTAGGATACAGAGACAACCAAACGTCTATGCCCTTCCCCCTCACTCTCCGGGATCCACCACTCACTCTCGATGCCACTCATAGATTTGCTGGATGTTCCCAAATACAATCCTGTCACGGCCTCGAAGACTCTCTGGGACCCCCTGAGCGGCCATGGTGGCCATGTAACCCTGCAGGAAGGTTCAGGTGAGAGCATGAGCGTGGGGGGCCAGCCCTGGTGGGAAAAACCCCTCCCCCCAAGAAGTCCAGGATGTAGGAGGTACTGGGAAGATGGGACAGAGGAGCATCTAGGCATCTCCTAAAATTTGCCTTGGGCGGAGGGAAAGGGCTGGGCTAGAGCTGGGAAGAGAAAAGGGATCTACCTCCACAATCTGCCCCAAGTCATCCACATACATTTTCTCTGTCTCTACCAGTTCACTCAAGACATACCTGGGAAGAGAACAGGAGTGCACAATGTTGATCTAGACACTTCCTCTCTACTGGACTAGAAGCCCCTTCATTACCACAGCCAACCTCAGAGGAAATTCCAAGTATCAAATACAAAATGTGAGGGATGATTCTCTGGAAGTTGCACAACTGGGGGGGGGGGAGCCAAAGGGAGGGAGAGTGTGGAGACACTTACATACTCCTTTCCAGAGCCTTCTTCTTCTGTTCCTCCTCACTCTCAGGGGCCTGGGATAGGGTCTCCTCCTCAGGTGGCTGGAAGGAAAGAACATCCCAGAGTAAGCAAATGGATGCCTTTTGGGGAGCTGTGCGGATCCATTTCTTCATACCTGTGTCTCATCTCCACGGCCCTCCAACAATGTGGTCAGCAGGGTTAGTTCTGGCAGCTCCTCTCCCGTGGCTAGAGCAGGTTCCAGCATCCAGTTCTGGGAGCCAGAAGTCAAGTGTCGGAGGTCATGGACGGTAGCTATGTCTCCCCAGTGACCAGTGGCCCCCAACCAGCCCTCTCTCCCGGGTTCCTTCATGGATGTCCTACATGCTTCTGTGGTGCTCCCTGCTCACCTCATATGGTCCAGCCTGACCACCGTCTGCCTCAGTTTCCACACTGAGGCAATGTTTGGAATGATCCAACCATCTTCTCAGGCCACTGACTGGCCCTGGGGGGCCCGGGGAACAGGGGCCAGAGCTGAGGCCAGAGCTGGGGCCAGAGAGGGCAGCCAGACCCGAAGCAGCAGAAGCTGAGATACTCCCCTCACTGCCAGCAATGGAATAGGATTCTAATGGGGAGTGAGGGGAGAAAAGGGGCCATAGATATTACTCTAGCTCCAGATACAGGGTCCCTGGGGAGCTCCCAGAGGCTCCTCTTCATAATGCTGAGCCCCCCTCCCCCAGTGCCCACTCTCTGGTCATCCTCATTTGGGTTGGCAGGGATAGCAAATTTCACCTAGGCACCCTTGAGAGGAAGGACAGTAAACACCTGGGTTCCCAAGGCCTGGAAACTTCAGTTAAATGTGGAGGTTCCCCCATATCCTGAACATGGGGGGGCAGCCATCTGGGCAGACACTGGAGGCTAGGGGCGGCCATCTGCTCTCCTACAATCTGCCCCCTTCCAATGGGCACAGACCATTCCCAGAGAAGGTGGAGGGGGGGAGCCAAAAGCCCATCCGCCACCCCCAGACTCCTCCTCCACCAGTTGCAGTAATCACTATAAAAAGAAAAGACTTCTGCAGCCCATCTCCCCAACACATGCACAAACCCAATAGAGGGGGCAAGTGAGGAGAGCTCTTCAGGGTTATCTGCCCTGGGCTCATGAACAGAGGAGCTGTTATTTGTCATAAAGCCCCTGCTAGACCCCCATGCTCATTCCTGCATCCCTCTGTCCCTTTTCAGATCTGAAGTAGATTCTCAGCAACAGGATTTAAGGAATATGCAGTTCTAGGCCCCAGGGGATTGTGGATGGGTTTTTCTCATACCCAGTTGACTACAAAACAGAGAAGAGTCTCCTGCCCCTTCCCCAATGTCCTTAACTTGAACTGATAAAAATTTGGAGGCAGACAGGATCTTGGAGATCATCTATTAAGTCACTTTCCTGGAAAACACAGGTACAGGTTTCCAGTCTCTAAATCCCTAGGGCCAGGGCAATCCGAAGCCCTGA
>NW_027529169.1:1772149-1779292 GCF_008692635.1 Crocuta crocuta | reverse complement strand
CGCACCCCCCCTCCCTCCTACCCTGCTCCTGGCTGGGGGAGGGGGGGAGGGAGGGAACAGGGAGGGGGAGTCCAGGGGAAGGCAGAAGTCTGGTCTGGAGGAGGGCTGGGGGCTCTGCAGAGCGGGCGGCGCGAGGCCGGGCCGCTGAGCTGGGCGGGGAGTGTTTCCGGAACCCAGTCGGTGCGTGGCCCAGGGTCCAGATGTCCAGCCGGGAGGGGAGGGATGGTGGGGAAAGCTGGGCCGGGATGCGGCAGCCGCTCCAGCTCTGTCTCCGGCCTCTCGGGTTTGGGATGGTTCTAGGCCCGGGCAGGGAGGAGGCGGGGGGGCCAACTCCCCGAGTCACTGGCGCTGCGCGGGTCCGGGCCGAACGGCGAGCCGAATAACAGGCCCGGCCGCGGTGCCGCCGCGGGGAGGGGCCTGTGCGGCCCAGCTCCGCCCTCTCTCTCCCATTCCCCCCTCCAACCCCAGCCTCTGCCGCGCTCCAGCCCCAATCCCCCTCCCCCAGGCACCACCACGTTCCCACTCCGCGTCCCCACAGCCTCCGCCTCTCCTCTCCAGCCTCGGCTCCCCCGCCTCGGGTTCCCCTCCCTCCTGCCTCTCGGGTTCCCGACTGCGGTGCGCTGGGTGGGGGTTAAGCCGGGCGGCGGGGTCTGCCCAGGTCTCCCCTCAGCCTCTGCGGCGGCGAAGGGAGTGGATGGATGGGCCTGGGTCTGGGAAGGCGTCCTGGGTGCTGGGACTGTCCCTAGCCGCGCAGGGGTAGACAAGCCTCCCCCCCACACACACTTCGGGGGTGAGTGAATGGGGAGCTCTGTGGGGAACACAGCCCAGGTGCCGCCCTCTCGCCAGACCCTTCTTTCCTCCAGGCCCCAGGACTCCAGCCGAGGCTAATCACCAATTAAGGCGAAGTCCTGGAGCCTGGGCTGGCGAGGAGCCAGGGGTGGGGCGCGGGGACACTCCGCCTGCGGGGGCTCGGGACCGGCTGATGCGGGGGACACGCAGCGGACCAGAGGCGAGAAGCGTGGAACGTCTTGGCGATTAAATGGGTCTCATGCAGATTAGATGAGAACCTTTATGCTAATAAGCGCAGCATTATTTGAATTCGCCACTTTGCGCAGGACGGCAAACTGTGCCCCACCCCTCCCCCAGCTTCTTACCGGGCAGCGGAGCCCAGGCGGGAACCTCGCGTTCGCGCTCCCCTTTCTGATCCCCTTCGGTACCGTCAGACTGTGTCTCGGCCTCTCCTGGCCCTAGGGGGCTTCTCTTCAGGGGCTGTGTGGGCAGATTGGTAGTAAGGAAACCGCCCTCCACGCCCAGCCTTGACCTCCCGCTTTCCCTTCTTCCTCCTGTCAAATCCACAGAGTTGTAAAAGGGTCGCCTAGGCTGGGTTGGAGGGAGCGGTTCACCCAGACTAGGACTCTGGCTCTCTTTTGGAACTCTTAGATTCCTGCGACTGCCCTGCAGAATTCCTGCTTGCCGGTAAACTGAGTTGTGGGGTGCAGACCCTCTTCAGGTCGCCTAAGGATACCCGACCCCACCGTGGTCCCCCTTTCTTACCCCTGCCTGCCCGGGTAGGGCGCATGCGCGCAGCATGCCCCCCATGACCCCCAGTATCCGGTCAGTGCGGCCAGGGGAGGGGCGGTCCGGGGGCTTCATGCTGGACCCCTACCCTGCTCCAAGTTTCAGGGCTGAGGGGGCGCGGAAGCTGGGGTCTCTAGGTCTGCGTGCGTCCGGGGAGTTGCTGCTGCCGAATCCACCCCCTGCCCGGCTCCGCCCCTACTCCCACCCCAGCCAAACTTCTCAAAGGGGTAGGGTTGTTCCTTTCTCTACAACCAAAGTTCAACAACAAACAAACCCCTCTTAATCCCAATTCGGACGTGAGAGCTGCAGGAGCCCACTAAACACTTGCCTCTTCCCCAGGCGCTCCGGAGGCAGAGAGACTGGGGAGAAACTCAGGCATTGCCGACCACCACCCCCTTCCCCTTCTCAGCAGGCCCTGCTCCCCACCCCACCCCCACCCGGGTCCACAAAACTGAACGGGTGTGGCATGGAGAGTTGCATATTTTACTTTATTTTTATTAAATTAAAAGCTACAGTCTGGCGGCGATTCCAGAACAGGGTAAGGAGGCTCCTTATAGGGGGCAGAGAAGAGCGGGAGACAGACTGACAGAGACGGAGACACAGGAGAGAAAAGACAAGGTTAAGGTAGAAAGGGGACTGATTCTGAGGAACACACAAGGCCGGCTCCTTGGGGGCTCACACCGGCCCCATTCCCCCTCCCCCACACCTAAGTTCAGCAGTGGGGAAGTCTGTGGGGGGCAGGGGGCTCAAGAGACCCTCCCCCCCCCAGGTCCTTTCTCAGCTTAGTCACTGGAGCACAGCACATACCAGAAAAAGCCAAGGGCAATGGAGGGGGTAGGGAGACTGGGAGTATGTACACAGGGAGGAGGGGAGCAGAGCCTTCTGCCAGAAGGGAGTGGCTCGCACTGCACTGAAGCACTTGGCCTGTGGGGGACAGGGGAAAGGACTGCCCCTCCCTCTCTGAACTTCTTCCCCAGTCAGACTGGTCCCCTATTTGTGTGGCAAGGGGGGCAGAGGGAGAGAGGAGAGGCTTCCGCTGGGTCCTATGGAGAAAGGCAAGGGCCTGGCAAAGGGGATGTCCTTCAGTCATCTGTGATACCCTTGGCTCTCAGCTCTTCTTGCACCCGGGTCAGGTACGTGGGGTCTGGGTACCCAAACCTGGGAGCAAAGAGAAATGAAGGTCAGGATTTGCTGTTCCAGCCTACTCATATTAGCCTCATGCTCACCTGCATTCTGGGTGCCCCATTCCAGCCCCTCCCCATCTCCCCTAAGGATATCCAAATCTGAGATAATTTAGCCCAATTCTGCTAGTTTCCGTAGGTTAAGCTGGGCATAATGGAGATCAGGTTTAATGCAGAGAAACTGGGACAGAAGAGATGGTTGAATAGTTTGGGGGTGGTCCTCTCCAGTTAGGAGGCTCCAGGGGAGAGGGGGTCTATGTGGTTCCCTCGCTGGAAATGGAGGGGGGAGGGAGGAGCCAAGAGAAGGAAAACGAAGGAGGGTCGCACAGCTGGGGTCCCCCTGTGCAGCTGGTCTTGTGGTGGATGTCGTTCCAGGTGATGACATTCGGTCTCCCTGTGGTCATGGACGTGCCAATAGTGAAGGTGAGACGCTGGTCAAATGCCTTGCGGAACAGGGTCAGCACCTTGTTGCCCTCAGGGCAGTCCGGGAGGTAGGCCACCCGTGTGGTGCCAGGATACCGAACTCCTGGGTTTGGGTGTTCAGCCTGGGAGGAAGGGGAAGCAGGGTGGACAGTGAGCAGCTGGGCAGCTGAAGGCCCATGATGCCAACAGAGGGTCATCCTGGCCAGCTGTCTGTCTGGGGCCAGCCCCAGCAAATGCTGATGGGGCAGCCACAGGCTGACAGCCTTTCAAGGCGCAGGAAACTTCCTTGACAGGTTTGGGCAGCAGGAGCCTGTCTTTGGACAAAATCCTTACTGTTAAAGAGGTTCTTTCTGCCGCCTCAATCCCTCAAATCTCAATTCGGCAATGAATGGATTCTCAAAAGTGATGGAAAGTATGGGGCGCCTGAGTGGCTTAGTCGGTTAAGCGTCCGACTTTCGCTTAGGTCGTGATCTCGCGGTTCGTGGGTTCGAGCCTCGCGTCGGGCTCTGTGCTGGCTGCCAGCTCAGAGCCTGGAGCCTGTTTCAGAGTCTGTGTCTCTCTCTCTGACCCTCCCCTGTTCACACTGTGTCTCTCTCTCTCTCTCTCCTAGAAATAAATAAAAATATTAAAAAAAAAAAAGTGATGGAAGGTAGCTGGTCCTCACTCACCAGATAGCTCAGCAGAAATGTGAAGACTGAGAACAATCTATCTTTCAGCCTTCCCTTCTCCATCTGAAGACACTCCCAGTGCTTCTTTGCCTGCCTACCCTGTTCCCTCTTCCCATTACTCTTCTTCAGAGCCTCCTCATCCTTCCTCAAACCAGGACTGGCAATCACTCTTGGTCAAGCAGGAAAACACTAAAGGCTCTTGACCACTCCGGTTTTAACCTTCCACTGTCATCAAGGTTTTCCTGTCTTGTCAGTCTGGGCCAAAGCAACGCTCTTGCTCTGTGAGGAGGGTCAGATCCCTTCCTGCTGTGCCTGCCCACACAGGAGCCACCATCTCCACAGAATTCACCTCAGCCAAGAATAGTTGTTGACATCCAAGTTCATCATGGAAATGGTATTCAATTAATTTCTCCCATACCTGATTTTCTGTGTGCCTTGGAGCCATGGAATGGAAAAGCTGGGCCTCAAAGGGACCTCCTAGCTCCAGGGCACCGAGCCGGAAGGCATACTGGGGAACAGCTAGGCTGCATCGCATTGAATGAACACACTCCCCCTCACCCAGTTTTCCTAGGTCAGAGAATGCATTTGGGGGAACACCAAAGGAGCTCGGGGAAAACCAAAGGGCAAAGGCAGGTCATAGGTCTTCTTACCCCCTGGACACCGGGCGGGAAGACGTACTGGATGACGATGGTGCCGTACTTCTCATAGCTTGGCAGCAGCAGCGTGGCGTCCTTAGAGACCAGCATCCGCCCATTCTGGGGCTGGTTGCCCACCAGCTGCCCGTAGAAGCGGCCACACATGGGACAGGCCTTTTTCACCTGCAGGGCTCGGGTGATGCAGCCCTCACAGAATGAGTGCCGGCACTTCTCCAATGTCTTGGCGTTCTGGATCTCCCCCAGACAGATGGGGCAGGTGCTCTCCTGCTCTTCTGTCTCCTCCCGAAGGCGGGGAGGAAGAGGAGGGGGCAGGGGAGGAGGAGGGAGGGGAAGCCCCCGAGCCCCTGGGGGCAGGAGCGGGGCTGCTCGCAGAGGGGGAGGGGGAGGCCCTGGGCGGTGCAGCTCAGGGTGTTCCCCGCCACCCCCCAAAGCCAGGCAGCCCATGAGCTCGCCCTGCCTCTGAGCTTTCTTCAGCTCTTTCTCGGCCTCTTTCAGCAGCCCCTTGAGAGCCTTCCGGGCCAGGTAGAGGCCATTGGGGGGCGCAGGGGGAGGGCCCTGCGGGGAAAGCTGGAGGACATAGATGTCGGAAGTCTCGCCGTCTATGAGGATGGACACACGGTGCTCCTCCCGAAGCCGGGCCAGCCGGGCTGGGGTCTCCTTGCTCAGGAAGTCCCACACAGGTTTAGAGACAGTCACCTTGTTCTTGCAGGTGCCTCCACAGGCTGCCATTCTGGACAGGACGAACGACACTGCCCCCAGGGTGAGAGGAACTCAGGGTGGGGGGTCCCCATTTGACAAAGTCAGTGCCTCCTACTTCAGGCTCCTTTCCAACCCTATATTACCTCTACAGTCTCAAAGGCCACCCCCAGTTCCTCCCCCAAGTTCATTTCTGTCTCCTCCTATCTTTCAAACCCCAGCACCCACTGAAGAGCAAAAAAGTTTCAGTAACTTTATTATTATCATCATCTGAGCCAAGCATCAGTCTTGGTTCTCTTTACACTCCTCCCAAGATCACAGAAACCATCTAGCCCTCCTCCCTCTGGGTGAAAACTGGGTTCTTTAAAGGGGGGAGGAAGACTTTTTTACCCTCCTTTTTGCTCACTTTGATCCTGAAGAGCTTAGAATTGGCATGCAGGCTCTCTCTCTCTGTCCCTGCTCCCTACTTGTAGGTTGTGTGACCTGGTAGGTGGAAAGGAAAAGGAGGGAGAGTGAGAAACCCCCTGCCCCCTTCCCACATGCCCCAACCCAGCAGTCCATGTAACAGAAGACTGGGAACCTGGGTGTAAGTTACTGGGAATGGGATTACTTGGCACATGGAATGGAGGAAACCAATTTACAGGTGAAAGCCGAGGTTCCCTAGGGAGGCAGATACCTGGAAAGCCCATGGACAATGAAAGCAGCAGAAATCCCAACTTTTCCCACACTCAGCTGACCAGGTCTAGAGGGAAGGGGGAGAGTAAAGGGTTACGATGACAATGTCACTCCACCAGTGGCCCAGAAACAAAACAAAAACTCCTCCTCCGTTTCTTCTCCTTCTTCCCTGCAGAATTCCATCCCCAGTCTCTCCCCAAGTTGTTAAAGATGGAACTTCAGCAATGCTAACTTTCCCCTTTTCTCCTCCAGCTCTGAGGCTCTCTAGAGAGCCTAGGGCACAGATAAGAGAAGTCAGGAAGGGTAAAGCCCACACAGATGGGGGACTTTCTTGCCACCTCCTTCAGATCACATGGATAAGAAGATTTCCTATGCTTCCCAACTCCTTTCCCTGCCCCGTATTCCCAAAGATTTCAGCCCCTATCGCTAGGGAGACTTCTTTGAGAAGAAGTCTGTTTGGAATGCAAACAAAGTGGCAAAGCCCCTGGAATAACAAAGTTCTTACTGTCACCTTTTAAACCCAGCACTAGAGCATAAGCCTGTCAGCAACCCAGGCTGCATTTAGGGAGGGGTGGGGAGCAGCAGGGGCTCAGCGGGAGGAGCCTGGTGTTTCCCCGGAGTCTTAACCACGTTTGGCTACAGAGGTGTACCTACAACACCTCCAAATGTAGCTCAAACAGAAAGAGGGGCCATTAGTGTGACCTCAATTCCTTGACTGATCCAAAGGGGAGCGGCTCTGTTTGTGCCTCCATCATAGTCCCCTCAAAAGCCATTTGCACCTCCAGATTCAGAAAGTGAAAGTAAAATCCTAGAATCTCAGCTCCTTCGATCTGTCCAAGGTGGAACACCCCCCTCTCCATCAGAAGGAACCCAGGACCTAGATGTCCTTAGCTCCAAGTCCTGCTGGCACAGAAAAGGGAGGCGGGGCCACAGCTTATGCTGGGTCTCCGATTCCTCTGGGGCAACCCAGGCCGGACACAGGGCCAGTCCCTCCCTCCAGAAGGAAGCCAGACAGGGGCAGCCGGGAGGGGCGAGGGTCCCTGGGGGCATCAACTGAGGCAGCTCCACCCCTCCCCCCATGACTTCCTGCAAGACCCAGACCCAACCCCCACGTCCCCCTCTCCCCGGAGCCCCTAGAGCCCCAGCCGTGGGTGGGGGTGCATGGCGGCCCGATCGCGGTCCCCAGAACCCCCAAATGGAGGCCAAGGCTGGAGGGTGATAGGAAGAGGATCGGCCAGGCGTGGAGGGGGCCCCTGGCGCAGCGCG
>NW_027529169.1:1724620-1772047 GCF_008692635.1 Crocuta crocuta | reverse complement strand
CGCCGCCATTGCCGGTCACATGACTGAGGCTGTTGCTGGGATGACGGTCTGGGCCCTAGCAACAAGGGGGGGGAGACCCCGAGAAGGTGGGGGGGCAGTTTGCAGAGGGGGTGCAGACCGAGAGAAAGGGTAGGAGGGAGGACAGCACCCGCTTCCCCCGTACAGGTGATAATCACCGTTTCCTTTGACCCCCTTCCATGCAAGAGCCCCTGCCCTTCCGCCCCAAAACAAAAATGGAGGCGCCGTCCCAGTCTTTGGAGGGAGGGGGTGGCGTGTGGAACCGAGGGTAGGAGGTTAAATCTCTTAGAGACGCCACCCTTCTCGCTTCCCCCTCCCGGGAGGGGCCCTCTCCCTTTGCTATTGCAGCCAGCTGCGTGGCAGCTCCGGCAAGCTGGTGGTGGATGGGTGGGCGAGGAGTGTCGGTTAGGTAGGTGGGGAAGGGGGCAAATTTTCTGTGATCCTTCTGCCAGAAGGGCCTTTGAGGAATACTTTGGGATGGGAAGAAGAGTCATAGTAAAAAGAGAAGCACTGGTTCTAAAAAATAAACAAACCCCAGGACTAAACTATTGCAATTCCTTCCCTCATCGCTTGCCTTTTCCTAGATTGTTACCTTCTGTGACTCCCCCCACAACCTGTTCCCAGATGGGTGTTGGTAAGAGCCTCTGATTTTTGTTTCCACAGACAGGGATACTGAGGCCAGTGCCGAATGGGAAGTGAATACATTTTTTTTAAATGCCTTGTGGGTGGGGAGGGGGGATGTCAAGTCTATGGTTCAAATAGAGTTAAAAACTCTCAAAGAAAAAACAGTTCTGCTCTGTTCTGCTTCCCACATCAGAGCAATCTCCGCCCCCAGTCCAACTCACTTCCCTGGGGCCACATCAAGCCAGGTTTTTCCACCAGCCAAAAGACCTCCTCAGCCAAACAGTACTGGATCTCCCAGACTGGCAACAGCCTCTGTTTATCCGCCCCTTTCTTCACTCCCCCTCTGGGCTGGAGGGTTGGTCACTTTCTTCTTTCCCAGGACCCTGCTGTCCTCTTCCTGCTCTCCACACAGAGGACATCTTTCCCAGGAAGCCAGGGGGAACACCCAGTTCCTTCTTTTAGCTCCTGCATGTGTGCTCTTAGAGATTCACTCACCTTTACAGGAATGGGGGTGTGATCAAGCCCAGAACCCTGCGGGAAGTGGGGGCGGTCACATCATCTGTTCTCCCTGGTCCCCCCCATAGCTGAACTCCCACAAAGCTGGAGAGTTAAGTTTTCCATTCCCATGCACACCCCTCACAACCTTTTAAGTTCACAGCTATCTATCTAGAAACCCACATTCTTAGTTAGGGGTCCAACACCTTAAAGATCAGAATTCTTCATCTGGTTTCCACAACCCTAAGTACAGGTTTCTACAGGAAAGCGGGGGAGGGGAGGCATGTCTGTGAAGGAATATGGCTTCAATAATTTACTTCCTGTATAATGACAGCAATGGGAATAAATACACAATATCTTTTTTATTAATTAATAAAACAAAAAAAGATGAAAAACAGAAGCAACAAATGAAGACCATACTGCTCATGATACATCAGCCACATGGTCAGAAAACCAATTTCTAAAGAGCAACGGCTGCTGGTGTCATGGAGTTTTATTGCATTCGACAGGGGAAAGGTAGACGGTTGGAATGAGAAAGATCATCATGCCCCTGATGGGAAAATATTACAAGGGCTCTAATCCTTAGCCGTGGACTCATCTTGTCCTTTGGAGCAGAAGATGGAGGAGAGAGGAATTCTCTTATGACTGCATGACTTCTTGTGAGATCAGTCCAGCTTGATACAGAGCAAATATCTTTGCATCCCCACAGGCCAGTCCCTGGTGCCCATCTTTATATTAAAAAAAAAAAAAAAGTGTAGAAGCCATAAGGGGGATGGAGGGTAGCAAGAACGACTGCCTTAGCCCCAGAGGCATTAGGGGGAGGGGAGGACACGATCTGGCTCATCAGGGTCCTCTCCATTCTGAGACTATCACATGTCATTTCAACTCTTTGGAGGAGGCTGGGTGATTGAGTTATGGCTCTGACTCCTCTCTGGGGGTGGAGAGTGAAGATGACAAAGAAGGCCATCTGTCCTCTGGGAGACACAGTAGCAGTATGGGACGAGACAGAAAAGAACAGAATAACAAATACAACTGGAAACAGGGTTTGGGAAGGGGTTGGGAAGGAAGGTATGCTAGGCGCACACCTCCAGGGATTCAAACTCTCCAGTCCCCAGGCGCTGTTGAGAGTGGAGGTTCCCACACTTGAGACCGTCATCCTCTTGAAATGACCAGGGTTGACCTGGTACAGATATTCCCCTCTGCTAGGAATAAAACCTCAGAGATGGCTAGGCATGAAGAAAGGAAATCTAGCACTGGGAATGAACCTTATACCCTGGCCCATCATCCCAGCCTCCAGAATGGCCCACACCCCCACTGAAGGGTTCCAGTCCCAGGAGGGTTGGGAGGTCCTGGTGAAGAGCAGCAACAAACATCTTCACTCAGACTTGAACACTTTGATCATCTCTGGGCTCTTGTGCCCAGAAGTACAGGGGTGGGGGTGGGAAGTGGGGTGAGTGAAGAGATTGGAGAACGGTCAATTCTTGATGGAGACCTCCAATTCCCCACATAATTGCCAACCCTCCTGGATCCCATCTCTGGGAGGTGCCAGCCGGCTCGCCACTCTCCACCTCGAGTGTGTGTGCGCGTGTGTGTGTGAGAGAGACAGAGAGAGAGATGGGCCACATCCCATCGCGTATGTGCATGCCAGCACCCACAACTGTAGTATCCTGAAAGTCCTCCATCCCAGGGCCTCCTGGGAAGAAGGCATGCCACAGTGAGTTCTATAAAGTTATCAGCAAAATTCAGACACTCATAGTTCATCCCACGCAGCAAAGTGCATCCAGAGTAGTGCTTGAGCCAGGCCCATCTGTCCAGTCAGGTCCTGAAGATGGCAACCCTCCCTTCCCCCATCTCTTCCTATGTTATAGAAACAGCAGGACAGGTACAAAGATCAAGGCACTTGGGAGTGAGTCAACAGTAACACTCTAATGAAGCAAGCAGACTTGGTGGAGGGGAGAGAGAGAAGGAAGAAAACTAGACAGGGGGGAGAGAGGACAATGTATTTCTGAGGGCCAGGAAGAGCCCACTCAACAAGATGGAGTTATCTGAACCGAAGGAGCCTGTAGCTGGAATTTAACAAAGGAGGATGAGAAGAAACAGTGGTCAGCATTCCACAGTCCCCAAGCCTCTCAGAACCCTGCCACCTTGAACATAAAGCAGCAGTCAGCATGGAGTCTGGCAGTCTCTTAGGCAAAGATGTTGGTAATAAAATCCAGGAACCGCTTGGCATACTGCTCAGGATGGACAGTGGAGATCTCTGCCCCAGCCTGTGACAGGAGACATGGAACACGGTGTCAGGCCACCCCGCCACCTTTCCCCACCACCCACCCTCCGGTCCACTCCACGCTACTTCCATCCCCAGCCCTTCGTCCTTTTGCCACCCTGCTGCTCTGGCACAAAAGGCTCCCTGTTCCCAAACAGTCAAGACAGGAAAGGCTTTGGGGAACCCTCACCCCATGCTTGACGGTTTTGGCTGCATGAGCTGCTTTCTTCTTGGCATCATACTGTGTCAGGATGTCAATGAGGCCCATGAAATACACCTCCTTCTGGGGGGCCCCTGGGGAAAGAAACCGGCAGTGAAGAGCACGTGTTGTCCCAATTCCCTCTCCCCAGAACCAGTCAGATCCGTTCTGAAAAGCTAAGCAGCCTTTCCACCCACCACCCTGGTGTCTGTTCCCCAAGGCCAACCCTCCCCCCACCCCCCACACACCCTTAGTATTCCCAGGACCTCTCTCACCCTCTGCACTCCGGATGGCGTAGACATCAATGAAGGACTCAAACTCTCCAGGGCCCAGGGGCCGATGAGAATGGATGTAGCCTCCGATGCCCTCAGGGGAGGTGCCATAGGAGCCCACCAGAGCAGGTGGGCCCGTCAGGCCACAGTCCCCATCCCCCTCTGACTCCTCCTCCCGCACAGGCCCCTCCTCCTCTGGGTCCGAGCCCCGAATGATGTCGTGGATGCCCAGCAGAAGGCTGTAGTCCATGATCTTCAGCTGCACTAGGAACTGACACCCCACTGACAAATCAGATACCTCAGATCTCCTTCCCCACTCCCAGGTACCACCCTTATAGCGCCACTCCTGAGTTTCTGAGGCCCTCTTGGTGGAAGGAAGGATGAAAATTGAGGGGGTACACCACTGTCCTTTAGTGCATGAATGTCCTGGTATCTGAGGTCATCCTTTTAGCTGATTCTAGCCACCCCATCCAGGGGTCACCTCTAGGAGTTTTTCATGTCTCAAACCCAACCCCCTACATGCAGAGAACCCAAAGAATAAAAGGAAGGGGAGCAGTTCCCTCAGACTGTGAATAGGAGAGCCTGGCTCTGTGGCACAATGGATAGCACATTGGACTTCAAGACAGACTGTGAATGGGAGAGACAGCCGCCCTGTGGGGAGCTAAAGGAAGCAGTTATTTCCCAAAGCACCCCGGTCATCACCTCCACGTCTCTCTTTAGCTTCTCTAGAAATACTTTCTTCTCCTCTTCGCCAATATAAACTTTCTGGTTCTTGTTGAGAAAATCCATATCCTTAAGGGTGGGCAATTCTTTAACCTGAAAGTAAGTAAAGGGACATCTTGGGAATATATTCCTCCTGGCAAGGTCTCAGAGAACCATGCTCTACCTGGGGCTCTGGGTCTAACTCCATGGCTTCGAGGGTAGGGACATCTTACAGTCCCTCTCTGACTCCACGCTGCAATGCTGCCCCGGAGGCTGTTCTCAGCTCTAGAGTCTTCTCCATTCTCAGTCACTGCAGCAGTACCCGAAATCACATCCCATTACCTTCTGCTCATGGCTTTCAGTCAAGACCCCCTCATGCTTTCTTCTTCTTAAGCAAAAATAGCTGCTTGATACAAAGAACCCGGAGTGGGGGGTAGAGGGTAAGCATTTTACTCTGAAAGTCTGTCATCTTCATCCATCCCCAAACCTTCCACAGGAATAACCCATGCTAGTGAGAAAGCAGTTTTTTTCCACTGCGCATGCCAAACGTTTAATCCCTGGATCAGCACAGGTTTACATCCCTCCTCTTTTTGGTGGTTTGAGATAAGAATAAATAGCTGATGATCCCTACCTCTATCCTAAAGAGATCCCTTTATCTGCCCTCCCTCATCCCTCACCCTGACACCTAATATTGATATCACCTTTTCCTTATCGCTGGCTTCTCGGGACACTAGGGAGCCCTGTGGAGAGACCCAAAGATCAAGTCAGCAGAAGTGGCTAAAAGAATAGTTAGGATCCAGCTCTTAAGACGAGTACGCAAACCCACAATCTTCTTTCCTTTGAAACGAACCATCTAAGTGCCCTCCTGGGCCCTTCCCCATTCTCAGGCCAGGAGGGGCCTCTCCCTCGGCACTAGCTCTCCTCTTCTTACCTTGAGGTCATACTTCCTGTGCACAGGAAGACGGTGGCTGAACATGTTGCGCATCACAAGCATGTAGCTGTCCTCGTTGTCCACGCTGACTCGGTACATCCCCAGGAACTGGGGCAGCAGAGTGTTGCCATGGCACTTCACAATGTACTGGGGTGGAAGGGAGGAAGAGATGGGGAAAGGTTGATAGTAAATGCATGAAAAGCCCGGGGATGGGAATTCAAATACCACCATTCCAGGGTAGGGCAGACAACTTCAAGTAGAGAGGTTACGAGGTCAAAAGTGGTGGGGACTTGTTACAGAGGCCTGCGGTTATCCACACCATTTCTGGCTCTTCCTCTCCTCTGATGTGTTCCATCTGTATAATGTCTCTTAATCTGACAGTGCTTTCTCTCATTTCATCATCATTCTTTGAGATGCGGAAGGCAAGAATTATCCTGCTTTTAGACCCTCTTTAAGTACAAGTGGTCACGGAACCAGGATTAGGAATTACATCTGCTTACCAATGAAGTAATTTTGCCTAGATTAATGTTTCCTGGCGGGCTGGATTCCTGTAGTAAAAATGTTTGCATGGTGGCTTCTTTCAGGGCTAACCATTTCTCAGTATTGCTGCCTACTTCTCTCCAGAGCCAACCTTCTCAGAAAAGGAGTCCATGATCGATCCACTTCCTCTCGTTCACACCTCAAGCCAGTGGAATCAGATTCATACCCTCATTTTTCCTCTGAAATCTCTCTATTCCTCCTTTCCTCAAATCCCTCAGTTGCCAAATCCAATGGGTATTCTAGACAATGTTGTATTTCAACTAGGCGACACTGGATCCAGTCTCTTGCCAGAACTCTCTTCACCCTGAGCTCCCACTCCGCCACTCTTCCAATTCTCCTCCTGTCTCACCTCAAATCACATTCAGAACAAAGCAGGGCATCCGGTGACTCAGAGTCTCCTTTATGGGCTCTTCTCTCTACTTGCTCCTCAAGGTTCTATCCTCAGTCTTCTTTCCATTTCTTCTCCACACATTTCCCGTCAATAACCTAGTCCATATTTATGGCTTTAATTACCATCTATTCACCTGTAACTCTCAAATCTACATTTCTACTTTCCTGAACTCTACTCCCCAACTACTTACGTGAGATCTATATCTGGATAAACTATAGAAACCCTACATTTAACACGTCTACATCAGAGCTGTTCTCTCCCCCAAACTGGTTTCTTTTTCTGCTACCCAACTGTTAATGAATGGACACCCCATCACCCCTAACCAGAGATCTGGAGACACCTCTGCCTGAATTCCCACGAGCCTCCCACTGGTCTTCCTCTGTGTGTCCGCTGCCATGGCTCCTCCAGCCTTTGTCATTCCTCACCTAGACTAGTATTGTTACCTCCTACTTGGCATCTTCACTTGAAGTATTCCCTTCTCTAACCCATTCTTGAAAATGCACTCATAGGGCTATTTCTAAATAACATACCTGTCTCATAGCTTTGTGCCTTTACGAGTTTTCCTTTGCCTCAAATGCTTTCTTCTACCTTGTCCCGTGGGTCCATACTAGTCTTCAAAGACTCAACTCTTATGATACACCCTCTAAAAATCTCTCCTTGAACCTCCCAATGCACTTCTCTCCCCAGGTTGAGTTGGGATGCTCTTCCTCTGCACTCCCACAGCATTCTCTACAAACCTCTGCTCCTGCACACATCTTGCTGTGTGCTAATGCTCATTTCCTGCTTTCTGCCACTAGACCAGGAGATCCTCCAGGGTCTCTTCCTCATTCATGTCTTTCTCTACTGCCTAATGTAGGGCCTAGTAAGAACAGACATTCAACGTTTGTTGAATAAACCAAACATTTTTTGAGTCTTTCATTTATTCCTTGCTCATTGACTTTGGAAAGATACTTCTTCAGTAGAAAGATATTCAGTGTTTTTATCACCAAAATATTCCAGAAACTCCACATTCCAAGTTAATCTGATCAGACAGAAGAGCCTCCCTAATCCCACTTAGGACTGGCTGTGATCATGGCTTCTCTCCTCCAGTTTATCCCCAATTGTGTGCTTATCCTGATTTTCTCCTCAAAAACGCATTTATTCCTGACAGTATATTTGATGTTAACACTTCACCTAATTCTGGCTTAGTCTATAGTTTATACTTTGCTATACATGTGCCCTTTACCTATCAATCCACAGTGCTTTTAGTTTGTAAATACCAAATGAGAAGAAACACGTCTAACTTCTCCTGTTTAGAAAAGAACACAAGGAGGTGGGTTTTTCTGAAACACATGATGTCAAGTGCCTCTTGGGGAGCAAAATAGGTTGCAGGGAGGAGAAAGGATAGGACATCCCTCAACGTGCTCTAGTGGTTGAGCTGTGAATAGAGAGGGGAGGAGGAGAGGCCTGACCTGGTGGTAGTTGGAGAGGTTGCTATGCATGTCAGCAATGTCCTCACTGGATACTTCTTTGATGACCAGAGTTCGATCATAGGAGATAAGGAAGCGACCATCACTGCCTTCACTCTCACTTGGAGGACTTCGGGTAAGGGATACCTGGGGACACAAATAGGCCGGAAGCTGCTTTCCTCTTTGGATGGAGATGCAAGTCATAGGATAATGGTCAAATGAATGTGCCTGAAAGTGGATAAAACCGTTGCATAAACGGTTGAGCTGGAGAATCTTAATCTGATGACCATACTGTGGACTGAATGAAAGTGAAGGCAAAATGTTTAATGTGGGGTTTTCCCCCCAGGGACAGGGTTGATGGCTTTCACCAGATTTTTGAGATGACTGTGATCACAAACAGGTAAAGAACCAGATTTTGCAAGGCTCTCATATCTCCAAACATGACTGGCCCAAGGAGTTCCCCATTTGTAAGGGAGAAATGACTCCCCTCACCCGAAAACCCGAGCAATCTCACCAAGTAGTCTTGGTCATCAATGCCAAATCGATCACGGAGGTTCCTGAAGACCTGGGGGCAATACTCCTTGAACTTGAAGTGACTAGGCAGATTTTCCCTGAAATAATGGTTTTCAAGGCAAGAAAACAAAGTTAACATTATTACATTCATGTAGGTCTTGACACCTACATGAGAGCACCTTCACACATATTATATTCTTTGATTCTCATAAAACTCTTGGGAAGTCCTTTAAAGGTATAGGATTCCCATTTTATAGAAGAGGAGACTGTGGCTCAGGATGGATGAGTGGCCTACTTCAAATACATGGCTGGTAAGCACCTTAAACAGAATCAGGATCTAACACCCATCCAAACAGTACCATTTCCCAAATCTCATGCAAGTTCAAGACATCCTAAAATCGGCAATAGGGGCCATGGTTTTGAATGGCATCTTTTAATACTAGGTGCACTTAGGAGACTCACATATTTCTTTCTTTTTTTAAATGTTTTACTTATTTCTGAGAGAGAGAGAGAGAGACAGGCAGCATGAGTAGGGGAGGGTCAGAAAGAGNTTTGAATGGCATCTTTTAATACTAGGTGCACTTAGGAGACTCACATATTTCTTTCTTTTTTTAAATGTTTTACTTATTTCTGAGAGAGAGAGAGAGACAGGCAGCATGAGTAGGGGAGGGTCAGAGAGAGGAGGAGATACAGAATCTGAAACAGGCTCCAGGCTCTGAGCTAGCTGTCAGCACAGAGCCCGACGCAGGGCTCGAACCCACGAACCGTGAGATAATGACCTGAGCCAAAGTCGGACGCTTAACTGACTGAGCCACCCAGGCACCCCACACATATTTCTTTCAAGGTGTCTCTATCAGAAGGCTAATGGTAAGGGCATCTAAGTGTATTTACTCTATGGTACTACCAGGCTAGATGAAAAACAGACTAATACAAATATGTAATGGTGTAGGGAACACTAGAAGTTATTGTAATGGTTTCTTTGCACTATACTGAATTTCTGCATTGGGAAAGAGGTTAGAACACAGAATCTGTTAGTTGCCTTCCACATCTACAACCTTCAACTCCTTGCATCTTAGCTCTTAAAATTATGTAATACTCTCTTCTAAGAAGGTTGACGTGAGAAGAGCAGGGATCTCCACGTACCTGTGGAAAAGGTGATTGTTGACCTTGATCTTGGAGCTGGCCTTAAAGTCATCTGGCAGCAGCATCACTGGGGGAGGCACCTGGCTGAGCTCATTGATCTGATAAGCCAAAACAAGAATAGGGAGCCAGTGAGTAGGGGTGCGGAGAGCTACTTCTACACTACATCTGGGCAAGAGTCAGAAAAGAGCAACTCAAACCTCATTCCTTTAAGAACACTGGTTACGCAACTACTTGCCAGAGGTGAGAGAATGCGTCTGACCTCTTCTGCTGCCCAGCAGGACTACAGTAAGCAACCCCCCGCCCCCAGCCCCTCACACTCCACCCCCGTGGAACTTCATGATCACAGCAGTCATCTTATATTAGGCAAACCCTGTAAGCAGCTCAGGACTATTTTTAAAGCTGTGAGAAGTTCTACAGAAAAAAAAAAAACCCTCAGCAGACTCAAGACAAACAGTTCCATGCTCCATTAAAAACAAAACAAAAAGGCATTTTTCAAAGTACGCAAGAGTGTCAATGGGACTCCGGGAAGTCAACAGCAACAAGAATGAAATGTCCACATCCTGCAGGAGGCATCTCCTTACAAACAGGACCAGTCCTTCCAGACCACCCTGACCCAGGTCTCTCTAGTAGGTCCCCACCTGCCCGGGTGTAACGTAAACCAGCTAATTCTAGAGGGAATGCAGGCAGGCAGAGGATATGAGTTCATGAGGTATCTGTTCCTAAAGTCAAGCCAACCCATGACCCAAAGATGCAAGCAACACATGCTCTCCCTGGCCCCCAGAATCAGCCATCTGCTAATTTTGGGTGGAAAGGGAGTTCCTGTACTAAGAAATCCCAAGGAGATGTGTTTTCTCCCCAGTGTTGCCACAACAGCACTCACCCACCTTTAATAGTGCACTTTACTGGCTAGTTTATGTAAATTCCCCACCTAGATCGTGAGCTCTTCAAGGGGGAGGACCAGCTGTAATTGTCTGTATCTCTCGGGTGCCTTGCTAGCATAATAGGTGGCACAAAGGGTCCTGGAGTGTTTAGTAAGTGAATAAATGGATGCCTTGTGTAACTTTACTGGATCATTCAACACAGGTTATGAAGTGGAGTCTAACCTAAATCCCCCAGATTGCAGTGAGACTGTGCTCCTCTCGTTCTCAGTAGAAAAGGAGGGCAGAACATATTCCTCCAGGGGAAAAAAAAATCCACTTGAGATTCCCAGCCTAAAATTCAGCTACAGTGCTTCATGCCCCCTCCTCGCCACCTGCTGTTTAGCAGGCTGAATCATCACTAAGACATATGTTCAAGGAATTCTCCATTCTAAACACTTGAAGTAAATGTGTGTTGGCTGGAGGGTGGGGTGTTGGAGCTAAAGTACGTTTACCTAGGGAAGCTGAGGCAGGTCTCATGTGTAACTCCCTCTATCCTTACTGAGGGAAAATCCTCCTTATTAAGCTTCCCCAAGGGATGGATGGGTCACCTGGAAGGTACATATGAGAGGCAGCCCTACCTCCATCAGCTTTGCCCATCCCAAGTGCCTCAGCCTGGATACGCTCTAATTAGAGACATTACCACCCAGGAGCTGGGAGCAGTCCACAGAACCACAAATGCAAAAGAGGCTGGCAGACCCCCCCAATGACATTTTAAACTTCAAATTAAGGAGGGGACAAAAATTGTATTCTCTTCACCCTCTTCCATCCCTACACCCTGTCATGACTGTAACAATTCAAGGAAATGGATTCATAAAATACTGCCTGTTACATTCAAAGTCACGGCATCCCTCCCACCCCAAATCTGAGGGAGAAGGGCAATAGTTGTGCTTCCTTCGGAGTGAAGAAAAAGAGATTCACTGGCCTGTTTGGCCTCCTCCTCATTCCCAGGTCATACCCTCTACCTGTTTCTAAAGTTCGCCATCATGGTGTCCCCAGCACCAGAGCCCCTCAGCCATCGCTTTGGTCAAAGATGCCCCCCCGCCCCCATTACACCAAACGCCATCACTCCAGCCAGCAATGGGGATGAAATTAAGACCAAAAGCATATACCATACATGCCAGTCCTAATGAGGCTGAGGGTGGGTAGCTTCTCTGAAATGCTGTACCACTGGAAGGGAAAGGAAAGGACAAGGAGGATTAGCAAGTCCAGGAAAGCCTGGAACTTCCCCCCGAGCCAAGGTTCCAAAATCAAGGACAGCAGCGGGAAAGGAAAACGAACGATCCTCCTCATCCAGCTACCTTCCCTGCTCCCTTTCCACACACACACACTCTCCCCAGAGACCTCTCTACCACCAACCCTGAAGAGCCACTCCCCCTAATGTCCTTCCAGCTGAAGCCGGGTCGGGGTCAGTCTCTGTGGCCTGGGGCTGAGGCTGGACCTGGCAGGAAGGAAGGAGCGAGTTGGATTTCAGGTGGAGAAGGCGGAACAAGGGTGGTGGAATATATGCGGAGGGGGAACCAAAAGTCCACATTTCAAAAACCAACCAACCAACCAACCAAACAACAACGTCTAAAACGAGAAGATACGCCGGGGAACACCTGCGGTTTGGTGCGCAGGCACCAGAACAGACGCGGGGAAGAGCCGCAGCGCGAGGGGCTCCGAAGGCGGGAGCCTCGAAACAGGGACGCCCGGAGGCGCACGAGCAGCTAGGTTTGGACTGGGCTTCTGGGGGGCTAGCGCCAGGTCTCACCGAGTGGGCTACGCCCCACAGGAACACGCCCACCAGCGGGTCGGCCGCCCGGAACACCTTCACCTTCTGCTGCACGAAATGCTTCTTCTTGGTTTTGGAGGCGAAGCCGAAACCCGGGCCCGGTGCCGCTGTCGCCGCCGGTACGGTACCCGGCGGGACAGAGGAGGACGCCATGGTCGGCCTCTCCGGTGCACCCGACAGAGTGGAAAACCCGAGCCGGCGGCGAAGCAAGCTCCCGACCCCGGAAGCGGCGCTCACCTGGGCCGCCGTCACGTGACCGGAGGCTGGCCCGCAGGCGCGCAGCAGGGCGGGGCGGGGCTGGCTCCGCCCCCTGGCGCCAGCTCGGCCCCAACGTCCGCGCGGTGGGTGGGCTCACCTGGCGCAGGGGGCGGGCGCTCGGAAGCCGCGTTGTGTGCTGGCAGTCAGCCAGGTCCGGACCAGCCAGCGAGGCGATAGGGATGCGACCTGGGCTGGCCCGCTTCACTCCCAGGGAAGGAGTGGGTGGGACTCGGTTGCTGCAAAGTCGCCGCCTGCCGATTTTGCCCAATTTCTAGGAGTAGTAACCTCGCTCTCAAAAGCACTTCTTTTTACGAAATAAGAGATTCATTAAGTGGTTTCGATGGATTAAATGTGCTTTTACAAGGACCACTCAAGCATCATTCTGGAGGGTGACTGCAGTATTCCAAAAGTCGAGAGGAGATGGCGAACTAAAACGGTGGCTGTTGGGATGGAAAGGAGGGAATGGCCTCTAAAGGTATAGTTTGAGGGGCGCCGTGGTTCAGTTGGTTAAGCGTGTTTGTCTCAGGTCACGATCTCACAACTACGTTCGTGGGTTCGTGCCCCACATTGGGCTCTGCACCGACAGTGAGGAGCCTGCTTGGGATTCTCTCCCTCCCTTTCTCTCTGCCCCTGCCCCACTCATGTTTTCTCTCTCAAAATAAATAAACGTATGGTATAGTGTGAGGGCCACCTGGGTGGCTCAGTCAGTTGAGCACGGGACTCTTGATTTCTGCTTGGCTCATGATCTCAGTTTGGGGGGATTGAGCCCCACTTCAGTCTTGGTGCTCAGAGCACTGAGAGCATGGAGCCTGCTGGGGATTCTCTCTCCTGCTCTCTCTGCCCCCGCCCCTTCTCTCAAAATACATATAGATTTTTTAAAGGTATAGTTTGATGTCAATTTGAAAAATTCTGAGTGGATGTGGGACTTGAGGAAAAGGGAGACTTTAAGAATGAATCCCAGGCTCCTGAAGAGATCTGGTGGTGGTGACATGGAAGGGGGCAGTTTGGTGAAACGTTCAGTTTGGAATGTGCTTGAGGTACCTGAGGGCAATGGAACATATGAGCCAAGGCTCAACAGAATAGTCTGGGCTGGGGATACAGATTGAGTAGTTGAGAATCTGTGGGCAGGGATGACACCTCCCAGAGAAAGCATGGTATAGACCAGCATTTAACCTGCCAGTGGGAGAAGACTGAGAAATAAAAGGAGCCAGGAGAGCAGGGTCACAGAAACCAGAGAGTAGAGTTTCCAGAAGGAAGGAGTGTAGTGTCACATATCATGGAGGGGTGAAGGAGAAAACGATGAAGAAGTGCCTGTTATATTTGGCAACCAGTGACCTTTGGAAAGCCGTGTTGGCAGAACAAAAGCCAGTTCGAGGTGGGTGAGGAATGAATGGGAGGTGAGGAGGTGGGGAGGGGACTTGAGACTTGAGACTTTGTCGGGAAATTTGGCTGTAAGAAAACAAAATGGGGAGTCATGTAGAGACGCAGTAAAAATACACTTTTCGGGGTGCTTGGCTGGCTCAGTCAACAGAGCATGTGACTCTTGATCTCAGGATTATGAGTTTGGGCCCCACGTTGGGTGTAGAGAGTACTTAAAAAAATTAAAGAAACACTTTTCAGGGAGACCTTACAAGGAGAAGTGGAGAAATCACAAAAAAGATGCAAATTGCCCATCTGCATCACTTTTAGGTATTGTATATATTGGGTCTATGTAACTATCTCAAGAATGAAGGACCTAGAAGATATCTGCTTTAGTCCAGAGAAGAATTAGTGCAGATATTGGTACTATGTAGGTATGGAGAGGAGATGAATTTCATGCTCAGTTGCCTTAATTGTTGCCCAAGAGAGGAGGTGAGAAAGGATGGTGAGGAGTTTTGACCAGCGACTCTGGGAGGCAGGGGAGGAAACCGGTTAGGGATACACAGAAGTGGTAACCAGCACCCAAGGGCCAGTTAGCTTCCTAGGCTTTCGGTTGCCCCAGTGTTTTGGTCTTGCAGTTTTCTCGATCCATCTCAGAAGCTCCAAGGCATAAGCAGAGAGGACATGTAGGGTTATGCTCTGAAATGGGGGTAGGGGACATCTGGGTGGCTCAGTCAGTAGAGCATATGGTTCTTGATCTCTGGGTTGTGAGTTCAAGCCCTATGTTGGGTGTAGAGCTTACTTTATGAATGAATGAATGAGAGAGAGAGAGAGAGAGAGCATGAGCATGAGCCAGGGAGGGGCAGAGAGAGAAGGGAACAAAGGATCTGTAGCAGGCTCCACATACTGACAGAAGCGAGCCCGATGTGGGGCTTGAACTCATGAACCATGAGATCATGACCTGAGCCAAAGTCAGATGCTCAACAGACTGAGCCACCCAGGCACCACTAGAGAGGGACAGAATTGACACTGGGACTGAGGCGATGGTCTGTGGGGAAAAAATGAAGAGAATGGGGGGCGCCTGGGTGGCTTAGTCAGTTAAGCACCGACTTTCGCTTAGGTCATGATCTCGCGGTTCGTGGGTTCGAGCCCCACGTCGGGCTCTGTGCTGACTGCCAGCTCAGAGCCTGGAGCCTGTTTCAGTCTGTGACTCCCTCTCTCTCTGACCCTCCCCTGCTCATGTTGTCTCTCTCTCTCTCTCTCTCCTAGAAATAAATAAAACATTAAAAAAAAATTAAAAAAAAAAAGAAGAGAATGGGATACCATTTTTTGTTAAAAAGTATGAGCAACCTAGGTAGGTATCCACCAGTAGTGGAATGGTTGAATACATTATAGAATAAGTTTTTGAAAAATTGTATCTATATTTTAATGAGGTTAAATCTATGTATCATGACATGAAAAGATCTCCAGAATATATTGTCAAGTGGGGGGAAAAATGTGTATAAATCTACAGAAGAATATCTGGAAGGCTACATACCACACTATCAAATGCCATTACAAGCAAGTAAGGGAGTGAGACTGGGGAGGGATAAAGATTTACAACACCACAGAGTCATCATTGAATTTATTTTATTTCCAAGGTATCTATGTACATCAAGTAAATACACACTGGGGTTTGTGCGGTTCGGTTTGTCCTCCACGCTGGCATGCAACATTTGGCAGATGTGAGCGGGCAGGCCAGGTGCCCCTTGTGGTGACCCTCGCTCTCTGAAAGGGATGCTGTGGTGGCGGGATGTAGAGTGAAGCTTCTGGTGAAGGCCCTGTGTGTGTGTTCTTGTTTATGTAAGTGAATTCCATTTCCCTTACATCTCTCTCCTCATCTCCCCTAAACCTTCACATTTTCTGTGTTTTAAAAAGATCGTTTGGTGGCAAGATTACATAAAGCCCACTGGATTCTGAGGTACCCTGCTGGCAAATCTTAGCTCAAGTCTATAGGCGTGTAGGTATCTTCCTTTTTTTTCCCATTGGGACTTTCCCCCTTTGCTCTAAGTTATGGGCCTGGGGCAGGAGAGGCAGATTGAGCCCTTTCTTTCAGAACAATGGTTTTCAAACTACTTTACAGAACCCTTAGGACTATTCAAGAGCTTCTCCACTAAGGAAGCATTTTCCACCAAATAAGGAAAATGGAAACTGTCCAGGTCTGCATCACTTTTTGTTATTTTTTATATTGGAGTTCCATGTAAGATTTGTTTTGAAAAATGTTTGAATATCACTGATTTGGATTTACTCTACACCCTTCTGGTATATTTGTCCCTGCATGTCTCCGTAATTGCTAAAAAGGGGCCTAGCGGGTAACAGAGGAAGGACTTTTTTTCCCTTGAAGGAGTCACAGGCCGATACAGCCTATATTTAGCATCTGGCACTCACACCAAGCTTTCTTTCCTGCCTTAGAAGCTAGGTGATGCCAGCCTTGCTGGAGGGTCCTGTTTTTCCATTTGATGTAAGACTGGGTATCTGGACATCAGGCTTGCTTTCTTGATTTGCACTGGCTTATGACCGCCAGTCTCCATCCCTGCAGTTACCTAGAAAACCACCCTAGCACCATGTGGAAGGAAACTAAAATAAGAGTACTATCAATGATATGGGGTGGTGCTGGGGAAAGAGCACTCCGCTCTAACCACCCTCCCCCGAGTCTGCTCGGCCCCTTTCTTTAAAGTGCACTTAATACCAGATGGGGACATTATCAAAGGAATTCTGTCAAGAAAAATGTTTTGATGCATCGTGGGGGAGTGAGGCTCTAGCCTGAAAGGAAGGCATCTTGAGATAGATATTTTGCCAAGGAACTGGAAGGTCCCAAACCAAAAGGTGGAGATGGGAAGAACAGGCAGCCCAATATGGGACAGAGAAAAGAATCCAGCTCATCACTGTGGCAAAAAAAAAAAAAAAAAAAAAAAAAACCCAAAAAACTTGGAATTTCCCAGTCTGTTCACCCCCCAAACCCAAAGAAGTAATCATTGGCTATGCTTGTCTATAAGTATTACCTAACAGATGAGCAACCATTTGATAGACTGTTGGGAAGAGTATGCCTCCTCAAAATTTCAAAATATTTTAAAGCAATTCTAGGTTCTGTTCATGAGTTCTGAGGCAGAGTATATCAAAAGGAGTTTTGAGGAGAAAGGGAAATAGTCCCTTGAACAATCCATGTCCTCAGTCATCGGGGCAGGGGGGGTCAGGGGAAGGAAGAGGGAGGCAAAAGGTACACTTTGGAGGGTAGAGTTGCACACCCAGACTCCCTCGGTTCAGGTGAGGGGGATATGAATAAAATCCTACATGTAATTTAGCAGGCCTTCCATTTTACCCTCCTCTGTGCTATATGTGAAAGAGGAGGGAGGAAGAGTCTATTTCTGTATCTTCTTATGATGCTAAGACATTCTTCTGCTTAAGGCTTTGTGTGCGTGCGTGCGTGCATGTGTGTGTGAGAGAGAGAAAGAGAGAGAAGAGAGAGAGAGAAGGATCACAGCCCTCTAGCTCCCATTTTTCCTTTTACCATCTCCGTGACTAACACCACTCAGTGTGAGAGACGCGTGTTTGAGAGAAGAAAACATCCACCCTCCTCCCTATTACCCCAAACGAGGAGGAGGGTATACTATGCTTAGAAATTGCTAAATACATCATTAGATACTTAGAGAGTAAGACAGAAGGGAGAGACATAGCAGCAGCTTTTGATATATAGATACAGAGTACAAAGAGATACAGAGTAAGAGTAGACATCAAACAGTACAGTCAAACAACAAGGACTGGGGAGGGAGTTGTTAGTATCAGAGACCACAGGTTTGCAGCATGCTGAGAGAAGAGGCCTCAGTCCCTCTTAGAAACTGGGGAAGAAAGAGAAAGAGGTTGTGAGGAACTACCCTGCAGCCCAACCACTCAACAGGAACAGAGTGGCATTTGTACAAACTTTGATTCACAGTCTTGTCCCTTTAACACCAACAACCAGACACCACTCTCCCAGCCCCTGCTCCTCTACCCCAGACCTTCATCCTTCTTCCCCATTCCTACTTCTTTGCTCCTCATGTCTTTCTGCCTGACTGTGCCTGGCTTCCTGTCCTGGAAAGCCCCCGCAGTGGGCTTGGCTTGGATGCAGCCCAGTAAGAGACTGGCCATATTGTCTCGTTTCTGGTTCTCCAAAGAGGACAGTAAGGCAGGCTCCTAGTGTCCAGTTCTGGGCCCTAAGGCAATTAAGAAGCCTGGTGACACACAAGAACCAGGAAGGTGCCTGAGCTGCTGGAAAAGAGGACCTGGGGACAGAGGTGGAGAATAAGGGGGCTCAGAGGGGGAACACAGCTATTTTCTACCTCCACTGAGCAAGGTGGGCGGGGAGTGCCGACACTGCAGTATAGAGACAAAAAGTTAGCCTTCCTGGGGCATTTCCTAAAGCTTACTGGTGACGTACACAGATACGAGGTGTATGGGATACAGGTGTAGGAATAAAGCAAACATCTCCTTTACTGGAGGTGTCTTAATTCAGAAGATACCTATCCATCCAAAATTATTTCAAGGCGGAGGAAGAGAGGGAGTTGAGATGATGTCTCAAGGTCTTTTTATATCTACTACATTCCCTGACCAGGGCATGGCTCTAGATGAGCACCATCCTCCCTCCCTGTTTTTGACATGTGGCAGCGACCCCTAGTGGCAGAAATGCAGTACTGTGGTTATTACTCTAGCCAGAAGGAAAGCTTAAGGGAAGAGAGGAGGTCAGTGTCCACAGCCCGTGGGCCAGCACCCCTATAGCCCCTACGAAGGGAAAGCAGGAGCTGAGGGAAAACTATATATTAAAAGTTTTGAGATGATAAAAAAGCAGGAGAAACAAAGAGGCTGAGGGCAAGACAGGAGGCAACCCGAGGCTGGTCAGAGAAAGCAGCGGGAAGCTACCTGAAAGTGCAGGTATGTGGCAGTCCATGAGGGAGATTAGCTGGCTGCCGTCTCTTGGTGGAGAGGGAACAGCTTGGCCTGGTCCTCAGCCTCATAGCCGCATGGCAGGTCACTCCTGGAGGAAGAGACCCAGCGTGGTCAGCTCCGTATAAAGGAAAACATTCCTGTCACTTTGCTCTCCTAGCATCCCTATGAGATAACAAAAGGCAAGGACTATTCGGGGTTTACAGGAATACAAGGAAAATCAAGGCTAGAGAGATGGAGCTGACTCGCCCAAGGTCACAGAGTTCTCAAAGGAAGGGGAGAAACCCAGGTCATCAGATGGCCATGGCACTCCCCCCCCCCACCGCCCCCATAATGGAGTGGGGAGGGGCCACGGATGGGATTGGGCAGGGGATATGCTCTCTGCACCAAGAGGCAGGGGATGAGTAGATCTTCAGGACAACACGGTTCTCATTTCCTCCTCCTTTCCCTGAAGGCTCTAGGGAACCTCCAAGTAGGGCACGAGGGAAACAACCATTTCTTCTGGCCCCGCCTAGAGAACTCAGCAGCAGTGGGGACTGGTGTACCTGTTGTCATTGATATCTGTGGCATTTCCTGAAGAGATCATCATTGAGAACACAGGATTAGGAGAAGAAAAGAGACTGAGTGTTAGAAGCAGTTTCCCCAAACCCTCTCTCATCCTAACCCCTTAGAGAAAAAAGTAAGACTCTTTGGAATATAGCAGCCACCTGGGTCTGTGGCACTCTATTCTCAATGACCCCAAGCTGCATGATTATTTTGTTTGAGAAAGATCTCCCTGATCTCTCCTGAAGGAGTGGAGGAGCAGAAAGGCAGGGGAGGGTGGGGACAGGCACAGCAATAGGAAGAATCCACTTCGAAGAGTCCAAGACCCTGAAGTGATGGGCAGTGTTCAAGCTGTACGTCCAGGGTCACTTACTTCTCATACTTTTCAACTTGCCCTGGGAATCCCAAAGGTCACCTGGTCACCCGTCTTTTTCACTCACCATTGTCCATGTTGGCCTTCTGGTAGGAAGCCAAGGGACCTCCAGAAGATGTGGCCCCACTGCTGGTACAGGAGTTTGCAAAGCTGGATGGAACAGAGGAGAGAGATGCAGCCTCTGACACCCTTCCTCCACTGTTCAGAGGACCAGTAATCCCCTCAGTGATGGAGCGTCCCATCCCCAGAGACCAGAGGACAACCACACGGCCACTGGCTCGGAAGGCAATGCCCACCTTCTAACCATAGGTGTGGAATTGAGAAAGGTTTCCTAATTCTTAGGAAAAGAATTAAGTGTCCCCCAATAACTGACCCAACCTTATGCCTTACAGAGTGCAGAGAGCCTTGGGTTGGGACTGCAACCCATGCCCATGGCCACTCACTACATGTCGGAGGTGGAGCTAGGTGCAGCCTGCAGGTACAAATTCTGGTAGTTCTGGAAGAGGCTGTTGGTGTAACTGATGCACTCAGGGCTCCGGGTGCCATAGGGGTTGGTGGGTGAAGATGCTGGGTAGTGGCCGGGCCGGACAGGTTTGGCTGTGGTAAGGGAAGGAAAATGACCATGAGGAGGCTGTCACCCTGCAGCTGCCCTGGTCCCTGAAGTCATTTAGCTGGAGCTGAACAGAGTTGTTCATAATTCACATTCACTGTTACACATTTTGGGGATGGTGTGAGGGTAGGGTAAAAAGCAACTATCTAGTTGCTCAACGCTTAGGAATTTGCTGATCTCCCCCAGTGGTAATCCCACCCTATCGGCTGCCACCCACTGACACTCACCAATCTGAGCAGAATGGCCCCGCTTGCCAGAGCTCTTATACCGAACGGCCTCCTTGATGCGGTCCACCTCTTGCTGGTACCGGCGCTTGTCCTTCATGGCGCCCTCCTTGGCCTCCTTCAGTGCACCCTCCAGGGCCTTAACTCTCTCAGCCGTAGCCCTAAGTCGTTTTTCCAATTTAGGAAGCTCACAACGCAGATCTGCATTGTCACGTACCAGCTGTGGGGTAAGCCCAAGGGAAGGGGCCGGAGGCAAAGCCAGTGACCCAAAAGAGAGCCAGCAGTGGAGCATGAGAATGCAGGGCGGGGAGAGAGAATAAAGAAAACTCAAGTCAGAGAAGACGGAGACCACACTGTCTCCTCGAAAGTCCTCGTTCCCTTTACCTAACTGCTCCTCTGGCCAGTTCTTTCCTTCTCCCTGAGCAAACAGTGGTCAGGCATTAAAAATTCACATTCTTTTCTGAGCAGCAAAACATGCCAACCCCACTGTAGCCCAGGACTCTTGTGACAGTGCCCTGTCCTGTCTTTTCGTGGCCTAGATATCCGCCCCCTAATACCTCACAGCTTGTGCCAGACCAACAGCCCCAGGGCAACCATGGGGATGAGGCACCCGTCTCCCAGAGATGGCTTTGTAGGCATGCGGCGGGCGGGGCAGCAAGAGCACAGAAGCAGTCTGGAAGGTGGATATGGCATTGAGCGCAGGGGAGGTGCGGTGCAGAGCAAGAGCAGAAGCTGTAATATGGGAGCCCCACCTCACCGCCGGCCCCCACACAGACACACAGCACCCCACAGGAAGGAAAGAAAATGTTTGAGGTCTCACAAACATTTGTGCTATTACCTTCGAGTTCAAGGGTTTCCTGGGCTGCCCCTCCCCTATTTAAATTAAGCTAGAGAGTGGTGGCAACCCCCTTGCAGCCAGACGAGACTTGCTGATCTTTTTACAGGGTTTCAGACAATAACAGGGGGCCCTACAGACTGCAGGAGTCAGCCTTGGAAGATCCCAGGTAAACGAGTATAGCAGGGAGCCCGGGGAGAAAGGGCAGAGCTGGGAACACTTCCGTGCCTCTTTCACTCTGGACAATTTCAAGATTATAAACAATGCTTTGCTGTGGCAATAGTTTAGCTTCATGAGTAATAGGGCTGCAGCGCTGCCCGTTTAAGATTCTGTTCGCTGAGAGGTTTCTGCATCTCTCTCATTTTCCTTTCTAGTCTTGTGTCTGCTGAGGTAGGGCATTATGAGGAGTCCTTCATTCTACAGGTGAGTAGTTTTTGGTCTCTGGGACGTAAGAGCAGAGGCAGATGGTTCAATGAGGAAAGAGGAAACAGGCTGTGTCCTGACACATGTCACAATGTGCTAGCCTACAGGACATTATGCGAAGTGTAATAAGCCAGTGACGAAAGCACAAATCCAGTGTGATTCCACTTACAGGAGGTACTTAAAGGAGACAAAATCATAGAGACAGAAAGAAGAAGGATGATGGTTGCCAGGGGCTGGGAGGCAGGGGAAATGGGAGTTACCGTTATTAATAGGTATAGAGGTGCAGTTTTGCAAGAAGACAGGGATTGGTAAGGATGGTGGTAATGTTGCACAACAGTACGAATATGAATGCATTTAATACCACGGACCCTAAAGTAATTATGGTGGGAAACTTTATGTGTATTTCACCACAATAAAAATTTTGGGAAAAAATAAGCAATAGGACATCCATTTGGACAGAGAAGGAAAGCGAACAACACAGACATGAAAATAGGATGGTGGAACTGATTACAAACGTTTCTTCCCTTGACTTTCAACTTTTCTGTAATGTTGTTACATTGTTATACTGCTTTATAATAAACAAAGGGGGAAAATGATAGTGTAGCCCTCTGCAGGCCCAAATAAAACTGGGCCACAGTTCTGGGATTTTTCCTTTCATTATATATGTTTTTTAAAAAAAGGATGTACTGAATATTTGCTAAATACTCTAGGCACTGAACTGAGAAATTTAAGCTCCAATTTAGTGAGAATATGAGTTTTTTTAAAAATTTTCATTAAATTTGAGAGAGAGAGTGCAAGTTGGGGAGAGGCAGAGAGAAAGGGGGACAGAGGATCCGAAGCAGGCTCTGCGCTGACAGCACAAGAGCCCGATGCGGGGCTGGACTGCAGGAACCGTGAGATCATGACCTGAGCGGAAATCGGATGCTTAACTGACTGAGCCACCCAGGTGCCCTGAGAATATGAGTTTAAATCAGACGTTAAGGTGGATTGAAAGAAGGGAATGAAGTATAGATTAGAATCAGTTTTATGAATCAGTTAGAAGAGCCAGTTGACACACTGCACACCTGCCTTCAAGGCTCAGATATTTGACGCTAGGGAGGGTGCTCCTGCTCTGTCTGCACCAAACATTTCCTGTCCTGACTCCTCTGGACTGCCCCCTCTGCCTCCCCACCCCATACCTTTGAAACCCAGTCATCCACCTAAGGAACCGCAGCAGCAAGGAGGGGGACAGAGAGGCAGCAACTTAATACACAGGAGTTTCAACCGGCCCCCGACCAGGGGGTGGTTGGGCCATCTGCAGGACATCCTTTAATTACCCTGCACGCCTGCCCCAGGCCTAGGCAGATGGCTTTCTCTCCATGAGAGAAAGCCCAGTTTCCCTGGCTTCTGTCTTGTCTCATTGCTTCCTATCTCTGACCAGTATCCCTTGTATGGCACTATGGCCCCGTGCCTCTGAAGCCTCTAGCAGTTTCAACCTCTCCCTCCAAGTCCATAGGCCTGGGGAATTTCACTCTGAGCAGAGGCAGGCTGGGAGCTCTGAGAAGGGAGAACAGGCATGGAACAAAGAACAAGGTAAAAGTGGAACCAAACATGCTATCAAGAAGGGATTGGTAGGAAAAGTAAAAGAGAAAAGTAAGGAAGACATGTAAGTAGATTTTCCTAAATCCAAAGGACCTCGGAGGATTTGGGTCTCCTGGGCACCTGGCCTCAGGAGTTCTCTTCACCCCGCCCCCTCTTTTACCTGTTTGTGAACTTTTGTAAGCTGTTCCAGGTTGTTCTCAAGAAAGGAAATCTTCTGCTTTTGGGAGTGAATCCCCCCACTGTCCTCGGGCTCCATTTCTGCACTCTGATGAAAGACGGTGGGGGGTTAGAGAAAGCTGAGGACAGGAGGAGAGTATGGGGGCTGTGAAAAGTCCTGGGAAGGCACTCACTTTCTTGACTCGAGTCGTGACGTCTTGAACGAACAGTTTGCGAAGGTTGTGGAGGGTCTGGAGTTCCCGGGCCTGGAAAAAAAATGAAAAATTGGAGATAGCCAAATACTAGGTCAACCTTTCCACTTCAAAATTATTGGAACCTTCAGTCTATTTGGTCAGGTGAATCACTCATCCTTTAGGAAAAGATGTGTCCTGATTATACCACAGACTGATTGCATAAGGAATGGGGTTATGAAGAAATCAGGAGAAAAAAATGAAGTCCCCACCTCACCCTGTTAATTTGGTACAGAGAAACCACTTACAACTGTCTCTTCCAGACCCTTGAGGTCCTGCTTGGATTGTTCATGTCGCTCGTACAGAAATCTGGGGGGAAGAAGGAAACACAAGTTTCTCAGAACAGTACCTTCTCCCTTTCTCCTCTCTCTCCATTCCTTTGATCTATACTTTATTATTATTTATATACAAATTACCCACACTCACTGTGTAGATATTAGAAAAAAAAAGTAAGATGAATTTCATAAAAAGCCCATAATTCTACTACTCACAGATCAAACCACCATTAACATTCTGGTGTCCATCTTTCCAGACTCTTACTTCTTCTTCTTCTTTTATTAAGTTTATTTATTTATTTTGAAAGGGAGAGAGCACCAGCTGGGGGTGGGGAGGGAGAGAATCCCAAGCAGGCTCCGCACTCTCAGCTCACGGGGCTTGAACTCACAAACTGTGAGATTATGACCCCAGCCAGAATCAAGAGTGTGACATTCAACCCACTGAGCCACCCAGGCGGCCCCACCCCCTCCAGACTCTTACTTCTCTGCATGTCTATCCCACAAAAACTTTATGGGACCCTACCATTCACACTGTTTTGTAACCTGCCTTTCACACTCAAGAGAACATCACAAACATCCGTGGCAGCTAATATTCAGTAGAGGTCATTTCTGAAAGTCTCATTTCCCCTTCCCCACCCCATCATATGACTCTCATGGCCACCATCTGCACATCTGCACCGCACCCTGCCTCTGCAGGTGTGTGTGAGTAGCAGCTGCACCTGTGCAGTGGCGGGTTTGCAGGCAGATACCCATTACTCACGTCAGCTCCTGGAGTTTGCTGCTCTTCTCATGCTCTTCGTTCTTCAGTTTCTCGTAGTCAGCCTGCAGCTTCTCTAGCTCTAACTGGAGCTTCTGATTCAGGCTGCACAGGGCAAGGAGGCATCGGAGAGGACAGAGAGATGTCAGTGACCAGGAAAGGGAAGACCAGCTCTGCAAACATCTTCCTTCTGGTACCAATGGGTCCAGTCTGGACTGATGCGTCTACCTCCGGATACCAGAGGCAGATGCCGGCCGCTGTTTCCATGACAGAGTGAGGAACCCTGAGCCATCCAGTCACAAGGGCTCAAGGAGAGGGGACCAGTTCTCACTCCCATGCCTCTTGGGAGCTGGGCGACAAAGTTGTGGCATCACTGTGGCAGGGGCATGTGGAAGGGAGCAAATCAGACGCTGGGCCAAGATGGAGCGTGTGTGAGCATAGCAAGGGAAAGGACCGTTGGAGGCCGGGGTTGTCCAGGGGGATTCTTACTCTTTGAGCTCATCGATGGTCTTCTGCTTCTCATTGATCTCATCCCGGAGCCGGGCCAGCTGCCGGTGATGGGCCTCCCGGTGACTCTCCATCTGCACCTCCAGGGCCTTCTGCAAACAACCCCACCCCATGCTCAAGGCCAGCCTCCCTGACACCAGCTTGGAGAGGGCCAGCACAGCCCTGCCAAGCCCCAGCGGTCCCCTACACCTTCCCCACTCACCTTCACTTCATCTGCATCCTGTGTGTCTGGCTCCTTGTCCTTCAGGGCCACTTCATGCACAGTTTCTGAGGGAAAGAAGGAAAGACAGCTTACCTCACACCTACCTCCTCGGGAAAGAGCTTCCATTTTGTGACCAGAGCTCCAGGTAAGGCAGGGGACATCTACCCAGAATGGGCCCGCCGTGATGTTCTTCTGGGTTAGGACAGTCTGATTGGATACAGCAGGGAAAGAGATCAATGGAGGGTTTATAGTTCACGTACAATAAGCGCCATGCATAAGCGTGCTAAGTAGTATATGAGTTGGCTGCCATGATGTCAGTCTAATGCATTGGATCAGTGTGCTGTCAGGTGGTTTCTTTTGATGTCTGTCACTTTTCCTCCCCGCCCCCTCTGGGATCTCAGATTGCAAGATAAGTGGTTTAGAGGTTTAAGAAGGCCTCACCCTGGGCCTGGAGCTTGGCCAGCTCATCACTCAGGGAGTCATAGGACTCTTCCAGGTGCCGCTTCTTTAGCTCCACACTCTGCATATACTCTGTAAGCGAGCGGATCTTGGCCTCGTGCTAATGGGAGAAGGGGCGGTGAGAGGAAGAAGAAGGGCAGAGTCAAGAACACAACTCCAGGCAGCACAGACCTCTACAGCTCTCCCAGGCCCTCCCCTCCTGTGGGGCCTGCCAGAAGACAGGGCCAGAGGCCACTTCTTTGTGGACCCTCCTTTTAGACCCCATTAGCGCAGGGGGTGGTATCTCCTCTGACCCTTCACTTCCCTGGCCTGGACCCTTCCCTGCCACCTCAGGCTATTCTGTCCTTGACTTTGGTTGACCCTAAGTCCTTGACATGAAGGTGGGTGCTAGGAGTTTTATCCCCTAAGTCACAGAATCGCCCTCCTTCCCAGTGCATGCAAAGGCTCTCAGTGCCCGGTGCTCACCTGGGAGATGAGGAGCTGACAGGAGGAGAGCTCCCGCCCAGTCACTTCCATCTTGCGATGACATTCGACTTGCAGGTTCTCAAGCTGCCGGCAGCGCTTGACCACAGACTTGACTTCCGATTTGATTTTGCTGATATAGAGCCGGGCCACGGTGAACTCCTCCTCAATGGCTCCGCTGATCTCCACCGGCTGCGGGGTGGGAGAGGGCAGGAAGAGGTGCTTCTCTGCTGCAGAGAGGCTTTTACCCATTCCCTTCCACTCTGCCTATCCCCATGCACACCCCCCCACACACAGGGATTCGGGTGGGACAAGTATTTTCCAGACAACTTTTACTGGCCATCATCTGGCATTTCATACTAAATCTTTCTACCTGCACTTAAAGATCCAATTCTGACAGTCTCTCTCTTCCACCTTATAAAGCAATATGATTTTCTTTTGTAGTCAAACTGTTCTGCCTGATCGTCCAGATGGGTCATTGTCACTGCCACAGATTTGCATATATCATTCTCAACTCTGTGCCTCATCTCAAAAGCCTGCTATAGGCACATCTCCATTCCTTCTTTATTCAGCACCCTTTAGAAGGTGTATTTACAGTTGAGTCTGCAAATTCTACTTGTTTTCCTGTATCTAGTTTTTTTTTTTTTAGTTTTTATTTAGTTTTTGAGAGAGAGAGAAAAGGCATGAGCGGGAGAGGGGCAGAGAGAGAGAGACAGAGGATCGGATGCGGACTCTGATAGCAGAAAGCCCTAGGTGGGGCTCGAACTCACAAACCATGAGATCATGACCTGAGCTGAAGTCGGATGCTCAACCAGCTGAGCCACCCAGGCGCCCCTGTATCTAGTTTAAAGACATGTTTCCCAGATCTTTGGCCCACCTTTCTCAGCATCCCTGAGGGCCTGGATTATCCCACCCTGCATCTCCCACCAGTGCCCAGAATGAGAAGGACCGGAACAAGACTACTGCCTCTGTCTCCACTCACCAGCTTAATCTCTCCATTGCCCACGATGACACTGAACTCACTCAGGTCCTTCATCAGCCCATTCAGCACCTCAGCGATGCGTTTTCGCTGGTGTCCACTGACCTCCTGTAGCCGCTGCAGTTCAGACTCCAGGGACAGCATGGTGGCCTGGGGACAGCCCTCAGGTCATCCCACTGCCATCTTCCTACTTCCCTGCTAGCCCAGGCAGAGGCCTCCCCCTCATACGTGACCCTGAGGGCTGCTACAAAGAGAACATGGGCCCTGCAAAAGGGTTTGGGAGGGACAGAGGTCAGGAGGGCAAAGTGTGGTGACAGGTGGGAGAGGGTCCCACAACACACCGCACAGCAGTGTGCAAACGTGGTGCAGAGGACCCTTTGGACATGGGGGACGTTCCGGAGGTCAGGCGGCTCTTGGACCCCAGCCAGCCACTCACCACTTTCTGAGACAGCTCATCCACCAGAAGTTGGTTCTGCTGGCTCTTCTCTTCCACTTCCTGGGACTTCTGGTCGTAGTTCACAGCCAGCTCCTCCAGGGCCTGTAGCACTTCCTTCACCTCATCCTTAGCAGCATCATTCTCTGACTGCAGGTGGCTCAGCTCCCGCTGGACCTTTTCATTGTCCCCTCGGGTAGACACCAGCAGCTGTAAGAAAGAGGTAAGGCAAGTGAGGGACCACCTCTATGGTCCCCTGGTCTGGGGAAGCTGAGAGCACTTCCCCAGACAGGGCCCCTCTGGCACCCGAAGCCTGGAGTGCATAGCTCTGGGAGAGGAGCAAGGGCCAAAGTGAAAGTCAGGAGGAAGGGGGCTATAGGCTTCTTAGAAGCAGGACAGCAGAAGGAAGAAGCACCCGGACTCCAAAACCTGTGGTTTACACAAAGCCCCAGTTGACTCCCTAGATTTCTATAGTTTTGGGGGGTGACTAAGTCCTAAGCAGAAGACTAAGCCCTCTTTAGGGAACACACCGCTCTCCTCTCATGTCTTGTCCTCCTTCCCATTACCTCTTCCTGGTCCAGCATCTGCTGCTTAAGCTTCTCTATGAGCTGGCTCTGCTGGTTGATCTCATCATCCTGTTGGAGGCAAGGGGGAAAGAGGGAGTGAAGGGAGACAGCGCTTTCCAGTCTACACGGATGGGGTGGGGGGCAGAAGTAGGATCCTGACAAAAATCCAGACCATTCAGGGTTTGAGTTAGAAACCCCATAACCTCAAAAGAGGTTTTCTCCTCAGCCTCTCACCTCACTCCTACCCTTCTTTCAAATTTCCTTCTTCCTGGAAGATGATATAACCTTGACAATATCCAGCAAAAGCCTTTAGATTAAAGGACACATCCTCTAACCTAGAACTCCCACTTTGGTCCCCCATTCTAATCAAATCATTCAAAAGCACAGTCTTATGCATCAGAGGCAAAGACAGACCTTTCAGCGTTACTTAGAAGAGTGAAAACAAACCACCCAAAACAAAGAAAACTAGAAGCCCTGTAGTAAACAAGTGGTTAAATACATTTGATAAATGGACTGTTAGGCAGCCATTTAAAAAAATGCTTTTATGGAAAAAAATTTTTAATTAAAAAATAGTTAAAAGAACTAATTAAGTTAAAAGAATTGTTAACAAAGTAGGAAATTGTTGGGGCGCCTGGGTGGCTTAGTCGGTTAAGCGTCCGACTTTCGCTTAGGTCATGATCTCGCGGTTCGTGGGTTCGAGCCCCACGTCGGGCTCTGTGCTGACAGCTCAGAGCCTGGAGCCTGTTTCAGAGTCTGTGACTCTCTGTCTGACTCTCCCCTGCTCACGCTGTCTCCCTCTCTCTCCTAGAAATAAATAAAACATTAAAAAAAAAAGTAGGAAATTGCTCCTTATAGAATATGGAATGAAGAAATCAGATGCAAAGTTACACACACAGTGCACCTCAATTGCAAGTTCTATGTATGAAGAAAAGCAAAATGTTAATAGTGTTATTTCCAAATGGTGTGATAACGGAAGACTTAAATTTTCTTCTATTTATTTATATTTGTCTTCTAAATTTTTTTAATGTTTATTTATTTTTGAGAGAGAAAGAGACAGAGTATAAGTGGGGGAGGGGCAGAAAGAGGGAGGAAGACACAGAATCCAAAGCAGGATCTAGGCTCTGAGCTGTCAGTACAGAGCCCAATGCAGGGCTTGAACCCATGAACCGTGAGATCATGACCTGAGCCAAAATCAGATGCTTAACCGACTGAGTCACCCATGTGCCCCTAAATTTTTTAAATAATATAATTCTTATTAATTTTTAAAATTTTAATTCCAGTATAGGTAACATATAGTGTTATATTAGTTTCAGATGTATGATACGGCAATTCAACCATTCTAAATGTTACTCAGTGCTATCTTCCACATTTTCAATAATGTGCATTTGTCCCTCTTAAAATTAAAAAAAAAAAAAAAGAGCAGTAGAAGCTAATTCCTTAATCCCTCACTTTCCATCCCCCTGGCCTCTGTGCCCTGGGTGTCTCACCTTGTCATCCAGTTGCTTATAGAGGCGGCGGATCTCTTCCTCGTATTTCTGCCGCTCCTCAGGCGCGATGCGCACCACAATGGACGAGTTGTCATTCACAGGGGTCTCCTCACAGAGCTCAGCTCCCAGGGCTGCGTCATCCCCAGCCAGGCGCTCCGTCTCAGGCACATTCTCTCCTGGCCAAGGGACAGAACAAGGTGAGGGACAGGAGAAGACAGAGCTGCATCCAGGAGTCCTTCCTCCCTCGCTCCTCAAGACCTCCAAGCAGGTCTCCATCTCTGTTGCCAAGGGCACCTTCAACCTTTTCTGGGGGGTGGGATGAGGGAGGTCGGCCCCATCTCCCCCTCCCTCGTGACCACTCTACTGCACCCCGCCAGAAACACGGCCCTCCTGGGAGGTCTGCCTGACCTTAAGCACCGCCCCAGACAGGGACTCCTTGGTCCCCCAGGCCTCCTCCTCCCTCGGTCTCTTACGCCCACCGGAACCCTCTCTAACCATTGCGCCACCGGCTCAGCTCAGCCTCCAGCTTTGCGATGGTCTCCTTCTGAGCTTTTGTCTTCTCCTTCTCCTTCTCATATTTCTTCTTCCACTGCTCAGCAGTCAACTCCAGATTCACCGAGGCAGTGTTCTTAATGGTCTTTGCCCTGGATGAGGAGACCAAGATGAGACCCCCACGAAGGCTTGCGTGGCCCTGAGGGGTGACTGCTGCCGGGGCCGCATAGGAGACGAGGGGCTCTGCCACTGACCGCTGCCCAAACATCAGGGTGGACTTGGTCTCTGCATCGTTGTAGCTGGACGGTGAGCAGCAGATGAACATAGTTGTCCGGCAGTTTCCCCCCAGAGAGTCCTGGAGAATCCGTGTCATTTTGCTGTCACGATATGGAACGTAGGTTTTCTGGGGGCGAGGGGGAGATTATGAATCAGGACAATACTCAACGAGAGAATCAGAGAGGACAGTGATGCTGCCTAGGGACCGTACACCTTGTGAACTGGGTGTGATGAGATGGCAGCAGCAGGAGGAGAAGCTGGAAGATGGGGTGCAGGCTGTGGAACAGGGGGCCTGAGGAACACTCACTGTGCCCTCAGCCAGCGCGGAGATCACGTTCCCAAGGGCTGACAGTGACTTGTTGATATTTTTTGCTTCATCCAACACGGCTCCCTCTGCTCCGGTCTTGCTGACCTACCCGAGAAGTAAGGAATGAGTGTGTCATGAGCAGCTGCCGAGGGGGAGGGCTCTCAGGGCCTTTTCTCCACTGGGGCAGATCCGGTCCAACAGAGGCAGGGTCGGGGAAAGAGAACAGCAAAGGCCCTTCCTCTGTTACCCTAAACTTTCTTGCTAAAAGCCACCCACATATTATACAAAATGTCCAGAAAAGGCAAATCCACAGAGAAAAAAAAAGTAGATTACTGGTTGCTAGGGGTGGGGGGAAGGGAGCATAGGGAGTGATGGCTAACAGGTGATGAAAACGGTCTAGAATTAGTGGTGATGAGTGCACAGGCTTCCAACCATCCTAAAACCCACTGAACTATGTATTTCATAACAATGAACTTTACGGTATCTGCATTATATCTCAATTAAAGAGTTATTTCAATTTTAAAAAAGCTCCTCCCGGGGCGCCTGGGTGGCTTAGTCGGTTAAGTGTCCGATTTTCGCTTAGGTCATGATCTCGCAGTTCGTGGGTTCGAGCCCCGCGTCGGGCTCTGTGCTGACTCCCAGCTCAGAGCCTGGAGCCTGTTTCAGTCTGTGACTCCCTCTCTCTCTGACCCTCCCCTGCTCATGCTGTCTCTCTCTCTGTCTCTCTCCTAAAAATAAAAAAAAATATTTAAAAAAAAAAAAAAGCTCCCCCCACCCTCCTTCCATATCCACCCCACGCCCGAGCCCCCAACCTTCTCGCTCCCCGCCAGGTCCACTAGATACAGCTTCCCACTGAGCTTCTGCTCGGTCTCCATGTTCTCCTGCTTGATGTTGATGAGGAAGATGCTGTGGCTCCGAGAGCTGTGTTCATTCATGTCTGCAGGACCAAGGGAGGAACGGTTCCTGTACTAATGCCTGTGGAGCCACAGCCCTCGGCCCCCCGGCTTCCACTGACTGCTGGCCCACCCGGAGAGAGAGGGAACCTGCCGGGCCTAGCCCTGCCACTGCGTCTCCCAGCCAGCTGGGTCGCACACACAAGGGTACCCTCTTCTTGCGGAGGACACAGCTTCCCTTGCTCACTTCCAGTCCCTCGGCCCCCGAGGACACAGACAAGCAGCAGGCTCCCAGACTCAAGAGCCCCTTTTATCCCCACTCACTGGTGACAGCCACGTGGCGATTTGATTTCCCCTCGTCAATCACATCTAAAATCTCCTCTGGACTGGACACAAAGCGTTCAGTACAACCCTGCAGGGGACAAATGGACAGCGACCCATAAACGTTGATCTGCAAACTAAATTACCTGCACACTGATCACGTGACCTTTCAAGACTGTATTTTCCAAGCCCTCGGACCCTCCCAGGTCCCTGGGCCCTTCTCGCTCCTCCAAGATCCCTGCCCTCCAACTTCTGGGTCTCTGGTCCATCCTCCCCCCACACCCCCACACCCACCCAGGTGCCCCTGTCCCCACTCTCACCTTGACAAAGGGCACCCGATTCTTGTCCTCATGCACAGACAGATTTGTCTTGGTCACTGAATCAAGACAATGCAGGGCAGGCAGGGTTAGCACTTCCACCCCCAACCCCACACCCTGTAGTCCACTTAGATGGTGGTTTCTTCTTTGTGCAAAAAGGAGAAAGAAGCTTACACTGAGAACTCAGTTTCTCCTCCTCCAGGATCCTATCCTCAAGGTTCCAGCTGGTCTCAGGCTATTTCTATGCTGAGCTGGGTGAGCAAGCTCACCCTGGGTGTCTAAGCTCATCTCTTGACCCTTTCTGTTTCTGGAAATTCTGGTGCGTGGAGGCAAGGGACATGGGTATGAATGTGTGTGGCCTCTGCATCTCTGGCCAAACAGTACCTAATCCCAAGAGCAATGTGATCTTTCTTTTCCTTGCCCTCCTCACACCCCCACCCACCCAGTGAGGTTAAACACCACTCACCATCCAGAAGGTCACGAATTTTGTCCAGGTAAATCTCAAAGTAAGAAACCTGGTTAGGGAGAAAGGGAAGAGGGCCTATCTTAAATCCGATACAGGGATCTCAAGTGAATGTGACTCGCTCAAACGGTGGTAGTAGGAGGGAAAGAGCAGAAAAGAATATCTTAGCAGAAATAACTAGAGAAGGAAAATGAGTCGGGGTGCCCGGGTTCTCAGTGGGTTCACACTAGATCTTCCCCTCCCAGGCCCCATCTGAGGGCACCCAGCTGTCATGCTGCGATCACCTTGATGTGGAACTCAAGGTTCTCATCCATGGAGTAAATGTGGTTGAAGATGTCTCGGGCAATTCGAGGAATGATTCCCATCAGCTGAGGGTCATGCAGCTTTCCCTGGGGAGGAAGGGTATTCCAGAATGAGCCTGGGGCTCAGAAAGACTAACACAACTCAAGAGGGATGCAGGTGACCACAAAGGTAATAGTTGATAGAAAGACCACCTTAAGGTAGGAGGCAGTCGCTGCCACGTCTACCTTTTTAGTGGAACACAGAGACAACTGAGTAGCCCTTTTAACTTTTACTGCAGCTGCTTTTCCAGATCAAAAGAAGAAAAGTGGAATAGTGGAAAGGATGGAAAACCGCAGCCAGCTGGAGGGATTCCACTAAACTTCCACAATAATAATACTCCTCACTTCATCCTCCAGACCAAGCAACCTTGATTCCAAGATCTTGCCCTGCACTGAGATCTCTTGGCCTCTCATTATCACTCCCAGCTCTTCACCCCTCATGGAAGTCAGACCCTCACCTCCATAGTATGTGTTTTCCCTGAGGATGTCTGTCCATAAGCAAAAATGGTGCCATTGTAGCCAGCAAGAACATCTGAAAGAGATGGCAGAGAAAGAGCACTGGTGGAAAGAAGTGGGGTAGGGAATGGGGAGCCTGAAAACATACATTCTAAAAATAAGTCCATTACCTTTAACAATCTGCATGGCACATGCATGATAAACTTGCTCCTGGGTTGTGTTTGGGGGGAACACGCGGTCAAAGACATACGGCTTCCCCTAGAATGGAAATAGAACGTGGCAGACATCAGCAGCCAGGGTATGAGGGAGAAGAAATACCTCAGCCTCCTTCCATTAGCCTGAGAAGGCACCTGCCTTTCAACCATCCATAGGTGCAGCTGATTTGGGGGGATGAGAGAAACTAAAGAAAGAGGAGCAAAAGTTAGTACTGACACCAGGAATTGTGACCCTGGGCTAGGGAGTGTCAGTGAGAAGCATCACACCATGAGATCATGCGAGGGGATCTTGGTTTTCCTGTGATGATTCAGTACCCCACCACTCCAGGCCTCTCCCTGGGAGACCAAATGGGAAAAGATACCAGGGCCACAGGCTGTGGAGAGTGAAGAACAATTCATTAACACTAAAAATCTACCTCTAGATTTAATAATATCTTCCTCAATAGATCCATATGTCCTGATATGAAAGGATCTTTGAAATGCATTACGTGAAACATGTAAAGTTAGGGACATATATATAGTATGTTCCCTATTGTGTAAATGAAATATACATATACCACAGCTGCTGAGCTGTTGTGCAGACATTAATCCAAGCTCTCTCTCTGTTAAAGAAATCTATAGAATCAGAAACATGGGCCTCCTTTTAAGGAATCAACTTTAAGTAAAGAGAAACTGTGAAACAATTCACTGACCTGCAAGTTCTTAATTCATATTATATGTTACAAATCACGTATGCTGGTAAGAATGCTAAAGATACAGGGGTGCCTGGGCGGCTCAGTCAGTTGAACGTCTGACTCTTAGTTTCATCTTGGGTCCTGATCTCACAGTCATGGGATCAAGCCTGCTTGAGATTCTATCTTCCTCTGCTCCTTTCCCCCACTCATGCTCACACTCTCTCTTTTTATGAAAGAAAGAAAGAAAGAAAGAAAGAAAGAAAGAAGGAAGGAAGGAAGGAAGGAAGGAAAGAAAGAAGGAAAGAAGGAAAGAAGGAAGGAAAGAAGGAAAGAAAGAAGAAAGGAAAGGAAAAGAGAAAAGAAACGAAACGAAACGAAACGAAAAGAAAAGAAGAAAAATGCTAAGGATACACAATACTTATAACCTGGGGAGCCAAACAAGTATATATTCACTATCTAATCATACTAAAGATCTCTGGTAATATTAACTGAGACAATGTTTGTTCTCTACCACAAGCAACAAATTTTTCAGTCATGTTTTTCTGCCGTTCAGTTTAAAGAGACTATGATTGGGGTGCCTGTGTGGCTCAGTCAGTTAAGTACCCAACATCTGCTCAGGAAATGATCTCATGGATTCATGAGTTCGAGCCCCGAGTCAGGCTCTGTGCTGATAGCTCAGAGCCTGGAACCTGCTTCGGATTCTATGTTTCCTTCTCTCTGCCCCTCCCCCACTTGTGCTCTCTGTCCCTCTCTTTCTCTCAAAAATTAAAAAAAAATTTTTTTAATTTTTAAGAAACAAGAGAGAGAGACTATGACTGGGGCACCCGGGTGGCTCAGTCAGTTAAGCACCCAACTTCGGCTCAGGACACGATCTCACTGTTTGTGGGTGTGAGCCCTGCGTTGGACTCTGTGCTGAAAGCTCATAGGCTGGAGCCTGCTTCAGATTCTGTGTGTGTGTGTCTCTCTCTCTGGCCCCTCTCTGCCTCTCTGACACTAGGTCTCTCTCTCAAAAATAAAGAAAAAATTTAAGAAAGAGAGAGAGACTATGGGACTTAGTTGTCAAATTGTTTTACTACAGAGCCCATCTTTATCCAACTGAAATGTAGAACTCAAGGTCTACGGTCACCAGAGTTTGGGAGACATGTCTTAACTAATTAAGGGAAAGTCATAAAACTTGGCCAGAGCTAGACATAGTGGTGCTGGGAATATTCACAATATTGCATCTATACAGAATTTTTTTCTAGAAGGAATATACAAAAATATTGGCGATGGTTACTATGGGGAGAGACAAGTCTTTTATTTTTCATTTTGTATCCTGGGCAGAGAGAGGGGAAGAGAGAGTATCCCAAGCAGGCTCCACACCATCAGCACAGAGCCTGACGTGGGGCTCAAACCCATGAACAGCAAGATCATGACCTGAGCCAAAATCAAGAGTCAGGCGCTTAATCGACTGAACCACCTAGATGCCCCAAATTCTGTTAAATATTTAAATGTCCATACTGTTTGTACTCTATGTTAGTGATTCCAATGCTAGGAATTCATCTTACAACACTTACTTAAGCACTTAAAGATTTATGTAGAAGGTGTAGCAATTTATGTTCAGTGTAGCAGTTTGAATTAAAGTAAAACTAGAAGCAATCCAAACATCCATCAACAAGATGTTGGGTATGGTAACTCCATACCCTACCCCCACTAAAATGAGTGAGGTTGGTTTACATATATGACATGTCCAAGCTCAATAAAGTGAAAAATAGAAACAGTATGTGTAATGTGATTATACTTTTTAAAAAACATATGGACAGAATAGCCTTAGAAAAAAAGACTTGGAAGACTATATACAGAACTATTAACTGGTTATCCCTGGAGAGCCGAATAACAGGAACTTATGCATTCAACATTTTTTTCTGTGATATTTAAATGTTTTAGAATGACAACATATTGCTTTTAAATTAAAAATGTAAAATATTATGGGGCACCTGGTCCTTTGGTTGGTCTGTGCTGACAGCTCAGAGCCAGGAGCCTGCTTGGGATTCTATCTCTCTCTCTCTCTCTCTCTGCCCCTCCTCCACTCATGCGCGCACTCTCTCTCTCTCTCTCTCTCAAGAATAAACAAACATTAACAACAAATTCTAATGTAAAATATTACAGATGATGTTAGAGAAAAATGTGTGACAAGGTATGCACAAAGTACTGTTAAGCAAGAAAGTAGTTTTTAAAATAGTATGCAGTAGGGGCGCCTGAGTGGCTCAGTCGGTTAAGTATACGACTTCGGCTCAGGACATGATCTAATGGTTTGTGGGTTCGAGCCCCACATAGGGCTCTGTGCTGACAGCTAGCTCAGAGCCTGGAGCTTGTTTCAGATTCTGTGTCTCCCTCTCTCTCTGACCCTCCGCTTCTCATGCTGTCTCCTCTCAGAAATAAATGAAACATTAAAAAATTTAAAGTTTATTTTATTTATTTTGAGAAAGAAAGAGAAAGAGTGTGAGCGACAGACGGGCAGAGAGAAAGAAGAGGGAGAATCCCAAGAATCAGTGGCTTAACCGACTGAGCCAGCTGGGTGTCCCAAAATCCATAATTTTTAAATAAGAAAATTTTAAGTTTTTCTTTTCTTTTTTTTAAAAAAAAAATTTTTTTTAATGTTTTATTTATTTCTAGGAGAGAGAGAGAGACAGCGTGAGCAGGGGAGGGTCAGAGAGAGAGGGAGTGACAGACTCTGAAACAGGCTCCAGGCTCTGAGCTGGCAGTCAGCACAGAGCCCGACGCGGGGCCCGAACCCACGAACCGCGAGATCATGACCTAAGCGAAAGTCGGACGCTTAACCGACTAAGCCACCCAGGCGCCCCAAAAAATTTTAAGTTTTTCAAACAAAGGTATTAATATTCTTACTACATAAAGTTTCATAAATTAGTAACAAAAAGATAAAACTCAATGGAAAAAATGGACAGGAGCTATGTAGTAACAACAGAAAAATAAATACAGATGTTCAATGTTTTCTTTTTTTAATGCTTATTTATTTTTTATTTTTTAAAAATGTTTATTTATTTTTGACAGAGATGGAGACCAGGGGAGGGGCAGAAAGAGGGAGACACAGGGGCACCTGGGTGGCCCAGTCGGTTAAGCATCCGACTTCGACTCAGGTCATGATCTCATGGTTCGTGAGTTCAAGCCCCGCGTCAGGCTCTGAGCTGTCAGCCTGCTTTGGATTCTGTGTCTCCTTCTCTCTCTGTCCCTCCCCCACTTGTGTTCTGTCTCTCTCTGTCTTTCAAAAACAAATAAATGCAAAAAGAAAAAAGAAAACTTAAAAAAAAAAAAAGAAAGAAAGAGGGAGACACAAAATTCAAAGCAGGCTCCAGGCTCTGAGCTGTTAGCACAGAGCCTGACACAGGGCTCAAACTCACAAACCACAAGATCATGACCTGAGCTGAAGTCGGACATTTAACCGACTGAGCCACCCAGGCGCCCCAATGTTTATTTATTTTTGAGAAAGAGAGAGCATAACTATGGGAGGGGTAGAGAGAGAGGGAAACATAGAATCGGAAGCAGGCTCCAGGCTCTGAGCAGTCAGTACAGAGCCCGACACAATGGGGCTCGAACTCACAAACCCTGAGATCATGACCTGAGCGGAAATCAGAGGCTTACCCAACTGAGCCCTTCAGGCACTCCTAATGTTCAATGTTTTCAAACTAAAACAGTAACATTGTTACTCACTTATCACATTGAAAATCACAAACTTAATTGTAATACCCGTGTAGGTAAGGATTTAAGTAGGTATAATTTCCATGAAATGAGTGCCTTCATCCTTTTCTGGTAGGACAGTATATTCATTCAACTTTTATGGGAGCAATTCAGAAATACATAATCAAAATCCTTGACCTGTACATATCTACTTCTAATTCATACTATGAAAATATTTGTAGCAAACATGTAGCTACAAAATGTTTTTTATCATGGGGTGCCTGGGGGTGGCTCAGTTGGTTAAGTGTTCAAATTCAGCTCAGGTCATGATCTCAGTTGGTGGGTTCCAGCCCCTCTGTGCTGACAGCTCAGAGCCTGGAGCCTGCTTCAGATTCTGTGTCTCTCTCTCTCTGCCCCTCCCCCGGGCTTGATCTCATGGGCAAGTTTTCTCTCTCTCAAAAAAAAAAAAAAAAATTTAAGAAAAGAAAAGAATAAGTGTTAAAAAAAAAAAGAATGCTTATTATCACACTGCTTATAATAATAAGAAATTGAAAACAACCAAAGGGAATAACATTTAGGGGACTGGTTAACATAATGGATTGATTAAATCATGGCATGTGCATATTTTTATCCTTTGTTGCTGTTTAAAAATGATGTCATAATAGAAATTTGTCATCAATAAATCCCAAAAATGTGTTAGTAAAAGAATAAAACAGCACATACTGTATAATTCCCTTTGTATGATGTTAAAGAAAAGACAAAACTTAGCTAGTGATACAAGCTAGATGCCTGGGGGTGATATTGACAGGAGGGGGCAAGAGAGAGCTTTGAGGGGTAATAGAAATACTCTAGATTTCAATTTGGGTAGTGGTTACATGAGTGTCAAAATATGTTATAAAATGGGGCGCCTGGGTGGCTTAGTCGGTTAAGCGTCCGACTTTCGCTTGGGTCATGATCTCGCGGTTCGTGGGTTCGAGCCCCGTGTCGGGCTCTGTGCTGAATGGCAGCTCAGAGCCTGGAGCCTGTTTCAGAGTCTGTGACTCCCTCTCTCTCTGACTCTCCCCCTGCTCATGCTGTCTCTCTCTCTCTCTCCTAGAAATAAATAAAACATTTTAAAAAAATGTTATAAAACTCATCAAACTGCATAAGATTTGTGCACTCACTGAATGTAAATTATATACCTCTTATAAAATATGACATCATAAAATGACATTATAATGGTTCTTAAAAATGAATTGATACACAACTTCATTATTAAGATAAATGCATATTAAGACTATGAAATACCATTTTAACCTATCAAAGTAGCCAATGGATTGCATTGGAGAAGACATATATAAACTGGAGCCAACTCTCTGAGAGGCAATTTGGAACCAGTTCTTATATTTTTAAGTACATATATATACTTTAAGACCTCAACTTCTAAAAATTTATCCTATACAGACACACTGCACATAAGCCACACACACACACACACACACACACACACACAGGTCATTCAGTTGTTTGTATTAGCAAGTTAACAGAATAACACTAAAGGTCTATCAATAGGGACCTGGTTAAGTAAATTATGGCATATCCCTACAACAAACTATAAAGTTGTTGAAAAGAATGAGATGTCGCTTTATGTGCTGATAAGGAAGACTCTCCTAGACTTGTTGTTAAGTCAAAAAGGAAAAAANGCTCAAACCCACGAACCGCAAGATCGTGACCTGAGCGAAAGTCGGACGCTTAACCGACTAAGCCACCCAGGCGCCCCATAAATTTAAAAAATTTAAAAAGTATATGCATGTATATATGTATTTGCTTATACACGTATAGTATGTTTTTAGAAGGATCCATAAAAAAACTAGTAACAAGGTTGCCTCCTGAAAGGAGAACCTGGTGGCTAGAAAAGAGAGGTAGGAAGGACCTTACTTTTCATTGTTATTTTTTTGTATCATTTGAATTTTGTCACTTGTGCATGTTAAGACTTATGCAAAAATTGAACATTTTAAAAAATAAATAAAATTATGTAAAATATTTAATGGTGGTAAAGTAGTAGTCATGGTATTATGTTAGTGAAAAAACTAGGTTACAAAACAATATATAGTTTATGATACACTTTCATGAAAATTAATATATGCATATATGCAGCAAAAACTCACTGGAAACAAATACCTTCAGTTGTTAACAGTGTTCTTCTTGGGGTGGTGGGATTTTTTTTCTAAGTTTTTTAAAACGTTTTATTTATTTCTGAGAGAGAGAGAGAGAGAGACAGCATGAGTAGGGGAGGGTCAGAGAGAGAGGGAGACACAGAGTTTGAAGACAGGCTCCAGGCTCTGAGCTTGCTGTCAGCACAGAGCCCAAGGCGGGGCTTGAACCCAGGAACCGTGAAATCATGACCTGAGCTGAAGTCGGATGCTTAACCGCCTGAGCCACCCAAGTGCCCCTGGGGTGGTGGGATTTTGAGTGATTTTTAGTTTCTTCAACATGCTTCTCTTTGTTTTTAATTTTGTCAACAATTAAAATATGAGTGATGTAATCATATCAGACTATGTTTAATATTATTTTTAAAAAGTATACCTTAATTCTTTTTTTTAAGGTGTGAGTTTGTGGATTGTTCATAGGACTTTTGTGAATTTTGCATCCTTTTTATCCAAATAGTTCATCATTACATTTCATTACAAAGAATAAAATTCTTATTACATATAAGAAAATCATACAGTGTTACAACAAACAGATTTAAAGTGGCATTGATACTTGTCCTCCTCAGTGGTAATGCCTCTCTTTTTAAATTAACTTTTTTGTTGAAAATTGATTCTTGAATTGTAATCTAACTCAGTGTTTCTCCTATCCAGCAGCCAAGAAACAGAAACAAACAAACACGTCTATCTCAAGCCAATGACTTTCACCTCTTCTCCACCAGTGATGGCTATCTATGCTTCTTGAAGCCAGGAATGTAGCCAAAGGGGATTAAATAGAGCTCTGAAGTCAACTTTGCCCCTCCCTTCTTCCCTTCTGGGAAAATGGGCACCAGCTCATTCTCCCCCTTCCCTTTGTCTCTCCTCTCTCTCATAAACATTCTCATTTATAGGATTCCAGAGGAGGCTATGGATGCATTAAAATGGAGGGCGCTCTCCAAGTGCTGAAGGAAATTATCGCCTGAGAACCCCTTTTCTTGAGCCTAGGCCGAGAAGGAAGAGAACACAGAGGGCAAAAGGGTGGTGTTCTCAGTACTGTGAGGCTAAAAGATATCTAAGAACTAAAAATAGGTCCACTTAGTAAACTCGTGAGCAGGGAAAGCCATAGACAGATTATAATTTCAGGGTTTCTGGAAAGGTCTGCTACCTCTTCTTTACTCTTGGCTGGCCCTTAAATTCCAAGTTTAGTCCATCATTTTATCTTAAGATTTTTATTTCTGTTAAATTGTTAATTTCTCTTAAATTTTCTATTGATTAAACTCAAGATGAATTTGTTTGCCAGATTTTTTTTATAACTTTCTTTTTTTTTTTTTAATGTTTTTAAATTTATTTCTGAAAGAGAGAGAGAGACAGCATGAGCAGGAGAGGGTCAGAAAGAGAGGGAGATACAGAATCTGAAGCAGGCTCCAGGCTCTGAGCTAGTGGTCAGCACAGAGCCCGACGCGGGGCTCGAACCCACTAACCATGTGATCATGACCTGAGCCGAAGTCGGACGCTTAACCGACTGAGCCACCCAGGTGCCCCATGTTTGCCAGATATTTTTATGAGAATAATTAGACCAATGGCTTTCTACTTATTCTGCCTCTGGACTACTCACCTGGGAAACATCACCATTATTTATGTCTCTCATGACACACAATTGCTTTGAGTCGGATTGTAGTATGTTGTGGGGAGTTTCTTATCAGAATCTGGGGGAGTGTGTATAGTTAGCAAAAGCCATTACTTTCTTTTTCTTTTTCTAAGTCATTTCTTTTAAAAAAAATTTTTTTTATGTTTTATTTATTTCTAGGAGAGAGAGAGACAGCATGAGCAGGGGAGGGTCAGAGAGAGAGGGAGTCACAGACTGAAACAGGCTTCAGGCTCTGAGCTGGCAGTCAGCACAGAGCCCGATGCGGGGCTCGAACCCACGAACCACGAGATCATGACCTAAGCGAAAGTCGGACGCTTAACCGACTAAGCCACCCAGGCGCCCCTTTTTCTAAGTCATTTCTGATGCTCCCTCTCAGACCTCTGCCCAGACCACTCCACAGCCTGGATCACCACGTAGACCAAGAATTTCTTGAAGGCAGGGATTCTTTGTAAAGCCCTAATATCAAGCACAGTCCTTGGCCCACAGGATGTTCTTCATAAATATTTGTCGAGTAAATACAGATATCGATGGAGGAGAAAGTAAAAAGATACTAAAGACCTGGATGTTTGGATAAAACAACTAGTAAGAAGGGTAAATGTTAACTTCCTAACATATCAAAGGCTAGCTTGTGGGGAGACAACATATATAAAATAATAATAACACCTAACTCTTATCAGGAGTTTATTACGTGTCTGTCACTGTGCTAAGCAATTTATATGCATTATCTCTTTCACAGCAATCCTAAAAGGTAGGTATAATTATTATTCCATTTTATAGATGTGGAAACTGAGGTTCAGAGAAGTAAGGTAGCTTGCCCACAGTCACACAGCTGAGAAATGGTAGAGCACGGTCTCAAACCCAAGCAGTCTGAATACAGACTCCCAGTGCCATAGTGATCCAAAAACCCGGGGCACCTGGTGGCTCAGTCGGTTAAGCGTCCAACTTGGGTTCAGGTTATGATCTCACAGTTAGTGAGTTCAAGTTCGAGCCCTGAGTCAGGCTCTGAGCTGTCAGCACAGCTTAGGATTTGGAGCCTGCTTTGGATTCTGTGTCTCCCTCTTTCTCTGGGCCTCTCCCTGGCTTGTGTTCTCTCCTCTCCCCCTCCCTCCCTCTCTCCCCCTCCCTCCCCCCCACCTCTCTCAAAATTTCAGAAACTGAAGTGCCTGAACACTGAACACTGCATCAGATCCTTATCATGGCTTTTCTTTCGCCTTCCCCACATGCCACCCCCCACACCCAATTTAGACATTTCTCCAAATGTTCCCAGACAGACAGTGATGCTTCATCACTCCTTTTTTTCCAACCTCAACCCCATCTTCAGAAGTATGTGATTCTCCAACCCATCCTCTCCCAGGAACCCTCCCTCACCAAGTCAGCATCGGAGACAGGGAAGACCGGTTTCATTAGAAACCCTTAGCAAGATTCCCCACCTTTGAGGGATGCCCCTGAGATCCACTCCTCTACCCACAGCAATCTAAGCATCCCTCACAGCCTTCTCCAGAGAGCCCCCTTCAGGGTGCTGCAGCCCAGGGCTCTGTTCTCCCTAACCCCACCCCAAGCCTCCTTGTTGTCGCCTAGTCCATTTGTGTCTCCCGGCACCTTTCAGTAGTTTTCCATTATGTGAGCTGACTGAAGCTAATGGGAGGGCCTAAGATCAGGGGTCCCAAGATGACCAACCTTTTCAACCCTCAGTAAAGCTCGCAGTAAAGGCTGAACTTCTGAGCACCAGGCCTGATTTCCATGGTGACGCCCCTGGGGATTGTTGCCATGGTAATGTTGGAGAGACACTGGCCACGGTGAACATTACCTCCCCTCTCTGTTTTCCTTTATGAGACTCCCCCAAAGCTAAAGGGAGACCTGCTCCTCTTCTTCAGATATCGGAGGAATCCTGGACCATCCCAAACAATACTCTTATCCAATAATCCATCAGGTTCCAACCTAGCTTTTCCAAGTAAGGTACTTGATAGTCCTGGATTTTTGCCTGCTTTTCCAAATTGAAGTACTTGATAGTCCTGGACTTTGCCTGCCCACTAACCCATCAGGAGACCTAAGGGAGGAAATATAGTGGACACTTGAATGAATGAGGGAGACAGCTACAGGGAGAGGGAGAGAGAGTGCATTGTCTTCTCTTACTGTCATCCTTCCTGTGTCTGGTATAGAGGCAACAGCCCAGACAGCAGCCACCAGGACCCTTTGCCCACCAAGACCAAGGCAGAGAGACACTTAAATGGGTCCAGTGAAAAAGTCACACTGGATTCTGAGTGACACAGAGAGCAAAATAAGGTCCACAGCACACAGACAGTGACCCAGACACCCGTCTACTATGACTCAGGCCATTAACTTTGGCTAAGTCCCATCCCCCAGATTTCTGGGAGAAGTCAGGGCAGTGGGGGAGGGATAAGGCTGAAAGAGCTATCTTTCCAGCTTATCCTCCTACCCTTTGCCAAGCAGAAAAAGCCCACGAACACTAGGGACTCTGAAGCTCAGAGCTAGCCGCAGTGCCGCAGAGGCAGAGAGGAGAGCCATTAGAGGAAGGAGCAGGGGCTGCATTTGGAGAGATTATTGTCTCCCCCTTCACTCTTCCCTCACCTTCCTGAAGCAGCTTCCTCCATTAATTCTTCAGATGTTGGGCTCCAAAGGGAGCTCGAGGAGGAAAGAGGAAAGGGGGTAGGGGATTTCCTCCCTTTGGTGGGACTCAAGGGTCATTTCAGAATCCCTTCTCCTATAGCTTCCTCCTCCCAAATGAGCAATGAACAGTCAGGCTGGGAAGGCAAGCTCCAAGGACGCTGCCTGAGACAAAATGGCCCCCCAATAGCATCTATCTCTGCCGGAAAGATTGACAGGAAGGGCTTGGGCAAAGGAAGATACACAATGGGACAAAGGTGCAGCCCTGCACATATCAGGCAAAACAGACAAGGAGGGACCCGCTGTGGAACTAAGATAGAATCTGAATTGGCAGAGGGCCCTGTGCCTCTCTTCGTCTCTCCCCCTTCTCCACCTTCTACTGTGTCTTTCTTATTTAGCGAGCTGGACAGATCAATACCTCCGCTCCTTCTCCTGACACCCCCCCCCACCATGCCCAACGCCCCATGACCGCCACACCAGGATGGCCTGAGAGCCTAAAGGAGTTTGTTCAGACTTACCTGAAAAAACGAAAGCAAGGAACTAGGCTTCACAGTAGAAGCCTTTTGTGGGTGGGCTCTCCCATGACCACCTCCCTCCTGTTTCTCAGCCTTCATACCTCAGGGGACCGTCAAGCTCTAACTCTCGCAGCTAATACCTGCTGTCCAGACTACTTGGAGAGGAGCCCCCAGGCTGATTCCCCAGACTGACCAGACTGTAAAGCCTAAGGCCCTGGAGGCAAAGAGAGACAGGAGCCCTCTCTACGTGGTGAACACACATGTGTAAGCACACACACAAGGCAGAAGCACCCATTTGAGTCCAGTTGGTGGGAGCTGAGCATGGTGACAGACTGGGGCCTTAGGGGATAGGACATATAAGCAGGCTCTTCTTAAAGTAGGTTTATTCAAAGTCCCATTCTCACTGATTCAGAACGCTCATGCTCCCTACCCATCTTAATTTCTTTAATAAGCATGCCTTGTGCCAAGCACTGTGGACCAAATATAAACAGTGCCCCTGACCTTGACGGCGGTCCTCATACGTGCCTCTCCCTTCTCAAGTTGGCTACAGTCTCCTGGCCCAGCACCCCTCAAAGCCCTACAGGATTCGACCCCCAGATCCTTTCACCCCATAGTCTAACATCCCTACCAACCTCGGGAAGGAGGGGTGGGTGAAGAATTCTCTAGGAATTCCCTTTGGGCCATCACAGATAAAGGTCCAGAAGAGAAATCTGTAGAGGCCGTGTGATACAGAGGAACAGCTATGAGATTTGGAGTTACAGATTAAGGTTCAGATCCATGAATTAACAGTGTGACCTTGAGAAAGTCATTCAACTTCTTTGGGCCTCAATTTCCTCATCTGTAAAATGGAAATATTAATACCTATTCCAGAGTGTTGTTCTGAGGATTAAAGAATACATGTCAAGTAACAAACCCCAAGTAAACATTAGTTCTCCTTAGTAAGATCTCCTTCATGGGTAGGGCTGTCATGAATAGGTAGAAACGACCTGCTACTTTTTACTGGATCATCGAGAGAAAGGATGAATAAGCAAGTACCTATTAAGACCTCAGGATTTGGTTATTTTTATTTGCTGGGGGGAACTGGGGTGTCTGAAATCCTCTTCCTACTGTACCTGGGAGGGAAAGGCAGACATTTCCTCAGGACCCCAGAGCCCCCTTCCCCGACTGGGTGTGGCATCAATGCATTTCTCAGAAAAACCTTCATCAGATCTGTGCCCTCTGCCCTAGTCGAGGCTGCAACTACTTCAGGGGCTGACGGAGGGCTTGGTCCTAGAGCCCACTCTCATTTATACCTCCGCCCGCAGAAGCCTTGGACTGTCCGCCTCCCATCTAGACCATTCACTCGTCTGCCCCCTCCCTTCCTGGGAGGTGGGGGTAGAGATCTGAGCCAATAACAAAGGGAAGATGCGCTTTCTCTAGGGGAGAGGGAAAACATCAGAAAAACACGGGACCGGCTCTGACGGGTGAGGACGCTGCAGCGACCAGCAGAGGGGAGTTGGGTCCCCCGACTGCGAGGAAGTAGCCCCCTCCCACTCTGCGGGGACTTGGCCACCCGCCTGGCCAGGCCACACCCAGTCATCCTAATGCAGGGGAGAGGAGGGGCTGCGGCGGAGAGGATGGAGGCTGAGCGGCGGGGAGGGGGCGCCGAGTGACAGCTAGGGTCTAAGACTCGGCGGGGGCGGGGGAGAATCTTCCCAAATTTCCCTCCCGGGGCGACACTCACCCCAATAACGACGCTGTCGTCCCCTTGGAAAATGGGGATGAACTTGTCCCCCCGCAGAATCTCGGCCTGGTTCAGGGGCCGAAATCGGCAGAGCACCTTGATGCTACATTCGTTGTTGGTCTCCGCCATGGTGGTCGCCGGCGACAGGCTGGGGCACTTCTCGGGCAGGAGGGCGGTGTGCGCTCCGAAGGAGGGGGGCTCAGATGGGGCCGACGCGGAGGACAGGTGCTCGGTCTCTGGGACCGAGAAAGCAGGCGGGGCGCCCGGGCGAAGGCTGGGGAGCAGGGCCGGGGCGCGCTTGCTCGCTCCTGCGGCACAGGGATGCAGGCGACCTGGGCGTCTGGTCCTCTCTCGGCTCTCTGCCTCTCCGCCCCTCGCGCTGCAGCGCCGCGCCG
>NW_027529169.1:1722142-1724611 GCF_008692635.1 Crocuta crocuta | reverse complement strand
AGGTAACCTCACCCTCACCCCTTCCCCACCCAAGTCGCTCGCTGCATCCCAACTCCCCACCTCCCTGGCCCGCCTGGCCCTCCCTCGGACTCCACCTCTGGAATGGATAAGGGGGCCGAGGTGGGCTTGTCGCCTGGGTAGGGAAGAGAGTCAATAGCGCTTGNCCCTGTCACTGTCCTCTCTCCAAATGGAGAGCACCCGCCTCGTTCCTCATCCCCAGCCCCCTCACGCAGATTCCCAACCCACTCAACTTTCAAGGGCAGCTGCCCGTACCCCTGTGGAGGAGGGTGTCCAGGTCCCATTTTTCAGACAGGAGTGTCAGGGGAGAGGCTAGTCCCATCCCCGACTATACACTCCAGGTCCCCGGTATGAAGGAAGACAAACTCTAATTCTGGGCTATCAGAATTTAAAGGCAGATAAAATTCTCATTTTTGCCTCAGAGGCTGGGGCCAGACAGAAGGTGGGCAGGAGAAGCTTTTGCAAGAGAAAGGGAGTCAGAAAACAGTGAAGGAGGGGTAATGATGAGGGTGGGGAAGGCCACCGGGGCTTTGAGAGGTTTCAGGCAGGTTTAGGCACCTGTGTCCATGTTTCCTGTCCAAGTTACCAATGGTCGGAGTCCCAACACCCCAGCCCCTTTCTCGGGCCTTGCTTTGTTTCTCNCCCGGGGGGGGGGGGGGGGGGGGGAGGGGAAGCCTTAGAGATTCTTTGTCCTTCCTCCCCTCAGGTCAGACTCCTGCTGCAGCCCCTGGGCAGAACCACCTAGAAGCTGGCCAAATTGATTTTTCTCCACGTCACAAGGCTTGCTGGCCAACAGAGAGTTGGATTGCAGGAGTTGAGGCTCTTAGGCCAGGGGGAGGAGTGGGGTGACAGGAGAAGGGAGGAGGGGATGGAAGTTCTGCCTAGCAATTGTCTAAGGTCACTTGGACATTATGAGGCAAGAGTGAGAGAATGGTGGCCTGGCCAGACAAGAACTAACCTCTCAGAACTCAGCTGAGGGCTTCCCCTTGTTGGGCCTATACCTCCAACCCACCTCGAATCTTAAGGAAACTGAAGGAAAAAGGCCCAGCATAAGAAACTGGATGGATGGATGGAAGAGGGGTAGAGGTTTGAGGAGGAGCCAGGAGAATATGCACAGAATGACAATGAGTTCCAATCTCAGGAACATCAGCTTCTCTCCAGTCACTTGGTCTGGCGCTATTTCTAAGTGTTGCAGCATCCTGAAAGCTCAGGAAACATTCTGGAAAACATCCCAAACTCAGGTCCCCAGGGGCTCAAGGGTGGCAGCCTTAGTGGAGTTTCAAAAAATGCTTGTCTTGAAAAAAAAAGGAAAAAAAAGCAGCTCGTCTCTGGAGGGTCAGGGACAAAAATTTACTGGGTATGCACCCCTCCCCCCAAAAAACCCATCCACACAGAAGCAGTAAGTTTAACATAATGCTAGATTTATTAAGTTTCAAAGGATGGCCTTTCATTCTGAGAGTATGTCCTTCCTACTTTTCTACTAAGAAATGATGGTTATAGTAAACAGTGTTTCTTGTTTTAGAACAGTAATGGCAAAATTAATTTTAATTTTACTGAAGTGTGAAAATTCAGAAGTCGGAAAACTATTAGTGAAGTGGTTAAGAACACAGAGGGTATTCATGGGGCACCTCTCACCCACAGAGGGTGCCTCAGTCGGTTAAGCTTTGGACTTCAGCTCAGGTCAGGATCTCCAGGTTCCTGAGTTGGAGCCCCGCCTTGAGCTCTTTGCTGACAGCCAGGAGCTTGGAAGCCTGGAGCCTCACTCAGATTCTATGTCTCCCTCTCTCTCTGCCCCTCCCCCACTCATTCTCTCTCTCTCTCTCTCTCTCTCTCTCTCTGTGTATATATATATATGCTAAAAATACGAAATAAGTTAAAAATATTTTTAAAAAACGAGCACAGAGGGTGTTCAGACATACAGCTACCGTTTACCTACATATGAACTTGAGATAGGATTGCCAGATTGGAAAAACAAAACAGGATGCCCGGTTAAATTTGAATTTCAGATTAAAAACTATGAGAGAAAGAGAGAGGGACAGAGAAAGAGAGAGAGAATCCCAAAAATGGTGTGGGGTATACTTATACTAAAAACTAAAAACTATTAGTTGTTTATCTGAAATTCAAATTTGACTAGGGGTTCTGTATTTTATCTGATAGCTCTAGCTTGAGATTATTTTTATTAGTAATACGACTAAGACTTTACTAAATTTTACTTGCTATTATTGTTTTTGAAGCCCTTTCTGTGCCACAGCATGACAGATTGATCCAGTCATTTAATTTCTGGGAACTCAAATGAATCATCTGAAAAACAGGAATTCTAAAATACGTTTCATAGACCTGATGTAAAAATGAAAGAAAAGAAGTTGTGTGAAATAACTCCCAAGGCGCGTTATTGTCATTCTCCGTCCAAGCCCCTATCGGCCAAGACTACATATCCCACAATCCCAGGCT
>NW_027529169.1:1701106-1722126 GCF_008692635.1 Crocuta crocuta | reverse complement strand
CCCCCCCCCCCCCCCCCCGCCATTACCTCATTCCCTGGCCTCGTTCACGCCAATCCCGGCTTCTCCAGGGGTGTGGTAGCAGCCTGTTCTCGCGACTTTTGCCTTACCCTTCTCTCTCCCGTGCGATTTCTGTCGCGAGACTTCCTGCTCCTCCACCTCCTCCGCCGCTCCCTTTGCCGCCGCCTTAGCCCGGGACCCGGACCCAGCCTCTCCCTTACCCGAACACCGGCCCGGCTTCACCGAGGCCCCGGTCCCCCAACCCCGCCTCGCCGCCGCCATGGCGGACCCTAAATACGCCGATCTTCCCGGCATTGTGAGTACAGGGCCAGCCTCGGCTCCCCAGGACCTCAACCCCGACCTACTAAGGACCCCCAACAGACACTAACCAGTGTCCCCTCCTGCCTGCAGCCCCTCCTCCGCCCCAGGGCTCCAGCCCCTGGCTCCCCGACGGGCCGCAGCACCCTCCGGACTCTTTTTCTGACCCGACTTGGCCCTGCCGCGGAACGGCTTACCAGGCCCCTTTTCCGGCAGTCGCCGGTTTCTCCGCCCAGACATCGTCTCTGAGCGCTTATCACTTGTGCCCGAGTGGTTCTTCCAGCGGTGTCAGCACCACCCGTGTCTCCCCAAATCTCCCCATGAGCCCCCCCCATCCCCACCCCAAACAGACGTACCAGGCCACTTGGTGATGGCCTCCACCCTGCCAAAGAAGAGGTTACCCTGGCAGAACCCTTCTTGTGCCGATAGAAAATTCTGCCCTGCGGCCAAACCCCCCAGCCCCCGCACACGCCAGCCTCTACCCTCCTATTGTGCTGCCCTGCCTGCATTTTCAAGGGTGGGGGTTGGGTCACAGGACTTTGGGTACTAAGGTCCTGAGTCACTCTAAACCTTTGTGCCAGTGTGCTAGGATAGTGGTGTACAGGCTGTGGCCTAATTCGAAGATAGCCCTCTCCTACTTCTGATATAATGATTGCCAACGGCCCGCCCCCATTCTGATTCAGGTAACATCCTTGTCATCACTTACACTCAGTCACTTACACTCAGCCATTTACCATGAGGTCCCAGTTGTCCCTGCTGCCATCCCAACGCCTTTAAGACTGGGAACTGACATACAGTTCACTGGGCTGGTGGAAGAAAAGGGACAGAATCTTGGCCTCACAGCCTGCCTTCTCTGTTAGCTTATTCACATGGAGTGGTTCAGGGATGTTGGTGAATGCCGGTAATGAGGTAGGGTGGTCACTGCTTCTATCTGCAGGCCAGGAACGAGCCAGATGTTTATGAAACCAGCGACCTACCTGAGGATGATCAAGCGGAGTTTGATGCGGTAAGACCATGTGCTGCTTCAGGACCCCTCTGGACCCTAACCTCTCTCCCCCAGGCAGACCCTTTCCCTTCTCTGGAGAGCCACAGCAATAAGCGGGTATGCCAACCCAGCCTGGGAGGTATGTAGGTTGCACTGAATGATGCCAGGAAAGAGGGTCAAGTCAGTGGAGTCACAACTAACAAGTCCTGATCCCTGGGTCTTTTAAATGAAGTTGAAATAGCTCAAAACAGTTTAGTTTGGCGCTAGTGGTTTTGGTAGACCCCTGGATGCTAATCCATGATAATGAGTCATGAAGTGTGAGCACGTACAAACTACTCGAGGTTAGGAACTAGGCCCTTGATTTCATATAATATTTCACTCAGTACATGTTCATTAGTATCCTACCAAGAGCTAGATTTTGAAGTATAGAGGGATACACTTTTACATGAATACCCAGTATCCTTGGAGCAAAGAGTGAGAAAATGATGTGGAGATTTTAGAAAGATAACAGGTATGGTCAGAACAAAGGAAAAAAAAAATGAGAAAGACCATAAATATTTCATATCAGCAAAGGAGAGTCCCTTAGCACTTTCAGATCTAAGATGAACTCTGAGGAAGGAATTAGCTGTGGACACATTTTAGCCATGAGGGAAACCACTTAGCATTGTTTATTGAGTGTGTTCATTCTGTGTTGGTTTTTGTGCAATGCAGAGGATTAAATGTCCCTACCCTCAAGGATTCCCCCCCAGATGAATACAGGAGTTAGGAAACATATAAGCAACATGTAATAAACAAAATTGACTGGATGGAAGTCAACATAGTAAAAACTTGTATGTTAAGGGCCAAGGGGAACAAAGGTCTATTAGCAAAGCATGTCTTACAAAATGTGTTTTAGGTTCTATTCCAAAGCGAACTGGGCTAGGATCACATTGATGAACCAGGCTCAGTATGTGTGTCTGTAAGTCCTGTGGCTATGTCTGTGGGGCTGGTTAATCCTGGAGAATGCTGGCTGCTGGCTTATAATGTATGGCTTGGCGTACTCTCTTATTCCTTATTTGGTTTTCCCCATGTGGAAGTGGTTCCTACTCTGTGGGAACACCTTCCTGGTCTCCTCTCTCAGTGGTCTGTTCTTTGTGGCTTCTGTACTTGCTGGCATGTCAGTCTGTCCCCCAAGCTTGAGTATCTGGAATAATGCAGATGTTGTCATTGCTCAAGGACCTGGGTGTGCACCTGTCACTCCAAGATGTACCTTATTAGGAAGCTATTTTTGACCTCACGGAGCAGGAGTGTATGAGCCGAGGGCCTCAGTCCTCTGTCCTGTTTCACAGATGGTTCAACTTTGGCCTAGGCCTCTGCCTATAAAGTACCAAGTCTCCATGGTGAGACGATAGATGGAAGTTTGTCCATTTGTCACCAACTATCATACACACTGGCAGTATCACAGCAACCCCCTTTCCAGCCCAAACCATACATTGTAGATTTCCTTTTGAAAGTACTGGAGTGTTTCTTAAGAAGAGGACAGACATGGAAGCACCTGAATGTGCAGCCGTGATTGGCTGTTTCTCCCTGCTGAGCAGTGTATTTCAGGAGTACCTAGTGGGGTGGCTGATAGGGAGAGGATACCCAGTGTTCACTCCCTGCAGCATATTGCCTGCAATGACAGAGTAGGAGTGCACAGGAGCTGGGTGGTAAATACAGGGAGTTGCCTGCATCACCTAAAGCCCGGCTGAGTAGTCTTCATCACTAGGCAGGAGTGGGTGCGGTGCTTCAGGAGCCCAGGTGGGGGCGGGAAGCGGAGATGTTTACTGGTGTCAGCTAATTTCTCTGGCCTCTGGGTGTCCCTGTGGGCCTTGGGAGGGCAGCCTTCGGGAAGTCAGCTGAGTAATGGTTCTGTTACTGCTCTTAATATTGATGTAAATGTGCAGCTTGACGAGAGGTGGGTTGTACTTAGTCCGGAAGCCTCATGTCTGTGAGGCCTGGATTCTCACCAGCAGCCTGTGTCTTTTTCACCCTCCTTCCCAAGACCTAGCACAGATGACAGTGCACATCACCAGTGTTGTGGCTGAACCATGAGGTTTTCAGTCCCCTTCTTAACTCCCGGCAACAGAATGTTCTGCCTTAGTCTCCAGATTATTTTCAACCTTACTTTTATTAGTTTTTAAAATAGACAATATATTCACACAGAGCAAAAGTTTCTTCCTACCCCTGCCTGCCACCACTCAGTTCCCTTCTCCAAAGACAGCCAATATGACCAGCTTCTTATGGAACCTTTTGGGGGATCTCCAGATTTTTATTTAAAGGAGTAATCAAAGTGTTGGCCCTCACTGTCTTTTAACCTCCTTCGTCTGATTGTTCCACTGTGGGAAAAAAAAAATGAGCTGCTGAAGGAGATAATGTCCTCTAACATCCCTTAAAGATTATAAGTCCTAGTTTAACTTACGTAAAAGTATTACAGTTCCCATATTAGGGAGGATGAGGGAGGAAAGTAGCGTAAAAGGTTTTAGGTCTGCCAAAGATGATCCTGATTTTCCTCTATCCCTTTAAAACAATTTTAGCAGGAAGTAAAATGTTCTGAAATGAATGGGCCAGACAGCTGCACAGACTAGCCCTTTCCTCTTCAATCTAGGAGAATCTCATCTCTGTATTTCTGACACTCCTAGGTTGATTTGGGTGATGGCTTGTTTGGAGACTTTTAAAAAAATGTCTTATCAGGAAAGCTAATTCCCAACTAGAATTCCCTCCCTGTGGGGCCTGCAGCCTACCTGGGGTCTGCGAGGCATTCTGCTCACGGCTTTTGAACTGCTGGAGCAAGGAAAGTAAATTTAGGAAAGCTCAGTAGAAACAAGATACAGTTTCTCCCTTTATACCTCATCCATCTCTAATGGCATGTGGAAGGGGAGAGATGACGTAGCTGTAGTTCAATGGGGCCCTGGCAGAGCTGTTCTTCAAAGGGCAGGTCCTGCTAAACACTCCCCCAACCCGAGATGAGAACCTGTATGTTCTCTTCCTTACGGTTTGAGATATCATAGAGTTTGCTTGATTGTGTTCATTGACTGTTGGCGCTCTTGAACTTACCTGAGTTTTTCCTGATGCTTCCCCCATCCTCCCTCCTCACCACCTTGCCTGGACACTAGTTTGCACAAGTAAGACCATTCGATGCTTCTTCTTTGCATGGTTTTTTTTTCATCTGCCATCTTGCATGCAATACGCTGTCACTGTGCTATTGTTGTAGCTAATCGTTTTAAATTCTATTGAGTCCCTAGCTGGGTCACTAAGGGGCCCACTGGCCTTGTGTTTAAAAATCATTAATCAAGGTTTAGAAGTACAACTATGGTCCATGAATCATTGTCTCTTTCCCTTATCAGGTCTGTAAAATAAAACTGTCCAATGGAGGCTGGAGTAGAAACATGGAGACTAGGAATGCTTTTGGATGTGAGGCATGTAGAGGCTGGAGTTAGAAGGGGGTTGGCTTTCTCCTCCTCAGAGTGAAAGGAAGTTAAGAGAAAAGAAGGACTCTTAGCCATTCTGGACAAGGGTGAAGAACAAGGAGGACAGTCACAGGCCTCACTTCTTAGCTGGATGTAGATTATTCCTGGGAAAAACTCATTTTAATGTTCCCCGTGCTAAGCCTTTAGACAAAGGTAAATGGGATGGAAAAGGCATGTTCTATGCAATTTTAAGGTTATAATTCGGGTTACTTGTGCTTTCGTGAGTCTTTCTGTTTCTGTACCCCTCCTTTAGAAATGGATGACTGGTCAGCATCGTGTTGATCCGTCCTGGACAGTTTTATTCTACAGCACTCTCCAACTCCCTTGTCATCGTGGTTCTGAAGTTCCCCTAGCTGCAGTGTTGGCATAGAGCTCAGAGAGCAGCAGCGGCCTCTTTCCCTGTCTGATCTAGAACCTCAGGACTTGCCCTCTGAGGCACAGCCATTAAGCCAAACAGTCCTGGGGAGTCAGGGGGTCCATTAGTGAGAGGGACTGGGAGTCATGTACCAGGTAAGCTGGTACCTGAGTTCAGGGCACTTCAAATTTTCCAGTGAAGGTGGCAGGATGTACTGTTTCCATGGTGACTGTTACTACTCTAGGTTATAGGAATTATGGTGAGGAAAAACTCATCATCCCACAGTGCACCCGCGGGACAGACCTGGAGCTGGTATATACTGTTTACAAACTAATATACCACTTTTCCTTCCCTTTGGTTTCCTGTCCTCCCCCATTCTGCTTGCTCCTCATGATTTGAACTTGAACTTCCAGCTCAATGTTTGCTCGGTCTCCTTGAGTTTCTCCCAAGCTGGTTTTAGCTTGGTGGGGCAAGTCAGAGAAAGGTAGTGTGTGTGTGTGCCTCCCCTCGTGTGTTTGCATGCGTGCGCCTGTGAGTGCTTACACTCCCTCTGTGCAGAGACGTCCCAGTGTAGACCACAGGGCCTGATCTGCCTCGACCCTGAGCTGAAACAGGAGTTTTGGATTAGCTGGAGCCTGGCATCATACAGGACGGAGAGCTGAGGCTCAGGTGTATCTAGCTGAAATCCTCTGGGCCAGGAAGCACTTGTCTTTGTCCCACCATGCATCCTCATATACACATAACCATCTCCAGTCCTCCACCATCCCGTGTGCCCATCATAGAGCTCCTGGAGAGGCAGGGCATACAGCTAGATTTCCCCTCCTGGCACTTCTTTACCAATCTTGCTTAGAAGCGAGAACCTTATCTTTGTGGCTGTACTCAAAGAAGGCCTCTGTAAAATACTCTCACCTTTCCCTCTTGTCCACCGTCTAACCTCTGTGAACCTTGTGAACAGAGGGTCAAAGCAACATTTTCTGCACATGTGTTACTAGCTGTGAATCTTGACGTCCTCCTGATTCTTTGTGCTCGCACATCAGGGCAGAGCTGCTCTGGTTCCCTCAGTGCTCTAATCAAGATGGATACAAACACACTGGACTATCCAAGGGACCAGGACTTGCCCTGTCTCTCCACTGACAGCAGAGAATGAGAACGGGGCTGTAATTAGGGGTTTCGTATCTCCTGAAACTCACCGTCTGACATACTTTGTTCTGCCTAACCTAAAGTCCCATCAAACCACCCACATGGACGCCCTCATTGTGACCGATTCTGCCACCCAAAGGTCTTAATTCTTCAAGACTAGAGAAACCGAGAGACAGCGAGACTTGAACCATGAACTCCCACCTTGAGAATTACAGGCCCTCAGTCAGCTACATGTCCTCAGAATCTCCATCGCCTCTGCTTTGCATTCTGCCTTGTTCATCTCAGCCTCATCTCCCCCCACTTTCCTGTTCCATGCCACTAGCTTGCAACATCTCACTAGTTCTCAGAGGATCTTAAATTGCTGCTAATGGCAAAGTTTCACGACAGTCTTCCCACCAGAGAGGAAAGGGTCCCAGGCTCTTCATTCTCTTGGGGTATGTAGTGACTCCAGCTGAAATTTCTTGGCCCCCAAATTTTGCTAGGCTCCCCTGGGCCCTAGGGTGCAGTGTGTTTGAAGCTATCATATAGTGCATGTGACAATTTGCTAATAACAATTTTGTCTTTTTTTTCCCCCTCCCTCACCCCGATTTCCCCACTCCCTTTCCTTTTAACTCTTTTGATTTTCTCACCTCTGGGGAAACCACAAGGAGCTGGTAAGAAGCCTGACCTTTCATCTGCTTTTTAATGGGGTTGTGCTGTGATGGGCAGTTGTTCCTCTGTCCTTTTGTCTCTACTAAATCTTTAATCCCTCTGTCCGGCCCCTCCCCCAGCTGACAGCCTTTCCCATCTTCCGAATCACTGTAATGATACTGCCCCAAGCCCATGCCCCCAGACCTCTGAGACACTGGTGGGGTGGGTGCCATTGGAGGACCGAAGGGTGTCGGCCACCTGAGTCTCTGGGGCCATGTCCTTGGAGAGGCTCTGAGAGGATGCCAGCGTTGGGCAGCTCTCCTGATCCAGGACAGGGTCCTAAATGGGAATAGTGACATGAAAGCATTGTTCATCTTTGTCACTGTCCAGGACCTCGGAGACTCAGGTTTTGTGTGTTGATCCTTTTCTGCTCGTCTCCTTCCCTATTTCGGAAGTATGTAAGAAAGTAGGTTCTCATCAGCATAGTGCCTGGCCCATAATAAGGCTTAACAAATGGTAGCTGTGATTAATTTCATTCCTTGGTCTATAGTCTGTGCTGCTCATTTCTCTCTTTAGGAGGATTTTTTTTTTTTTTTTTTTTAATGGATTTCTACTTCATTGACCTTGACTGAGGAACTCACAGGCCGGAATGGCATACTCTTGATTATGAACTTAAGAAAAGGTGGCTGTCTCTTCTGATCAGGAGTCCTTCTCAGACAAGAGAGGCCAGGGACTACTCAGTTATTTGGCCTATGGGTGCTCTAGCCATACCTTTCAGACAAGATTAAAGAGCTAATACTTTGGAGCTCAGTTGTCTGCTCACCCTTGCATAATGGGACATTGAGCCCTTTTGTTTTCCCTTAATCTTTAGCTCTTGCCCCTCTGCTCTGCATTTCCTTGAAGAAGAGGTAAAGATCAAAGTTGATTTTTTCTCCTTACTCCCTCCCTTCCCTTATTTTTAAAGTTGCTCCTCATGCTGATTCCTTCTCTAATAGGAGACCAGAGATGTTGCTGCTTTTCGTGATGTCTCTCCTTCATCGTCCTTCACTCCCACCCGCGATACCCACACATGAGCAGAGACCCAGTCCAGTCCCGGCTGCACATTAGAGTCATCCGGGTAGCTTTTCGACTGGCCTACTATCCTGGCCCTACCCCAGAACAATTCAGTCAGAATCTACAGAGGAGAGCCCAGGCCTCTTTTTTTAATTTTAATTGGTTTTTGTTTTTTGATTTGTTTTTACATTTTCTAAGTGACACAGCTGTGCGGCAGGGTTGAGAACCGCTGTTGTAGTTAACAGGAAAGACTCACTGTGCCTGCCTCCTGTAGAAGGTGGAGACGGCATCCCCAACAGAAAAGGACTTCTGAGCCTCCTCCCTGCTCCCTCAGTACTGTAGAGAGAGCTGTCGGACTGCTGGCAGGTGGCCTGGAAGGGTAGTCTGGAGTGCCCGGGCTTGGTGTAGTTATTGGAATCTGAACAGCCAGTCGATGCTTAGTAAGGAGGGAACCTCTCTGCTTCAGTCCCTAGGGCAAATCCTCTTTATTGTTTTCTTTACTGCACTCCCTGTTTATGGAAGAGCTTAGTGCTTGAGATGCTACAGAGGGCTCGGGGAGAAGAGTTAGGTGCTACAGCTTCTCTTGGAAAAGATGCTGGGCCACCTCTGTGGCAGGACATAGGCACAGCCCTTACCCACAGGTCCTTGGGGCAAGCAGATAGCACATATGCTTATCACTTCTAAGATGTCCCTTAAGAAGAAGAAGACATTGATCTCTGGCCTCTTTTCTCCGTACCCTGAATTCCCCACCCTCGTGGCAGCCTGGAAACAGGGCTGCCCGGCAGGCCCTCTGCCAGCCTTCCTTTTGTATCTAAGAGCTGGTGTCTTCCCTTCAGCAGCACATTCACCCCGGGAGTTAGCGGCTTGATTGTCTGCCATCCTTGCTTTTCCTGCCCCCACCTCCCCCCAGCAAATATGGAAGATTAGCTTGAAATGGCCTTCCTCAGCAGCAAGGAAATTGACTTTTGGGAGGGGGAGGTTAAAAGAGGTCAGGTTGGTTCCTTGCCCTGAGTGCATGGTGTGTGCCACATAAGAGGGAGGGCCCAGTTGGATGGGGTCGGGGGATGGGAGGCTTATGTACAGAATGGGTGGGGAGGTTATGCTGCCTCTGTCCTCACTTGAATCAGGGTGTTAATATTTATACAACTGAGACTAAATTTACTGGGAAGCTTCCGTTTCCTAGGTTGAGCTGGGCTCAGCAGCTTGGAGTGGAACTGCCCTTCTTTTCCCTTGGGAAAGTAGGGCCCAGTCTCCTCTAATGGTTTGGGGATTTTGTGGGGTCAGGAAAGTCTAGGGGGAGAATGAATCTGCCTCTGGCCTAAACTACCTATTCCTGCAGGAGGAGCTGACGAGCACAAGTGTGGAGCACATCATTGTCAATCCCAATGCTGCCTATGACAAGTTCAAAGACAAGAGAGTGGGGACAAAGGGACTTGGTGAGACCAAGCTGGAAATTGGTTGGGGGGAGGCCTATCCTCAGGTCGAAGTGACTTGCTTTGGGGAAAGGGTCATTGGTGGAGATCTTTCATGGTAGCCCTGACAGTCAAGTCACGGGAGGCCATGACTACCTTGGGGCTCAGTCAGGCCCTCAATTCCATCTTCTTTTCTTGGCAGATTTCTCAGATCGTATTGGAAAAACCAAGAGAACAGGATATGAATCTGGAGAATATGAGATGGTTTGTTGTGTGTGTGTGTTGATGGGGATGGTACAGGTGATCCTGTTTAGGGGAGAACTCAAGGGATACAGTCGGCTTCTGAGTTTCTCTCTCACTGGGGATCCTGAGGAGCCCAGCAGGATACAGTTGAGGATGCTTAGTCCCCTTGCTGTTTGCTCTGTAGAGTCTCTGGGCCTCCAGCTACCTCCAGTTTTTCTGTACTGGGGTGTTGTGGATTCTGAGTTGGATAGGTTACGCTTATAACTTGGGTCCAGGGTTCGGATAAATTCTTGAAGCTCCCTATATTAAGAGGGGTAACTTCCCTGTCTGTGTCTGCTTTCTAGCTTGGAGAGGGTCTGGGAGTGAAGGAAACCCCACAGCAAAAGTACCAGCGACTACTGCATGAGGTCCAGGAGCTGACAACTGAAGTTGAGAAAATCAAGGTAACTAAACTCTCTTCTCCATTCACTGCTCTGACTTACGTAGCAGAGGAGGACCTCACAGTAGGAGGAGAAACATTCCCTAAGCTCCTGGGTAAGGGAGCTGAGGTTCCTAGGTTTAGGAATATATATAAATCTACATTCAGTGCCATGGATAGTTAAAAACCATCCAGTGACTTCCAGCCACAGCAAATTTTTTTAAGTTTATTTATTTATTTTGAGAGAGAGAGAAGGAGTGAGAGGGACAGAGAGAGAGGGAGAATCCCAAGCAGGCTCCCAAGTTCAACACAGAGCCTGATGCGGGGCTCGAACTCACAAAACTGAGATCATGACCTGAGCCGAAATCAACAATTGGACGTTTAACCAACTGAGCCACCCAGGTGCCCCCAGCCACAGCTATTTTTAAGGGTCTTGATCCTGTTTTTTTGGACTCGATTCACACTTGCTCCCCCCCCTCCCCGTTGTCTACTTCACACCAGACAACAGTGAAGGAGTCAGCCACTGAAGAGAAGCTCACCCCTGTGGTATTGGCGAAACAGCTAGCAGCCCTGAAGCAGCAGCTTGTTGCGTCCCACCTGGAGAAGCTGCTGGGACCAGATGCAGCGATCAACCTCACTGACCCCGATGGGGCGCTGGCTAAGTGGGTGCCCTACTTCGTTGGGAAATCATTGTCGACTGGGGCACAGGGGAACTCAGCCAGGTGCTGGCTAGGGTACTACAGGGAGAGGTAGCCCAGTTGTTCCTTAATGCTGAACGTGAGGCAGAAATGAGAGTGACTGCGCTGGCCCACATCCTTCAAGACCTCATATTATGACTTGGTCTCCTGGCCCAGGCGCCTACTGCTGCAGCTGGAAGCAACAAAAAACAGCAAAGGAGCTGGTTCAGGAGGAAAGACCACCAGTGGGACCCCTGCAGATAGTAGCCTTGTCACTTACGAACTACATTCTCGGCCTGAACAGGACAGATTCTCTCAAGCTGCCAAAGTAAGTGTGTATGTAGGGTGGTCGGGGGGCCGGGGCGAGGTGGCCCTCAAGACTTTCCTACCTCTCTCTAAGGGCTCAGATCTGAGGAGAGGGTGCTGGGAACGTTTAGGGACATGTTCCAGAGAACAGAGACCCTGGGCAGAGTGGAGAGGAGAGGGGAATGGCGAGCAGGCAACAGAGAAGAGCAGGATCTTAGTGCCCACTGCAGCAGCAGGGAGGCGCATGGCGACTCACACCTCCTTTCTCCTCTCTAGGTTGCAGAACTTGAGAAGCGCCTGACAGAGCTGGAAGCGACAGTCCGCTGTGACCAGGATGCTCAGGTCAGGGGCTCTACTGTACTTAAGTCTGACCCTTGGATCCCGCACCCTTCCCCCTTATGTCCATAGCATTCCACAAAACGCTGGAAAGAGTGGGAAGGCCTTTGGTTATTGGACCAGCCAGTGGGTTGCCAGCTAGAAAGGATGGGAGAAGGTAACAATCGCATGGAGATATAAGAACCACTGGTTTCTTTCCTCCTTTTCCCCACCAGAATCCCCTTTCAGCAGGTCTACAGGGAGCCTGTCTTATGGTGAGTGTAAAAGGAGCCAGAGTGTTTGGATTACAGAGGTGATCCTGAGAGTGGGTTTTCTTGGAGAACTGTTTTTGGGTCTGTAGCTCTACATTTAATTACCTTCAGGGGAATGGGGGAGGGCCTCTTCCTAGTCTGATCCTTTCTCCTTCGTGAAGCTTGTCCCAACCCCCACCCCCAGGAGACCGTGGAGCTGTTGCAAGCAAAGGTGAACGCCCTGGACCTTGCAGTTTTGGACCAAGTGGAGGCTCGGCTACAGGTACTAAGTGGAGGGCACACTGGATTACAGGTATCTTGGGACTTTGGAAGCCCTGGGTGCCCTGTCAACCTTAAGTCTGTGTTTTCAGAGTGTCCTGGGCAAGGTGAATGAGATTGCCAAGCATAAAGCTTCTGTAGAGGATGCAGATACACAAAGCAAGGTCAGGAAGAGCCCTTTCCCTCATTTTTATACGCTTTCCTGCTCCCTCGTGCTCCCGGAGTCCTCCTGGTGGTCCTGCCAGAGCGCGAGCGCATTGACTCCCAGGTGCTGTCTTCATAAGCTCTGATCAGCTGAGAGTCAGGGCAGCGTGTCAGTCTTGTCCCACCTGAGTGAAACGATCCGTGTGTACTTTGCTCAGCCACCCCCTCTGGGCCCTGCCATGTCCCCCCAGGTGCACCAGCTATATGAAACCATACAGCGCTGGAGCCCCATCGCCTCCACCCTTCCAGAGCTGGTGCAGAGACTTGTCACCATCAAGCAGCTGCATGAGCAAGGTGGGAGGCCGGCTGCCAGGGGAACTAGGAGGAACTGGAAAGTGGGCAGCCTGTGTTCCTTCCCTCTCGTCTTGGATTCTAACCTCATCGTCTCTTACCTTCTTTTGCAGCCATGCAGTTTGGTCAGCTCCTGACACACTTGGATACCACACAGCAGATGATTGCTAGTTCCCTCAAGGACAACACTACCCTCTTGACTCAGGTGTGTGCCCCTCTTGGTCTGCAGCCTCCCTTCCCTGGCACAGACTAGTAGGGTCTGCCTGGGTCCATATAGTAACCTGTTATTGTGGCAGGGGTTTGCTTTGAGTCTCTACTGTTTTTCAGTGGTCGTGGGACCTATGACAACTATTTAACGTGTGAACCTCCATCTTACCATCTGAAAAATTATACCTACCTCAGGGTTGTGCGGATTAGGTGAAGTACCAACGGTTGAATCGTTAGGAGTCCAGTGAACTTCAGTTTTTCCTATAACACCTACTGTGTCCTCATCCAAATGCTCCTGTATCCAGAGCACAGCACGTTGGGAGGAACATGGACTTGAAGTCAACAGCCAGGCTCCAACCTAATTCTGCCACTTCTTTTCGCACACTGGACAGAGCCTCACATCCTTCACGCTCACCAGTGCCCAGCACACAGTCCTCGGTTTCTCTTGCGAGGCACTGTTTTCAGTGCTGGGGGCAGAAGTAAAGCTGAGAAACCACCTTAGGACTGTCAAGATAAATGAACAAATATATAAAGTATAATATGTCTTTCCTCTGTACAGCAGTTTTCTCAAGTTTCAAGTCCGTAAAATCCTCATTTCAACAAAATCTTACATGTCCCTCATTACAGTAAACAGATCAAAGAATAGTACTGGTGGAGTCCTGCCTGCGTGGCAGACCCTGGGCTGGGTCCATCGGACTCCAAGGGTGGTTTGAAAACTGCTGCTCTACCTCCCTGCTCCAGGGCCCATCGGCTCGGCTTCTGTTTCTCTTGTCTTCTCTGAGAGAACTTCTCCAGGCCCTCAGCCAGGTAAGTACCTGGGCCTGTTGAAGAGTAAAGCAGCTCTATTACTTTCTAGGTGCAGACAACCATGCGTGAAAACCTGTCCACAGTTGAGGGGAATTTTGCCAACATTGATGAACGGATGAAGAAACTAGGAAAGTGAGCACCTTTAGGAGATGCAGAACAGGGGTAATCCCTACCCCTTCGAACTGTTAACAGCTTACTTAGGGTTTCCCCTTAATCATAACTCTTACATCCCCATCCCATTTGACACTGGGGGCAAGGGGTTCTTCTTGCATGTGGGGTTTACACTCCTCCTCTGATGAATACAGACTGGTAGCGGTTGGGGGGCGGGGGCATGAGATGGTGGTCTCCCCTCAGGCTCCAGGGACGTGGGCCCAGCCACACGCCAGCTCCCGTCCAGTACTGCTTTTCCCGGGGTGGGGAAGGATTGGGCCCTGTCCTCCAGCACAGTTCCCGTGGCTGGCTGTAATACTGTACAACTGTTTCTGACCATTAAATGCCGTTGTACTCTGCATGATCCCTGCTGTGTTTTCTGGGGGAAGAGGCGGCACTGAGACAGACCTTCATGGTGTAACAGGCAGTTTAAGCCACTCTCCGCTACAAGAGGATTTAAGTTGGAACCTGTTCTTACCAGAGAATTAAGGAAAAAATGAGTACAGAGTCAGAGCCAGAGTTTCAAAATATTCTCATCTGTTAAATTAAGAGTGTCTCCCATAGAAAAGCAGTGGAGGCCCCACAGGGCAAGTACAAAACAGAATTAAAACTCCCAAGGGTCTTGTCTTTACAAAAGAAAAGGCAGGAGGCAGCCCCTGGACAGCGGGTCGTGCTGGCCGCTCCGGTTGGACCACGGTGCATAATCCTCAGTCGCATCATCACAACGTCTCTGAGCGTTTCGGTGGGGGGAGAAGGGGCAGTGTAGTGTGTGTGGGAGGAGAGACCCCGAGGGCTCTCTGTGCCCCCTTACCCCCGTTTCTATCCCAGAGGAAAGTAAAGGGAAGCCGGCTACACCTTGAAATGAGGCTATGTGTTTCAAACCTGGGGACGGGGTAAGAGGGGGTCTGTGCTTTGAGCAACCTGAGCCAGAGGCAGAGGGCTGTTGGAGGGGTGAGGGGGGAAGGTGTGATGCTTATTGCTTTGTACCTTTCACTGGGAAGGAGGGCAGCAGCCAACAGTAGCTCACAGGTTTGTAAACTGAGCCTGCTGGCTTCAAGAAGGGAGGCAATGAAGTCGAATTAAATATAAAAGAGTCATTTGTGCAAAAATAACTTAAACAAATAAAAGACCTGGGGAAGGGGGTGTTCCCCTTAGCCTGGTGGGGAGAGGGCCATATACCACCCCCCCAGGCCTTTTCAGTGACATGGCTTTGGGGGGGAGGGGGTGAGCTTCCCTACCCCCTGCAATGGCTCAGGATGGGATTGTAGGGGAAGGGGTTGCATTTGTGCTCTGAGTGGGGAGTAGTGCCCCCACCCACTGTCCACAGGTGCAGGTGGCTGGCAGGGGCTCCCAAGGCTCAGCACTCAGCTCTCCCCTGTCAGGGTCAGATCCAGCTCCAGGTATGGCTGCTAAGGGGCCAGTTTCCTCCTCTTGTTTTTGGCAGGACGGCCAGGGCGGGCCCGGGGAGGCAGAGGGACAGCCGCCTATACAAGAGGGGAAGTTGAAAGAAGTGAGCAAACGGCTAGGTATTGGGAAGTCTTTTATTTCCCCCCCATGCCCTCTAATCCTCTTCTCCTCCTGCCTCGGCCCTTACAACCCCACAACCTCACCCCCCTACCCTGCAACCCTGACTCACACTTACTCGGGTCGTGGGACTGGGGTCCAAGGTAACATCCTGGCGGGAGCTATTGCTGTTCCGAGCAGGGCTGCAATAAGGGCACAGGTGATCAGGAACACCTCCCCAAGCACTGGGCGAAGTTCAAAGTTTGGGTGGGAAGCTTTCCACTTTTGGATAATAAGGGCCTAGTATCCTTATTCATATGTGCCTTTTTGAAAGCCACGCCACTCTAGACATTTCTACAGACCCATCAAGAAGTAGGAAAAGGCCAGCATGGCGGTAGGCCCAACACTCACTTGTATTTTCTCCTTCGGCCACGACGAGACTTTCTGACTACCCCTGGGGGCACCTGGGAAAACACGGACTGTATGTGTAGGAAAAGTTAGGAAGAGGAACCAAGTTCCCAGGCTTTCCTCAGAGCCCTTCAGCCCAGACCTCCATCACCCTGCACTCACCTTAAGGTCCTCGGAATGGGGTCCAGGAGGGGATGGATCCTTGGGTTCAACACCCCCTTCAGCCAGCTCCCCATTATGCTGCCAGTGATGGGTCCTTCTTGGGGACCGTTCCATTTGTCCATTGAAGCCACCACGTGCCCCCCACTTGAGGGCCAGTCGGCCAGGCTCCCGCCGGCTACCAGGCTTTCGGCCCCGGCCTGGCCTGGCCTCACCATTAATGCCCCTAAGTCCCCCTCCTCCCCTCCGGCCCCGTTTCCCTGACCCCCTCCCAGTGAGCAGCTCAGGGACTGGGGGGTCGGGAGAACTGTGGGGTGGGGCTAAGGCACTGAGGGGAGGCCGGGCAGGCTCCGGTTCCAGGGCTGAGGTGGGGCTCTGAGGGGGCAGACAAGGGGCTTCTGGCTGCTCTGGAGGAATCTGCAGGCATAAATAAATAAATAAATAATAAGATCTTAGTCCCAAATATGGTTGCTCTGTTACTGTAACTCAAGAAAACCTTATATATCCAGTTCAGGGAAAAAATGCTGTCCCTGATACACACATGCCCCCACGCTCACCTGGAGACTCTGTAGCAGGCAGGCGAGGGGACTAGAAGCCTCTGAGAGGGGTGGAGGAGCTCCCCCCCCAGGGAGGAGCTGCAGCCCCAGCTGGCCAGAGAGAAGAGGGCCAGGAGGCTGCAACAGGCTGGGGAGGGTTCCAGGGCTGCTGGTCAGCGAAGACAGATCACCTGTGAGGAATGAGGTGGTCAGGAGTCTCCCTAGACAACCCAGTTAGGCTGAACGGACCCTATTAATCTCTTAGGCTTAACCCCAGGGAGTCAAAGACTCTTCCCCAACTCATCTGGCCTCTACTCCCAATTTTTTACTGATTCCTTTCTTCTCTTTCACATCAGTGTTTTCCCTCAGACTCACCCAGCAGGCTGGCACTCAGCAGAGGGCTAAGGAGTTGGGGGGGTCTCCCTGAGTTGGAGGGGGCCTTGCCCAGAGAGGAGGCCCCCGGGTCAGTAGTTGCCGTGGTGACACTGGAGGTAGGTGGTCCAGGTTGGGGGGCACTCAGGACACAGGGCTAAAGAGAACGGTTATAACGCTGTACGCGTGAAGCATTTAACAAACGTCTAGTACTGTCACACAATCTCACTGAAGTCCCACGTGAAGTAGGCCACACTTATTAAATACAGACCCAGTTCTTGCAGCCATCCTACCCCCAGCCAAGAACTAAGCCCTCCCCAAAGGCCCCGAGGAAGAGCTAGAGCTCAGGCATGAAACCGAAAGCCTTTGCCTTAGATTCGCAGCTCCCACCTCTGATTCCACCTCTTGCTCTGTCCCACCCACTCATCCCCTATCCTCACCTGGGGGGGTGTCCCCGAGGGGGNAACAGTAGGGGGGGCAGGTCTCCCAGACCTGAAAATGTCTCCCCACTTGGACCCCCAGCTCCCTCTGCAGATCCTTCCCCATCCCCAGCTGTGGGGCCCAGGGCCAACAGGGGCAGGAAAGAGGCAAGGAGGTTGCTAGGAGGTGCAGAAGGGGGCGGAAGAAGGTCTGAGGGGGGTGGTGGAAGCAGGGAAGCCACCAAAAGCGAAGGCCCTTCAGGTTCGCCTGGGGCTAGGGGAGGCCCAGGTCCCCCTGGTGGGGGTAGCAAGGGCTCAGGGGGAGGTTGTCCCCCTCCCCCAGCCAGCACGCCAAATAAACTGTGGCTGAGCAATGGAGAAGGTGGAGGTTGCCCCAAACTCAGTGGGAGAGGCAAGGTCCCTAGCATCCCCGGGAAGCCGGCTCCACTCAGCGCCAGGCCCTGCTCAGGACTAGGGAAAGGGAAAGCCTCCCCACCAGCCAGGGGAGGCAGAGGGCAGGCTGGGCCCGCCCCCATCCCAAGCCCTTCAGATGGGCTTTGAAGCACAGGGCTGGGGACCAGGGGGGCTTTGGAGGCAGCTGGTGGGGCAGGGGCACCTGCAAAGGAAAAGAAAAATTCAGCTCAAGAAAGGACCTTTCTTCCTCCCAGCGTCCAAAGAACCCAACCATCACGCCTCCAACCCAGAAAACCACCAAAGAGCTCTCTAAACTCCCCTAAATACCTTGGCTGCCTTTTCCACCTGAGGAGAGGAAGGCTGTGGCACACACACGTACCTGGCACACTGCTGAGGCTGCCACTGGTGGTCCCAGGCAGGGAGGGCGGGATAGGGTGCCTGGGCTGGGGAGGGCTCCCTGAGGAGAGGGCTGGAGGAGGAGGAAGGTGTGCATCTGACCCCAAAAGGTTAAAGCTTCCATCAGAGTGGGAAGGGCCAGGGGTGGGGAGTCCCAGCAGGGACAGCACAGAAGGGAGAATAGGTTGGGATGGCTCAGGGAGAGGAAAGGGTTGTGGGGCGGGAGCAGGGGCCCGAGGACGGCTCCGCCTAGGGGCTTGAGGGCCTCCCCCTTCTAGCAATCGCAATACCGTTGGGGGTCTGCGGGGACGACGTTGAGAGGGACGGGGTGACGAGGAGTGGGAAGCTGAGGGTGTCTGGGCACGGGGCCTTCGGCCCTGTAAAGTGCTGGGAGGGGGGAGCGGGGGGTGCTGTGCCTTGGCCGCTGCGGAGAGTAGGCTGCTAGCAAGGAAGGGGGGTGCCCCAGGCCCCTCCACCGTGGGGGCCCCTCCCAGGGGTCCCAAGACCAGGGGCAGGTGCATAGTGGCTGAAGACACTGGTGGCTGAGTGGCAGGACCAGGGGGGCCAGGGGGACCAGGGAGATTATTGCTTGGGGGCAGAGGAGGGGGTGTTAAGGCATCACTACAGTGGAAGAGAGAAGGGTCTGAAGGTGGCGAGGAGGAGGCATGGGGGGCTGGAGAGGAGCCCAGGTCAGGGGGCACCAGGCTGGATCGGAGGGCAGCTCCCCAGTTGTAGGAGGGAGCATTGAGGCTGATAGCAGGTGGAGGAGGTGGGGCTGGAGAGGGGGCGTTGCCCCTTGGAAGGAAACAGGGGCTGCTGCTGCCTCCAGAGGGGACTGGGTCTGGAAGCCTTGGTGGTGGGAAGAGCCCCCCAGGGCCTGCTAGAGGGGGAAAGGCCTGTGGAACTGAGGATGGTTCTGGGGGAAGGGAGCCGGGGCCCCCATTAAGTGGAGTTGTAGGAGGGACTCGACAGGGAGGACGGGCAGAGGGGGGCCCTGGGGACACAGTGTGGAACATTTGGGGGCTCGCTCCCTCTCCTGCAATAAATGAGAAATGAAGGGTCAGTCTGTGGCTCCCCTTCCAACAACTTTGTTTTGTCTTCTCCATCCCATCTCCCATAAATCCCCAACCTCCCTGTACCTGCCTCTCACAGGGCAGCTCCCCACTCCACCCTTCTCCTTGTTTCCTCTCATAGAGCTCCTCCCACCATCCCTCTTCCAGGCCCTTAAGTTTTCCTCAGTTGTGGGCAAAGTGGAGAAGACTCACCAGGAGAAGAGTGTGAGCAGGTGGTCTCCATGCTTCGGTACAGAGTTGCCATGGCAACAGCTTTCCGCCGGTGGTTGCACAGCTTGGTCATGTCCTCCTCTGATGCGGGCCCCACCCCAGCCCCACCCGGGGTCACCGGGGCCAAAGGGTCAAAGTTGAAAACCTGTAAGGCAGGAGTCACGGACAGGGACCCTGAGACAGCGGAATCTGTGAGAAGAGCTACCATGGTCAGTAACTTGCATTAGGTCACTTGGCTTATCCCTGTAATCTCTGGCACCCCTCACCACTCTGACCTTGGGGACATTGAGTGGACACTCCAGACCACACTTGCAGGTCCCATCGCTGAGGAGGTAGCTCCGGGTTTGCTCCAAGGAAGACAGCTCTGTGCCACTTGGGCTGGGAGAGGACAGGGTCAGAGAGTATAGAATTAGCAGACACGAAATCAGGAAACATGCCTAAAAGGACAGTTCTTTAATCAAAGACCTTCCTGGGAAGGACAGAGGATAAGGGATGTGGAAAGAGAAAGAAACAGATTTAAAGGGCCAGATACACAGAGCAGAAAAGCTGAGGAAAGAACAGAGAAGAGCAACAGGGTAGGTACCAGATATCTAGAATTCGAAAGGAGGGGTGGGAAAGACAGCTCAGGCCCTGAACGGCTTGGGGAGAAGACTGTGGGAACAGTCAGGAGCCTTACCTGATATAGAGCACAGCACCCTCTCGAACACAGCGCTGCCAGCCGATGGGGACAGATGTGGCCACAGGGCCCCCAGCTCTGTCTGCTCCACTGCTCTCATTGCCCCCATTCATTGTGTGTAATCAGCTCCCACGTGCCTGAGAACAGACATCCATGTGGGCATTAGGGAGGATTAAACTGTGCTGGGTACCTGAGGGAGGACTCCAGGAAGGCAAAGACTGTGGGGTGACCCAAGAACTCAGGGGTATGGAGAAACCCTCAGAGAGCTGAGAGAGAAAATGAAGAAAGCTCTGCCATCCCGCCATGGCTACCTGAACATCTCTGCAAACATTGTGGGGTCCAGTCTAAAGCCGGGGCCTCCGGCTTAGCCCACACCTGCAACACAGGAAAGAGAAAGGAGTGTCGGGAATCTGCCCGACTCAGAAGAGCACCAAAGCTCAGGATGCTCCCAAGGGAAAGATCCTTAACCACATGAGGTCAGTGCCCACACAGATCTCAGGGGTCTGCTGGCCGAGTCAACAACCATCCTTTCCATGTACAGGCCGCAGGAACCAGAGGATCAAAGCCTCCACTCCCAGGGACCAAGGAGTCAGAACCCAATCCCTAGACATAAAGGACAAGCCTCCTTTGTCCCATCAGAAACTACAAGACTTCATCCTGGAGTGTGGGCAAATTCCCATAATGCCAGGCCACTAGGAAGTTTCCCAGAGAGCCTGGCCCCCTGCTGTTCCCTACTCCCCAGGAAGATCATATAAAAAGTACAGATTGCCCCACAGGTCATCAGGCAATTGCCCAACTGCCCACTGGGGTGGTACCAACAGAACCCCTCCATGCCTGTTCCAGGAGACAATCACTGATCTAGTTCATTTGGGTCTTCTTAGGAAAGGCTGGAATCATAGCTCTGTCTTCTCCCAAGATACTGAGAAGCTCCTGATTTCCCCCCAAGCCTAAGGCAAGGGGATTTAGCAGCTCCTACCCCAGTGGCTTCAAACTGGCTCTAAGAGGGATTCTCCTCTGATATGTGGGGACGCCCCCTCCCCAAAAAAAAACCCTGCAAGTATCCTCTCCAACCTCACCATCGCTCCCACCCCACACTGGCGGCTTCTAAACTTTCCCTCTCATAACAAGGCGCCCTGTCACCCAGCCTGCTTCCCTCAGCTTGGGGAGGAGGGGAAGGCGCACGAAGTAGGAAGGAACTTGGGGAGAGGGCGGGCGGAGGGTGGGCGAAGCACTGAGGGGAGGGAGGTGAAGAAGGCAAAAAGTCAAGCAGTGAGACGGAGAAACGGCGGGGGCAGGTGAGGGTGGGGAAGTGGCGATGGGGCCTAGGA
>NW_027529169.1:1699597-1701067 GCF_008692635.1 Crocuta crocuta | reverse complement strand
ACACCCCACGCGGCCCCCCCCACCGCCCTCCGCGGAAGGATCTGAGCCTCTTCCCAGGCCATTGGTGGCCAATCCCAGCCCTCCCCGGGAGGGGCCCCTTCCAAAGCCACAATCTGTTGGGGGAGCCAGGAATGCCAGGTCCGGGAGGGGCCAGCCCCAAAAGATGAAAGTCGCGACTTGCCCTGCCCCGCCCCAAAGGCTTCCCGGGTAGTGTGCTGGGACTTGACCCGCCTCCCCAGGTCAACATGTCACAACACGACCTCAGCCTGTCAAGTCACATGACCTTTGCCTGTCACTGACAACCTGGTCATGTCTTTGGGCCAGAAGAGACCATCTGGTCTAAGCCACCCCGCACTCCCATTTACCGAAGGGGAAATGGAGGTCTGGAGCAACGCAGCGCAGGCCTGGCCAAGGACCTGTCACTGTCACACCACCACCGATACCTGCCTTCCAGCCACAACCGACCTTGTGACAGATTCTACTGAACTCTGGCTGCCCCAGTGAGGGTATGACAGTATATGTAACCGGCCGCCACATGGCATCTTTTTTCTACCTAATGGCACAAGAAAAATACTTTGCATTTTAAATGGTGCTTTTCACTTTTGTTCAAGCTTCTTCCAAGTTCAGAGTTCTCTCGTTTTACCCTCACAACTCGTTATCTTTTATTTACAAATAAGAACGGCTGAAGCACACACTAAGGTGACTGGCCTAGGATCCCTGGGCAAGTGAGGAGCAGTTAAGGCTAGAATCTGGGCTGCTGACAACTCAATCCAAAGCAGTGATGCGCTCAAGAGCGTGTCCTGGGCGACAGGGCTCTAACGCAGCCCAAGCACCTACGGAGGCTTGTGCAAGGCTCCTCACAGCAGGGAGTCACAGGACTTGCACATCTGGTACAGTGAAAAGGGCGGGTCTTCAGCTTTCGTGAAGAGCACCAGAGCACCGTGGGGGGATGATAAGTGGGGAAAATAGTGAAAATTGGGTCTACTGGTCAAAGGACACGAATCCGGGCATGCGGGGGGGCCCATCAGAAACTCTACAGAGATGAGAAAGTTAAGGGTGCTTTTCTGAAAAGAGCTGAAAATGACAAGCTAAAGTATTCAAGTTCCTCGGCCTCTTCTGGGGGAGTTGAGGGCTAAAAGAGACCTTTTTAAGAATACTCGAGAAGACGTTAGGCAGTCCTGTGGCTGGATGCAAACTTTCAAAAGCGGTTGGTTTAAAAGGCCTTGTGCCCATTTGCTTGAGGGGACCAAGCAAAATGGGAGTCTCTTACGGAGAAGGTGAAACGGGGGCTAATGCCAGGTGGGTGGAATAAAAGCTCTTGAGGGAGACAAGCTGCGGTGAGCCTTCTCAGGCAGCCTGGGGGCAGCCACGGTTGGTAGCCGTTGGGGCCGTTGGGAGCCGGGCGCTGGCGCCCCGCCCTCTCTTCTCCCCTACACCACCCCCCTACCCTGCACCTCCCACCACCCCTGT
>NW_027529169.1:1597669-1699587 GCF_008692635.1 Crocuta crocuta | reverse complement strand
ATCCCCGCCCCCCTTTCCTCCCCTCCCCCTCCAGTTCTCCCCTCCGCGCGCGCGCATGACTCACTCACCTCCTCCGCGAAGCCTCGTGACCCAAAGCCACTTCCGGGTCCAACACAACGTCTACCCCCAAGCAGGAGGGAGCGATGGGGGCGGAGCCGCGGGAGATTCTGAGTGGCGGATGTAAGGGATGAGGCGGGGTCGGCGCCGGCGTGCCGCGCCCTGATTGGTAAGCTTCTGGACCCGCCCCTGAGAGGAGGGCAAGGCTTTATTAAAAGATCAGTGCTGCCAGCTACCGAGGTCAGAGGCTTGAGTCTAAGGCACAGAGCAGACCATGTTGAAGATGAGCGGGTGGCAGCAGCAAAGCCAAAATCAGAGCCGGAACCTGAGGAGAGAGGCGAGTACTGATCCCCTATCTACCTTTTATCCTTCGATCTTCGGAAACACCATTTGTCCCCTCTAAGTCAGACATTTGCTTTCAGGATGTGGCCCCACCCCCTCCTCGATGAAGCTGGTGACAGTCCGAGGAAGGGATAGGGAGAATCCTCTCTTTCTTCGGACGATAACGTCACCCCACCCCTGCCCGGAGCGTGGGCCCTGCTCTATGCTGATGGGCGGAGGGGTCCAGATGCCCTTGGGAGATTTATTCTCGTAGGTTGCTGACCGCAGGCCACCTCGTTAGGCCCGTACGGTGGGAGGCGAGGCAGCAGGACACTCCCCCACGCTGAGACGCCTGGGTGACCATGGCTCACGCTTCTCCTCCCGCCTTACCGTCAGCGGCACTACCCCTGCCCCACCCCCAATCCCGTCTCAGCCCCAGCGTCTCAGGGCCAGAGTGGCCGCGTCGGTAGCAGGCGCTCCTGGATCCACAGGACAGCCATTCCGCATCCTAACAGAAAACTGAACCTTAAGGAAACCGATAACACTTTTGGGAGGAGGGGTGCTGATGGACAGGGACTGGAGATGGGTTTTCACAATCCCCCAGAAGTCTCTGGGCCTCCTGCACAAGAGAGCATTCTGGACCTCTTAAGTGTGGGAAGCCATTTGGGATCTCCCCAGTGTACTGTCTTTCCCCTGAGATTGGTCCCTGCCTCTTTCTCCTGTCCTGTCTCCAACTAATCTTTGTGTAACCATTGCATCAGGCCAGCCCCCTGTTTGGCTCTGCAGCCCTCTGGCCTGGGCTCCACTGCTGATGAAAGCTGCAGCCCACACACTGGAAGGCAAGGAGGGTTCCCCAGGGAGGACAGCCCTGAAGAGAAACACTCTGGGTGATATTGCATCTCCAGTCCCCAGGGATAGGCAGCTGCTGTTCTGCCTCTGGGCTTCCTCCTCCCTTCCCTCTGAAAGAGACTGGGAAGAATGTATCCATCCATTCCTAGCAAATACTTAACACATACCTACTACATACCATGCATTTTGCGCCCCGATATACCCATGAACAAGAAAAAAAAAATCTCTGCTCTCTCAGAGCTGATACTTCAGTGGGAAAAGGCACACCATAAACATGTTACGTGCCAATGAGAAAAGTAAAGCATGGAAGGGTAGAGAATGCTCAGGGTGGAGGGGTTACAGTTTTACATTGAGTGGTTAGGGATTCTCTCACTGAAGTGACATTTAAATTTAAGATCTAAAAAGAGGCAAGGCAGTAAGCCATATATATATGTGGAAGGAGAGCTTTTCCTAAAGTGGGAGGATGCAGTCTCTTTGTGGAACAGAAGTTAGCTGGCTGAACTAGAGTGAGCAAGAGGGAGAATGGTCAATGAGAACTCCAGGGCAGGGAAGGAACAGATGGGGGGGGGGCTTTTAAGCCATTTTTAAGGACCTTATCCACTAATAGTCATGAAATTGGAAGTCACTGGAGAGTTTTGAGCAGAACCCAGCACCTGACCTAAGTTTTAAAGGGTTCACTCTGGCTGCCTGTAGTGAACAGACTTGGGGACGGGTCGCAAGAACAGAAACTGGGAGCCCTGCAGTAATCCAACAGAGATAACAGTAACTTGATCTGGATTGGAAACAATGGAGTTGGTGAGAAATATTTAGATTCTGGGTTTTTGAAGAATGAGTTAAAAAAATTTACCAGTGGTTTGAATTGTGGGGTATGAGAGAGGAATCAAGGACAATTCTAAGGGTTTTGGCTTAAGCAAGTAGAGATGCCATTTACTGAGATGGGGAAGACCATGGAAGGAAAAGATAAGCAGGAATCTGTCTTTGGACATAGGAAGCCTGAGATGTCTTTTAGACATCCAAAAGCAGAGATTCAGGTAAGCAGTTAAATGGCACAGTTGGAGATCTCAGGAAAGGTTCAGACTGGAAAGGTGCATTTGGAGGATGTCAGTGTGGGAATGGAACTAGGAAAATATCACTTGATTTGTTCCCTTCCCTGTAGTCCAATCCTTACCCTGGGAGGTTTGAGGCCTGCCTTGAATTTAGAGAAAGTAAGAGTTGACCATGACTTTTCTATTATGTAATCAGGACTACAAACATCAGCCACTAAAAATAAAGGCCCGGCTCTCTTCTGTCCTTGGAATGGCTGCAGGGACCTTTGATTATACCCTATAAGAAGTGAGGAAAGACCAATAGGAGGCTGGAGATAAAAGAAGTTACCTCTCTCCCTTCCAAAAAATGGCTAACATCTGTCTTTGATCCCTACAGTGTTCCAGGAGGAAGTGTATCTTCATACATCACCACACCTGAGAGCAGGTAAACTTAACCAATCCTATCCCAAAACCAGTTCTTAAGAGGTGCTGCTTAGGGTCACTGTACTGGGAGCCCTAACAAGTTATGAAAGCACCTAGAGAAGACAGGAGAGAAGGGTTTGAATCTGAGCACTTTTGCTGACAGGCTAAATCCATCCTCCTGGCCTTCCCCTAACCAGGTGACCAAATCACTATTCTTAGAGCATGTCCTAATTGAAAGCTGGCTGAGTGAGCATTCAGTCCCAACAAAGAGAACTGGTTTGTCCTACCAAACCTCAGTCCCCATCAAGGTTAGACTCACCCAAAGGACTCCCCACACAGGAGGAGAAAAGAACACAGATGGTCTGATAATTGCCCCTGGAAACTACCAACCAGTTCCCTCAGGGAGGTGGAGGACTTTTACTAGGATCACCTAAGAATATATTCTCCAGACCCTTGGCTTCTTCATATGCTGGGCAAAAGCAAGGAAGGAATGCTAGTATAGACCAATTGCTAAATTTTAAAGGGCCAAACAGTAAATATTTTGAATGTCGAGGTTTCCACTGTTGTAGCATAGAAACAGCCGTAACAGTATGTAAATAAGTGGATATAGTTAGGTTCCAATAAATCTTTATCTACGAACAGGTAGCGAGCCAGTTTGCCAGCCTGGGGCTGGTATAGACTGTTTGACTGCTAAGTGGAGCTTCTCCCACTCCCACCTGACCCCCACATCCTGAATCTGTACTCTTCCAGAGCCTGATCGAACTGCAGAGATGGCAGCAGAGTCACTGCCTTTTTCCTTCGGGACACTGTCCAGCTGGGAGCTGGAAGCCTGGTATGAGGACCTGCAGGAGGTGCTGTCCTCAGATGAAAATGGGAGTACCTACGTTTTACCCCCTGGAAACAAGGAGGTGAGAATGCCAGGCCTAAAGCTGAGGAGGGGGAGGTCTTGCCCTTCCCATCTTAACTAATATTTACTCTACCTTTCCTCATTCCCTTGAAGGAAGAATCAAAAACTTTCACCACACTTGACCCTGCCTCTCTGGCTTGGCTGACTGAGGAGCCAGGACCAGCAGAGGTCACGAACACCTCCCAGAGCCCTCACTCTCCGGATTCCAGTCAGAGCTCCCTGGCTCAGGAGGAAGAAGAGGAAGACCAAGGACGACCCAGGAAACGGAAACAGAGTGGCCAGTCCCCAGCTGGAGCTGGAAAGCAACGCATGAAGGAGAAAGAACAAGAGAACGAGAGAAAAGTGACACAGCTTGCTGAAGAGAACGAACGGCTCAAGCAGGAAATCGAGCGCCTGACCAGGGAAGTGGAGGCGACTCGCCGAGCTCTGATTGACCGAATGGTTAATCTGCACCAAACATGAACAGTTGGGACCATCACTTCCCCCTTGGGCCAGCCACTACCTACCTTTCGGGAAGTGGCTGCTGACCATCTTCTCACCAGTGCCAATGATGTGACCCTTGACCCCATCTGTTTAGTAGGGGGAAGCTTGGGGGAGATAACAGGAAAGGGTCTCAGCATGTATATAGAGATTGTACATTTATTTATTACTGTCCATATCCATTAAAGTGACTTCCTATGAGCCAGGTCTCACGTTCACTTTTTCTTCTTGCCTTTTGGGGTTTCAAGGGGTTTGCCCTCAGCTAGAGCCAACTGCTTCTTCAGATCCAAGAGTTTAGCCACCTCTGCAGCAACCTGGTTCTTGTCTGCTTTTTGTGCTTTTAGTTCTCGCACAATGTTGCCCTAAAAGCAGAGCAGGTGAGGGAAGAACAACAGTGAGGCCAGAAAGAACCGATTTGGGATCCCGCTTGTCCAGTCTCCCGCAGTGTTTAGGCTATGTACCTGTTTTGTCACTTCATCCATTAGCACTTGTATCTGCTGTGGTCCAGCTGTTGCCGTAGCCTCTACAACCACTGGCGTGGGGGGTGCTTTTGCCTGGAGAACAACAACAAAGCTCTCACCTGCTCCATAAATACCCCTTGACCTCAAGCTTTATAGAATATCTCAGGGGGAATGGGATTACCTTTAACTCCAAGGACTCTTCCAGCTAAGACAGGAAAGAAAAACTATAAGTAAGGAAGCAGCAGGGCCAAAAGGTGGAAAGAGTAACGAGTGAGGATTACTCGGGGACACCAAGGAGAGGACACCATGGCTCTTGATGGGTGACAGCACAGTCTTTAGCTTTCTCACCTGGCCCCCGCCAAAGCGCTGCCTCAAACTTTCAATCTGGTCATTTTCCAATTTTTGGAATAAGGGACTGACCTGTGAAGAAAGAGGTCCATAAACATTCACTGATTACATATAAACTCTACCAGACTACAGAGAGGGGCCTCTCTAATCCCAGTCACTGACATTCAGGAACTCTAAATTTTTAGAAGAAACAAATGAGCATATACTTGCTGACTTCAGTAAAGAATCCAGAAACAGCACTGGCATTCACTAGGAAAGCCCAAAGTATTAGTAAGGTCCAAGAGTATTTAAACTAAGGATGCTGGGTTGACACAGGGTTTAGAGGTGAATTTACTTTATCCCTGCCTGTTAGCACTGCGGAGACTAGGTGACCGTGGCATTTCTTCAAACATCTCATTACATCTACCATATACCAATTAATTTTACATGCCAAGTACTGGGTTCTGGCATGAAGAACAACGATGATACATGGGCTATAGACAACACAGAGCTTGCGAGCTAATACCAAGGACTTTATATGAGAAACAAACCTGCGTGCAGAGTGGGGAGGAGTGGGGAAGGGGTTCAGAGAACAGCTGTGAGAGTCCTATGTCCAAAGTTCTCTGAGGCCTCCCCAAAGGCTGTATAGCAAAGGTAGGGGTTTTAAGAGGCTGGCTGGCTCTAGCCCTGAGGGACCTACCGTGCCAATCTGGTGTCCTGCGGGTAAGGTACATGGGAAGCTTGTGAGCAGGACACTGCAAGCTGGAGCTGGAAGCTGCAGCTGGGCCTGGATAGTGGCACTAACCGTGGGCATGTAAGGCTGGAGCATGACGGACAGCAAGGCGGCTATGTTCACTGCCAAGCCTGTCACTGTCCCTGCTCGCTGCCTAGGGAAGAAGAGAGATTAGTCAGAATTTCCAGAAGGACACAGCCTACTGCCACTTTATTCCTGCAGCCAAACTTACCTGTCAGCCTCGCTGCCTTTAATCCGCTTCCAAGGCTCATTCACCTGAATATATTGGTTGCCATGGCGAGAGATGGTGAGGATACTGCGTAAGGCCTCCCGGATCCTGGGAAGGGAGGAGGCAAAGAGAAGTGGAAAGTCCCAGAGGAGCCAGTATGGGACTCTCAACATGCCTGTAGATGACTGAGCGGAGACAGAGGGGCAGGTTACTTACCGAACCTTCTCTAGCAGCTGGTGATAGTGCTGGAGCTCCAGGGTGACGTGGGCCAGCAGGCGCTGGTCATCAGAAGTAAGCACCATCTCAGGCACACAGCCCCCAAAAAACTTAGACACAAACATTCCAGCTCTTCATGGGAGTACAGAAGGGGAAGAGAAAAGGGGAATTACTGGCCAGTGTCCTTATAGAAATTTGACCTGATTTGCCTAATTCTCCATTCTCTCAGAATTGATACCTCCTGACTCTCTCAAGCTGGAAGGCAAAAAATCCATTAATTTTATTCATTCCTTGGAGTACCTGGGTGGCTCAATTAGGTGTCCATCTCTTGATTTCAACCCAGGCCATAATCTCACAGTTGGGAGATCGAGCCCCACTTTGGGGTCTGTGATCGATGTGGAAACTGCTTAAGATTCTCTCTCTCCTTCTGCCCCTCCCCTGCTCATGCTCATGCTCTCCCCCTCTCAAAGAAAAAAAAAAAATTCATTTCTTGTTCTCTCTCCCCTAAGAATAAGAAACCTGATAAAGTCAAGCAACTTCATTTTCTTTTTAAGAAATCAATATTGAGAATGATCAAGTTGAAGTATGTTACTTGCTATCCAATACTCTAGTAGAGGCTATCTGTGAAATGCAGCTGACAACCAATTCTGAAAGGATGTGTAGCCACAGAATATACTTTAGATTGCAGAATAGCTGAGACAGAGACCAATAACGGACTGTGAGCCTAAAGTAACAAAACCCCCAAAGAGTACGGTAAACATCTCCTACCCCTACCCTAAAATAATCCCCTTCTTCAGCCAAACTTTTCCAATGGTCTGTAAGTAAACTTTTTTGCTGGGAAAGAACACATTTCCAATTTTATAAAAACATTAATGAGAAAACAATTTGTAAAAGTTCACTTTGTGACCAACTTGGCTAAATCACATCTCTACAACTGACTTTACCCAAGCATACATACCCTACCATTTTGGAGGATCGGGTCCCAATGAATAGAAACCCACTTTCTTCATTGTCTTCCCCATCCTTCACAGCTCCTGCTCATTCATGACTGCCTTCCCTGCATCCTCATCTCTCCCATGTCTCCTACCTAGTGGAGCAGAGCTAGCCACCATCCCACCCCATCCCCAGCTCATCTGACTCTGACCCGCCCCCCACTAAGTCCCACCTGTTGATGAAGTTGCCCAGGTTGTTAAGCAGTTCAGAATTATTCTTGAGCAACATGTCGGTCCAGGAGAAGGCACTGTCCTGGCCCTCAGGCCGAATGGAGAGCAGATAGAAGCGCCAGATGTCAGCAGGGATCCCTGTGTCCTGGGCCATGTCACCAAACACTCCCACACCCCGGCTCTTGGAGAACTTCCCATCCTCATAATTCAGGTACTCTGGACAGAGGAGAATGAGAACCATCTGTTCAAATCACACCTTTCCCTCTCTGACCCACTAACTCTTCTCCCCTCTCCTTCAACCTCAACTGTGGGTGACCAGTAATACTTCTTGAGTAGCTGGCCTGCACAGAACTTGGGAATCTCTTCCTCTCCGTTCTACTCTTTTTCTCCCTTGCTTCTACCCACTACAGAATTTTAGCTTTAGATTTCTGCTTTCTTCTGGGTTGAGTTCTCATGTTCTAGTTATTCCTATTTCATCTCAACTCCTAACTCAAGATCTAGCACCTCTCCAAGATCTTCTTCCAAATACTGCCTCAGTCCTCATTCCTTAGGAACTTCCCCATCTTCAGTCTTCCAGGGTACCTGTAGCAATGAGGTGGCTGACCAAGGTATAGTTGTCCTCAGCTCCCAAGGCTGAACAAGGAAAGACTAAGCCGTGGAAGGGAACATTGTCTTTGGCCATGAACTGATACAGGTTCACCTACAAAATATAGTTGGGAGACAAACCTCCTGAGACTGTCTTCAAAGGCCCAAGAAAGAACAGATACCCAATCCTAACCACCTCAACACACATATGCACGCACCCTCCCCATAGACAGGCTAACCAAGAGCTGCCCACCTGTTCTGGGTTCTTCCACCATCTCTCCCACTGGTCTGTATAATTGGCTGTGATGGACACGTAGCCAATGGTGGCATCAAACCAAACATAGAATACCTGGAGGACCAGGAGGAGAAAAATACACTAGGATGAACGAACACTGGCAAAACCTCACGAACCCAGTCTCTGACTGAAGCAAGACATAATCAACAGTCTATTCTGCTAGCCCAGGGTCTCAACCCCAAGGCAGAATAATATGACATATGAATAAAGCACAGGGTTGTTACCTTGTCCTCAAAACCTTCTAAGGGTACAGGGGTTCCCCATTTGAGGTCTCGAGTTATGCAGCGGGGCTTGAGGCCATCTCGAAGCCAAGAACGAATGATGAACCGGGCATTGGGTGTCCAGTCACTACCAGGCAATGTCTTCCCCAACCATTCCTCCAGTCGTTTTTCCAGCTGAGATGGCAGAGAAAGTAAGAGGGCTGATTTAGGACAGTCTCCTACATGGTTCACATGAGGATAAACACGTACAACCTCTCTGGAGTAGTCCGGCAATATACAATTAAAGGACTCGTGACTTTGACATAGCAATTCCACTGCTAGGAACTATTTCAATAGAAATACACATAAGTGCATGGATATGTACATAAAAAAGTAAACTGTTCATCATAGCAAAAAAAAATTGAAACTAACACCCATGGTTCAGTAGAGTTATGGAAATATGGTGTATCAATACAATGAAATACTTATAAGGCCATTAAAGAGTGAGTTAGATCTGCACACGCTGACGTGTAAAGATCTCTAAGATATATTAAATTAAGCAAACCGCAAAACGATAATATATAATCCTATCATAATAAAAATAAGTAACAACATACAGAAGCTCAGACAAAATTCTGAAGGAAAATGTGTATCAGTGGTTTTATTCTCAGATGAAATTACGGGGAACACATCTAGTTTTGTACCATATTTCTACCTGAAATTTTAGAATCAAGCTTACTTCACTTTTTTTTTTTTTTAAAGAGTCAGAGCGACAGCGAGAGAGAGAGACATAGAATCCAAAACAGGCTCCAGGCTCTGATCCATCCAGCACAGAGCCCGATGTGGGGCCCAAACCCATGAAACATGAGATCGTGACCTGAGCTGAAGTCAGACGCTTAACCGACTGAGCCACCCAGGTGCCCCTTACTTCACTTTTATAAGCAGAAAAAGAGAGATAAATCTGTTGGAGGGGATGGCTTATGTAATTTACCCACATAAATACCATAGCTTCTGAAGCCTGACGATACATTCTATTGGTGAGGCTATGGGGAAATAGGCACACACTTTGCTAGTGAAGGCAAAAGGAAACAATTTTGTGTATACTCCCACAGACTGCTTATAAGCTGCAAGGGGAAAAATGTTAATTGTACAAAGGAGACACTGAGTAACACCTTGACTAGACAAAATCAACATTGCCAATGAGGGGGAAATGGCTATCAGGTGCCTCTGGAAAGGACACAATATCATTTATGTAGTATTCCAACTGAGGACGCAGAACCTGAATTTATTTAATCATGACAAAATAGCCAAATCCAAAAATGAGGAATAGCCTCTTTGGGGTGGGGGGTGATCAGAGACTGTAATCTTAAAAACTGTTAATGTCAGGGGCGCCTGGGTGGCTCAGTCAGGTAAGTGTCTGACCTTAACTCAGGTCATGATCTCATGGTTCGTGGGTTCAAGTCCGGCGTCTGGCTCTGTGCTGACAACTCAGGGCCTGGAGCCTGTTTCGGATTCTGTGTCTGCTCTCTCTCTCTTCCCCTCCCCAGCTCACACTCTCTCTCTCCCTCTCAAATATTGAAAGAACGTTAAAATTTTTTTTAAAAAAACAACTGTTAATGTCATAAAAGATGCAAGGCTGAGGAGCTGTTTTAGATGAAAGGAAAACAAAGACAGAAAACCTAAATGGAATACATAATCCTGAGCTAGATTCCATACTAAAGGAAAAATAATGCTGTAAAGGACATTATTGGGATAACTGACAAAACTGAAATATGGATAGGAGATTAGACAACTATATCAATGTTAAATTCCTTGAAATTGTTTATTATGGTTAGGCAAGACTGTCTTTTCTTAGGAAACACAGTTAAGAATAAGAACATACATGTATGTATGTGTATGTGTAGAGAGAGAGAATATGCTAAAATAGAGCAAAATTTAAACAACTAGTGAATGTGGATATGAATACCTGGGTTTTTTATCTAGCAACTATTTATTCTTGAAGCTCTTTTTGCAAGATTGAAATTACTTCCAAAGTTAAAAAAGGAGGCAGATCTAATATGGAAAATTGGTTAAGACACATCACAAAGTAAAAAAAAAAAAAAAGCAGGCTGTAGAACAATATGAATGCCATGACCTAATTTATATTAAGAAAAAAAAGACAGGCAAATACTTTCACATGCATACGTTATCTCTGGACACCAAGGAAAATGAGCCGTAGTCAGTACCTCTGGCCAATGAGCCTGGGCCTTGGGCCTTCACCTTGTTCCCTTTAATCTGTTACATCCTCTTTACAATACCCCCACACGTTTGTTTTTTAAGTTTACTTATTTATTTTGAGAGAGCGTGTGTGCCCAAATGGAGGAGGGACAGAGAAAAAAGGAGAGAGAGAACTCCAAGCAGCACAGAACCCAAAGTGGGGCTCAATCTCATGAACTATGAAATCATGATGTGATCCAAAATCAAGAATTGGATGCTTGACTGTCTGGCCACTCAGGTGCCCCAAGCTTATATATTTTTAAAATGGAAATTAAAAACATTTGCGGGGCACTGGGTGGCTCAGTTAGTTAAGTATCCGATTTCAGCTCAGGTCACGATCTCACGATTTGTGAGTTTGAGCCTCGCAGTGGGCTCTGTGCTGACCGCTCAGAGCCTGGAGCCTGCTTCAGATGCTGTGTCTTCCTCTCTCTCTGCCCCTTCCCCACTTGTTTTCTTTCTCTCTCTCTCTCACACACACACAAATAAATTAACATTAAAAAAATTTTTTTAATAAAAACAAAAAAAATTTAAAAAATAAAAAACATTTGAGAGTGGTTTGGTACAGATTTGTGGCTGAGGCCAAGGGGGCCAAAGTTGCTGTGCAGACTAGCTTGAGGGAAAGGCCCACTTACCTTAGGCAGGTCCAGGAACAGGTGCTGAGAGGATTTCACCACAGGACACGACCGGCAGACTTTACACTGAGGCTTCTGTGAAGGGAAAGGGAAGGGAAGGGGTGACACAAGGTGGAATAGCCAGGATCAGGGCTGCAGGCCAGGGGGAGCTGTGCAGGCGAGGCGAGAGGCACAGAGGGATGAGCTCCCCAGTCTGCCATCTCGCTTAGCTCCATGCTTACTTGGGTCTTCTGAGAACTTGAAGACTCAGGTCCACACAGCCACAGCATAACATTTGTTAGTGAGAGTTTCACGACTCTGTCCTATCGCTCCAAAGAACAGGAAAAAGCAGGGGCGCCTGCCTGGCTCAGTCAGCAAAGCATGCAACCCTTGATCTCAGGGTTGTGAGATCAAGCCCCACATTGGGTGTATAGATTATTTAAAAATAAGATCTTTTTAAAAAGAGAGAGAAAAACGCATTCTCTGAGCACAGGCTAGGTAGAGAGCACTGTGCTGTGTGCAGCTGTGTGAGGGTAGGAAGGGGAACAGACACACAGTTCTCTCCCTGAGGAAGTTACAATCAAGTTAGGGAGTACAGACCTCTATGAAGCAAAACGTCAAGATACTTACTTTCATGGCACAAACTAACTATGCAAACAGTGGAGAGTGATGACTAGAGGACTAGTCAGGTGGGAGTAATCGATGAAAGCTTCCCCGTGAGGTTAGATCTGGGCTTTTCAATCTCTTCTTGTCTGAGGAGGCTCCATTCCCAACGTGGGTCTTGAACTCGTGACCCTGAGACTTTGCATGTTTTACCAGCTGAGCCAGCTAAGCGCCCTGATCTGGGCTTCTGAAGGTGAGCCATTGGAACTTTCTCAGGACCTCTGTCCTGAGCTCTACATGCCTACCTCCAGCCGCCTACCCAACACTCTGCGTGGGCATCTAACAGGCACCGCAAACTGAGCCCACACAACAGTATCACTGCACTACAGCAGAACCCCTGCCCTTCAACCAAGCCTGCCCACGTCCGTAGATGGTACTACGGTCTACCCAAGCTGCCTTGAGCCAAAAGCTTACACGTCATAGTTTTCTTGACTTCCCCTCACCCGGAATTCATCTATCCAGTAGTCTACCTCCAAAACCTATCTTGAATCCTTTTCTTCTCCCCATTTCTGCTGTTGTTCACCTAAACCAATCTACCATCATCTCGTTTCTGAGCTACCATTCTGGCCTCCCAAATGGTCTCCCCACTTTCTTTCTTGCTTCCCTCCCATCAGTTTTCCACAGGGCAGCCTACCATTCAGCTCCCACAATGGCTTACTGGGCCCTGGTAATCTGGTCACTGCTGACCTCTCTGACCTTCCCTCAATCGCCCGTCCCTGTCACTGTGCTACAGCTACACTGGCCTTCTCCATTCTGCCTTTTCAGCTGCCTGCTGCCTTATGCCTTTGCATTTCCTGCTCCTTCTGCCTGGACCACTCTCAACCCCTCATCGCCCAGCTTGCTCCTTCTCATTCTTCAAACTCTCAGTTCAGGAGTGTTCCCTCCTCTGAGAGGCCTTCTCTGATCACCTGGCCACTGTCACATCTTCCTGGCAGTTTATCGTGTACATACATTCTTGTCCTTAAGGCTGGTCTCCTCCCTGCACTACATAAAGATCTGTCTTACTCAGTGCTACATCTGCAGCGGTTCCCAGGGACCACCCTATCACAAGGGCTTAAAACACAGGTGTTGTATAAATAAATGAATAAATTAACACATGAGTAAACATGGAAAAAAAGAAATGTGTTTACAGAAGAGAGAAAGAACTAAACGAATGCAGATCGGATGATGTAAAGCAGGAGCAAAGGTTCGGAAGCACTCATCCTGTCTCTTCCCTAGCACAATGCTAAGCACACAGTAAATGCTCAGTAAATGTCCAATGAACCAAAACAATGAGATAGGGTAAAAAGAGACACTGGTGACAGGTCCTGAATGCTAAAATAACAATTCTGAATGGGACAAGCCTGGGAGTCCCTGAATAATACAGATGGTCTCCTTCTGCGCTTCCACGAGACCCTCCTCTCACCTTGAGTTCAATGGCATTGATGAGCTTGCCACACTTGTCACACTGGTCACCCCGGGCCTCCTCATAGCCACAGAAGGGACACACACCTTCCACAAAGCGGTCAGCCAGGAAGCGGGCGCAGTGCTCACACCGCAGCTGCTCCATGGTATCTTGGAACACAAAACCTCGGGTCAACAACCGCTGGAAGATGTCCTGCGTGATTCTGCCAAAGTGAATCAGGGACAGGGGAGGGCCGGATCAGAGGAAGTCAGAGGAAGTGGAGCACCCCTCCCTCCTGTGACTGCACCCAGACCCCAAGTCAGTCCCAATGCCGAAAAATCAGGCAGAAGGCCCCTCAAGGCCAAGGCCATCTAGTCAATTTTAGGAGCTTTACTGGATAAGCCCGGACCCCTCATACATATCCCTTACTCTCCACACAATCCCTTCCCTCAACACCTTAGAACTTACGTTTGTCAAATACAAACTTAACAGTTCTGTGCTCTTTGCTAACAAAAATCTCTAAAAGGACAGGACTGTACTCTTTTTCAATATGTCCTAAAATCAAAATTAATTGGTCCAACTATTAAACTGCTGAACGCTATCAAACTGTCAGGCTACTATACAGTTTTTATAAGGATGAATACCAGGCAGGGGAAGAATGCATGTATTTGTTATAAATCAACACAGGAGTGGGAGGGACTGTCCTAAAACTCCACAGCACTCAGGGAAGAGCAGGGAGGCGGCAGCGGGAAGGCAAATACTTCCTTTGAGCCTAAGTCCTATCTCTTCCCATCTTTGGCTTCTTCTTCAGCCCCTGGTCAGGCTTCTGCAACCACTGAATCCCCATGCTTGGGATACATTTCAGGGCAATATTCAGATCCTGAGTTTAAGAAGGATGCCTAACCAACACTTCTGGTTCCTTCCATCTCCAGGATATTCTAATTTCCCCCAGCCCAGTATCCACCCGCTATTTCTGCCTGATTACAGGAAACTTACTTGGTCTGCTGTGGAGTGGTGGTACGTCCAAAAATATCAAATGAGATATTAAACCAGCGGTAGATATTGGCATGGATGGCGTGGTACTTGTCACAGATCTCCTGGGGGGTCAGGCCCTCCTCCATAGCCTTGGTCTCTGTCGCTGTACCATACTCATCTGTCCCACACAGATAGAGAGTGTTCCACTGGCGGAGGCGGGAGTACCTGGAAGGGGATATGGTGATTACAGGGGCCCCGTGCCAGACCCTCCCGTGTTCCCAGGATCCCCGCCACCCTTGAGACATTCTATTCCTTTGGGCCACTGCTCCCTCAGGAAGTCTTCCCCTGCAGCTGGCTCCACCTGGCAAAGACATCAGCACTGAGCACGCAACCAATGATGTTTCCAAGGTGGGGGACATTGTTGACATAAGGGAGGGCGCTGGTGATAAGCACATTCCTTTCCCCAGCCACAGGCAACCTGGTAGGGAAAGAGGAAAAGAACAGTCCGTGGGGGAGAAGCAAGGGTCAAGAGAGACCAACAGTGCACGGAACACCCACACACATCTGTTCTATTGTCAGACTCAGGTACATCTGAAGTCTTTCTTCACATGAAACCACAGGATCATGAATGCCCCCAAAAGCCACAAGACCCCCTACAGTTGCAAGTAGGGCCCTGCCACAGTGAGCAAGCCCAGGCACTGCTCTTAAGGAGCTGCATTCCTACTGACCTCTGTCCCCTTTACTGTCGTAAATGCTTCTCTTCCATCAGCTCATTCTCAGGCTCCAATTTCCTGGGTATTAACAAAACTCTTCCTGGCTCTGTCAACCACCACTCTCCTCAAACTTCGATGCCACCCAAGCATCCCTTCCCAGCACTACCCGTTCCTCTTCTACCCAGGTGTTATGGAAGCACTACCTCTAGTCACTGCCTGAAATGCTCACAGGACTGCCACCTCATCTTCACGTCTTCCCAAGTTCTCCTATACCCCTGGCTCTCCCCTCCCTAACCCATGTCAGTTATTTCCTTGTGGCCCTACTCAAACCAGCAGGCATCAGCTACCCTCTTCACAGCCACCCTCCCCCTCCACGATCTCAGGCGCATGCCTAGTCACGGTAGTTAATCTGCTGTCTGAAGTCACTCAATCCACTCTTCCTTTTTATGCTTCGTCACCTGAGAGCTCAGCTGCATGCATCCTGTACCCACCCCCTCCTCGGCACCGACCTCTTGCCAGGGCTCCTTTCACCTTTCCAACCATTCTCAACCTATTACTTCCTGGCTCCCACCTTTTACCGTGTCCTTCAACCCTGGGCATCCTGAGAGCTCAGGATTTCCATGGTTTCTTTTTTTGTTTTGTTTTGTTCTTTTTTAAGTAGGCTCCAGGCCCAACATGGGGCTTGAACTCACAACCCTGAGAACAAGAGTTGAATGCTCTACTGACTGAGCCAGCCAGGCGCCCCTAGGATTCCCATAGTTTCTAATATTAACAAAGACTCAAATGAGTCCTCTGGTTAACCTCACCCTTTCTTCCCAGCTGCTGATATACAGATCCAGTTAGAGGTTCCCACTACTTTCCAGAATATCTTACAGCTCATTTCCTTAAAAAAGATCCCTGATTTCTCCTGCAGTCATTGACTTTGCTTCCTATCTGAATACCATAATTTTCTCTGAAATTCCACTTAAAATCAACTCCTTCAGAGAAGTCTTCCTTCAAGACAATTGCCTTCCACCCAGTCATCCTTGTATTCCTAGCCCCTAAGCACTTTGTAGCACACGGTGTGCTGCTCCTCCCGTGTCAGTGTGACTTATCTCACATTATGAGTGTGCTTACTACTGTAGCAGACATGCAGGTAAGTATGACGGTGGCTCTATCCTCGGCAGGGGTGGGGGACAGGGGGTTGCACTCTACTATGTAACTGGTGACTGGATCAGTGCAGTGAAAGGTACAAAACGCTAAAGGAAAAGACGAACATTAAAGAAGTCAGCAAAGGGGACCTGGCAAGCAGATAGTGGCTCCATTAATGATTTCCTTTTAAGAAACCAAGCCCCAGTAGGGGTGCCTGGGTGGCTCTGTCGGTTAAGCGCTAGACTTCAGCTCAGGTCATGATCTTGTGGTCCGTGAGCTTGAGCCCCGCATCGGGCTCTGGGCTGACAGCTCAGAGCCTGGAGCCTGCTTCAGATTCTGTGTCTCCCTTTCTCTCTCTGCCCCTCCGCCACTCATACTGTCTCTCCCTCTCTCTCAAAAATAAACATTTAAAAAAAAAAAAGGTAAGAAAGAAACCATGCCCCACTCATCTGTGCCTACTCACACAGGATTCTGCTGTGGCCGAAGTGGGGGTATGCTTCCCAGGCCCTGCTCCCAAGCACTCACAGCCATGGCGATCTCCTCCTCAGACAGAGTAGCCAGTTCTTCCTCCTGTGAAGAGTGGATACAACCCCTCTTGAGAGGGCCCAAAGACTAAAGAAACTCTTTCCTTGCTCTCCAACAACTGCAAGAGGTAACAGCCATACTCAAAGTCCCTCTCCAAGCCACCTCCACCCCCAGGTACTGAGGCTCTGTGGGGACCCCATTGCTCTGTTCCAAACCTCAGGCTCATTGCTGACAGCCCCCCCCTCAAAGGAGCTGGGGTGGGGCTGCTTTTGGAGGTAGGGCCGGAGGGCGAGGACACCCTGCTGCTTCAGCACCATCTCCGCAGCTCTCTGACATGGTTCCTGAGAACTCAGTGTCTGGAACCAGCTGTGCAGGGCACCCAACTCTTCTGTGGGGATGGGAGAAAAAAGGGAATCCATCGGCATGACCTGGAATGGGCAAGCAAGAGTGGACCCCCTCCCTCTCTTCACGAAGGTTCTCCAGTTATCTTCCCCAGTTCCCGCAGCCATCTTTCTGCCATGGCTGCCCTGTCAAGCTACGCCTCAAAGTGGTTCCTCAATATTTTATTGCCCATTCTGGAATCCCTACACCAACTTCCTGGGTTGGGCCTGGGCATGAAGTGATATGCACAGTTCTCACCAGGAAGGTAGGCTGGGTCTTGAAGTAATGGGTATAGCGCTCCCCACAAAACAATGTCGGCTAGAGATTCTGTCTCCTTTGTCAAGAAAAGAAAAAAGGCCACAGGTAAAATACTCAGTTTCTTCCCAACGTATACAATAACGTCTAATGTTTCCTAAACACTTTGTGACTACACGTCAAGCACTCTGTTAAGCACTTTAAGCTACCTCACTTAATCCTCACAATAATCCATTGAGGTGGCTACTAATATCATCCCATTTCAAAGATGAAAAAAATTGAGGATTAGAGAGTATGGTGATTTTTCAAGGTTACGCTGCTAACAAGTGGCAGTGCTGGGTTTTGCACTCTGAACACAGCCTTCCTTCTTAGTTTTTTCATCCTACAGCTTTCCCTGATCCCTATCTCAAAGCTGAACTCACCCCAGCCAGGAAAGGACAGCTCCGACGACTCAAGTTGTGGTCGATGTATGTCAGGGCTCTCCGGATCGGACCAAGAACATCTTCCCCCTTCTTGCCTTGGACCACCAAATAGTACAGGGCCGCAGACAAGGCTGGCTAAAATGTGGGAGCCACAGGTCAGGATGGCCGTGAAGAGCAAGTGTCTGCCTGCCACCCCCCATATCTCAGTCCCACCTGCAGTTCTGTAGCTTCCCATTCCAGCCACTGGTTGGTGAGGTCATCTTGCTCCCAGCCCGATAACAAAAAGAAGTATCTGCCCAGAGAGAGAGCAATGGAAGGTAGAACTAGAAAGGCCCAATTGTCTAGCCCATTTCTCACCCCACAGTGAAACAGTGGTGGCAAATAAAGTCACACAGGGGACAGTAAGCCCTGATTTTATTCAGCCACCTCCCTGCCTTGAGGACCAATACTGACCGGCAGATTGCACTAGTGGAGAAGAGGTAGTTGCCACTATCCAGTTGTAAGACAGGGACCTTCGGCCGGGTCAGGAACGGGACCACACACTCTGATGCAGAAAAGGAAAATGAGAGGAAAAAACAAGAAACAAACAAAAACCTCGGTCAACTTAGACGGACAACTTCACATCGTTCAGGAAAAAAGGCACGGTAAAGATTTCTGGATAGGACCACTAAAAGGGGGTGGGTCCAGAACGAGCTGGACAGACCAGCAGGTGTTCAGCTGGGACCGCCAGCTGGAGGCAACAGATGGGCATTGCAGAGGGGTAGTGGTATTGGGACAGTGCTTTAGCCCAACACTGGAACCACGGAGAGTAAGTGAGAACGATCTAAGAGAAAAGCGCAAGAACAAAATTAAGAGAACTGGGAGAAGTGACAAGAAAACCGCTTTTAAGAGTCGCCCAAACAGATGGCTGGGAAGAGGAGGTAAACCGAAGGAGTCCGTGTGTTGTCTGCGTATTTTGGGAGAGAAGAGCAAGATTTCCTAAGAACGAAAAAGGGGTGCCTGGGGGGTTGTGGCGAGTAACTAGAGAGTGTCGGGGATGGGAGATGCCTGATAAGCGTGGGAGAAAGTTGGAATAGGACAGAGGTTCACTTGAGCACTGGGTACTGGAAGATGAAGGGGGAGGAGACTAGAGGTGAGATAAGGGGTATACCGAAATTAAGGGAAGTGACTAATGACAGATGTGACCGGGAGAAGAGGGACGGGCTGGCCATGGATAATGGGACAGGAAGTGGACGGGAGCGCGTGGTGAGGGGTGGAGGTTTGGAGAAGACAACTGCTGGAGGGGTGTCGGGCGTGTTTCGGTTCCGCCCCCCTCATCCACCGCCCACCAGCACCAGCCACCCCGACTACCTTCGGGGCCTACGGTACTGATAAGCAGCTCCTCTCTGCCCTGGGCCCGGCCCGCGGCGGCCAGCACGGGTAAGCTCCCCGGGGCGCCCTCGCTCACGAAGAGTCTCATTTCGCCGTGAGTCCCACGCTGATGCAACCGGAACCGGCCTCCGGCCTGTGGGCTGAGCGTCCGCCGCGACGCACGCCGGGAAATGAAGTTCTGACCTTCACCATTCCCTGCGCACCGCTCACGGAAAGTAGACTATTTCTCCCATCATGCAACACCAGGAAACAGGAACAATACCATAGAGATGGAGCAGAGGCTGTGCTAGAGTGGCACTTTTTTTGGTGAGACTGCATGAGTAGTTTACGAGTGGAGCCCAATGCGATTTGATTTTCTACTGAAGTTGGAAGTCGGTGACGGAAACGAAGGCCGCCTCTAGTCTTGCTGAAGTGGCCTTGTCATGACAGCGACTACCAGCAAAGTTCGATTCTCGATTTGGGTTCACAAGAAGCGGAGTTACCCGATTGAGAGTTAGGATGAACTTTAGTGACATAGTGGAAATTAATGTAGATATCCTATTAACAAAAAAGGAATGTGACTGTTAAATATTGATATACTACAAGTCTGCAGCCACTTAGAGCTAGACAGTTTCACTGAAGGTGAGGGAGTATATGTAGGGAAAAGGTAAGATTGAAGGAAAGTAAGAAGACTGAGTTTGGCAACAAGTATATACTATGAGAGGAAGTGCATATCAGCCATTGAGAAAGGGATACTTCTTATTCGTTTCTGCATCCCTTTAAGAAGTATTACTACCTGGGTGCCTGACTGGCTCAATCGGAGAGCATGTGACTGTTGATCTCCAGGTCATGAGGTCCAGCCCCAGGTTGGGTGTAGAGATTACTTAAATAAATAAACTTTGAAAAAGAATAATTAATACCCAATGGCACTTATGAGTTAGATGCTGTTCTAAGTACTTTACGTATTTATTAATTAATTCTCAAAAACCCTATGGAGATTCTGGACGTTTTGAAGCTAGGCCTTGCAACTTCTGCTCAGGCTTTTTGGAACACTCTGGTAGCTCTGAGCAGCCACATAAGAAGTCTCACTATCTTGAGAAGTTTCGTGTTGACACTCTGGCTGACAGCTCCAGCTGATCCCAGCATTTCAGTCATCCCCATCAAGGCGTCAGATATGCAAGTGAAGCTCTCCAGACCAGTCCACCTCACCTGCCCGCTGAATTATCACTAAGTGACCCTAGCCAATGCCACATGGGATAGAAGACTTGCCCAGCTGAGCCCTGTCCAAATTTCTGTTCCATAAAATGTGAGTTGTAAGAAAATGGTTATTTAACAAAATGCAAACAATGAGTTCGGTTCTCTCATTCTTGTTTTACAGGTGAGGAAACTGAGGTACAGAGAAGTTACTTTGTGCCAGGCACAATACAAGGCATTGAAGGTACAATGATCAACAAAACAGATACAGGCATCTGCCTTAGCAGAGCTCACGGACTTCCTTGGAAGTCAGAAAATAATCTTTAAGGTTTCATGAAAGTCAGGGCACCTGGCTGACTCCGTTGGAAGAGCAAGCAACTCTTGGTCTCAGGGTCATGAGTTCAAGCCCCACATTGGGTGCAGAGATTACTTAAATAAATAAGTAAACTTAAAAAAAAACAACTAAAGTTTTGTGAAAGTCATAAGGGGCCATGTAAAACTTGCTGTGGGAGCTCCTAGTTAGGGCCCCTACCCAATTCTAAGTGGTTAAGAGAGGCTTTCTTGTGCAAGTGACCTTTCAGCTGAGACCAGAATGATAAGTAAGAGTTAGCCAGTAGAGATTGGTGGGGTTGGAGAGGAAGTGTTTCAGGCAGAAGGAAAAAAAATTATATATATATACACATATAGACACATATACACATACACAGACATATACATATATATATATACATACACACAGACACATATATATACATAGACATGTATGTGTGCTCGCGCGCACACGCGCACGCACAGGACCAGAGATCTCAGTGCACTTGAGGAATGTGAGGAATAAGTGCGAGAGTATAGAGTTCATGCTAGGGAGCATGAAAAGGCTAGACTCAAGGGAGAAAGTCTCTGTGAACCATACTCTAAAATTTGGTCCATACTCTGAGGACAATGAGAAGTCTTTGAAAGGTTAAGTCAGAGGAGTAGCAGGGCATTTTTGTGCTTTAGAAAGGTCACTCTGGAAAAAAAATTTTTTTAATAAATAAGTAAGAAAGGTCACTCTGGCTGCTTGCCAGGAATGGAGTGGAAGTGAGCAGAACTATTTGCAAGGAGATTGTTAGGAGGTTCTATCATCCAGGCTAAAGAGGATGATAGTTGTAGAGATTAAAGGAAGTAGGTAGATTGAAAAGGTTTAGCAATCAGTTAAATATGAATAGTGAGAAAAAAAGAGAAATGAAGGTTGGCTGCCAGGTTTCTGGCATGGATCAATTAAGTACACCCTAGATGTGCCCCAACAGATAGTATTTTCCTTATCATAGTGATGATCACACTGCACTGTGTTATGAGAAGGCAGGGGCCATGTTTGTTATCTTAATTGGCAATACCTAGCACACAGTTCCTGCCTGGCACATGTGGCAGTAAGCATTCAATATTTATTGAACTTAAATTTAACTGAGTAGTGGTACTGGAGGACAAACAGGCTTGGCTAGGCGGGGGAGCTAACAAATTCAGTTTTAAAAACATCATGTTTGTGCTACTTTGGGCATTGTGAAATATCCGAGTGGAGTTTTTCAGTGGACCATGGATTAAACTGGAGTTCCAAGGAAATATCCAGATTGGAGACAGGGTTCTCAGCAGCATATGGAGGTCATTGAAGCTGGGGAGAGAATAAGACCACATAGAGTGTATAGAGAGTGCAAAGGGCATAATATCTCAGACAGAACTCTGGGGTTTAAGGAACAAGCAAAGTCCTTCCTTATGCAACAGAGAAGGAACTGCTAAGAAGGTAAGGACACCAGAAGTGTTTGTAGGAGAGAATAGTCAATTGTGTTGGCTGGTGCTGAGATGTCAAGCAACATAAGAACTGCAATGTCCCTGTAAAGTCAGGGGTGACCCTAGTGAGGAAGAACCTTGCAGAGGTGAGGGAGTGAGAGGAGAGAAATGGAGACCCTGTATGTAGGTAATTCTTTCAAGAAGTTTGACTGTTGGGGCACCTGTGTGGCTCAGTTGGTTAAGCATCCAACTTTGGTTCAGGTCATGATCTCATGGTTTGTGGGTTCGAGCCCCCTGTCAAGCTCCACGCTCACAATGTGGAACCTACTCAGGATTCTCTCTCTCTCTCTCTCTCTCTCTTTCTGCCCCTCTTCCACTTGTACTTTCTCTCAAAAACAAAGAATTTAATTTAACTTAATTAAAAAAAAGAAGTTTGTAAGGAGGAAGAGAGAGAGGGTGGTAACCAAAGAATATAGTAAAGGGAGGTTTGTCTAAAGATGGCTGACACTTGAGTATGTTTAAAAGCTAAGTGGAAAGAGTCAATAAAGGAGAGGATAAAGTGCAAGAGAGATGGCAGAAAAGATAGATGAGATTGGAACACTTAGTAAACTCCAGATGAATGAACAATGAATAAACAGGATGAAGTTGGTCACTATTTTGGAAGTGGGAAGGAATAGTTGAGGGGTAGGGTTCTCTGCATTTTGAAGTTGGAGCAAACTAAGGAGGAAGATCATTGAGGCCAAACCCCAGTCCTAGGAACCAGTCCTCAGATCGTGTGTCAGAGGAGGAGAGCTGTCTCTCTGATGTCACCGAGGGGGAGGTGTACTCCCTACCCTACCTCTCCAAAGCCAAACAGAAAGCCTCACGTTGTGCAGTGGGGAAACAGAGAGGGGGGAAAACAAGAGTGGTTAGGTAAGGAGGAAGTGTAAGTATATGTTTTAAAGCTCTGGCATTGACAGAATTCAATTCCCACCTTCCACCAAGGAAAGGCTGATATCAGTCCACCCTTTGTCCCTCCCCCACCATAGGCTGTCATAGCACCCTATGACCTTGTCCACAGTCCTTGATTCAATTGTAATAAATTTATTGTCATCAGTTAAGATCTGTCCTTAAGCTACAGGAGGGCAAGGGCTGTGTCCACTCCTTCCTCTCTCTTATTCCCAGTGCCCAACACTGTTCCTTTCATAACCGGAGGTGCTCAGCCAATCCTTGTTAAGAGCATGAATGAATGAACTCACACACTGAACAAGGACTCCGCCCAAGAGGCTTTTGTACAGAGGGTTGTCTCAGGCCTCTCAGCTCCCAAAATATATCCTGGATTGAGAGGATGGTGGGATTTTCACCTTTTCCTCTGACTTGGGACCCCTCTGTACTTCTCCCAGCCACTTTCTCTTTCTCTCCACTTTGGTCTTCTTATTGCTCCGGCTTTGTTTCTCTGTCTGTCTCTCAGAGTCTGCACAGGAAGCACGCAACTTTAGGTCTGAGGCTACTGGTAACGGAAACATTAGTGCCTGTGTAAATTTAATAAAGGTCACAGACTTTTTTTTATCTTTGTCATTAATTCCTGTCTCTTTGCCTGTGTTCTGTCTCAGACTTGATTCTTTCTCCTCATCTTCCTGTGTCCAGCTCAAAAGTCCTGCCACCACCACTCAGGACCAGCTCCTCCTGCCTGTGGATTTGCTGATGGGCCTCAGAAGGTACTTGGAGGAAAATCACTAGGCTAGCCTCTCTCCTCTGATTTCCTGCCTTGCTGGCCTCATAGCTGCTGACCACATCCTCTCTCACCTTACTTATATACTTCCTCACCCGTTACATCATCCAAGAGTTCTCAGCCCCCCAAACCTGTCACTGACACCCGCCCACCCAGGCTCTCTGCTTTACTCTCAACCCTCTTTCTGAGGTTCCCATCCTTACCTTTCCCCCAATACTGTTCTTAGAACCATGTCTCTCTGCTTGGAAGCAGCCAGTTGTGTCTTTTTCTGGATCTCCAACACCCCTTTTTCCCACAGGTGACAGTACTGACCACAATGCTTTCAGGCCGGTGGTGGCCAAGTACCTGGGGGAGCCTTGGGCTGGGAACCCGAAACCCTTCTCAGGGATCCCAGCTCTGTGCGCTCTATGCCTTCACTTACACTGGAGCAGATGGCCGGCAAGTGTCCCTGGCTGAAGGGGACAGGTTCCTACTGCTTCGAAAGACCAACTCAGACTGGTGGTTGGCAAGGCGCCTAGGAGCACCCTCCACTTCTCGACCCATCTTTGTCCCGGCTGCCTACATGGCAGAGGAATCGATCTCTTCCCAGAGCCCAACCACCATCACCTCCAGCCAATCCCTCTGGATTCCTGGTAAGTACTCCCTTCACTTTCCTACCTCCCTGGCTTCTAGGAATTATTGGAAGGATCTCCCTCCCTCAAAGCTCCCGCTGACCTCCTTCTCTTATTTACCTCTGGTCAGCCTGCTTTCCATCCCTGTCACAGTGTCCCCATTGTCTCTCTTCCTAGTCTCGAGCTTTCTAGGTCTCATGTACTTTTCTGTAGCCTCCCCCTGCTCTTGTCTTCTCCGTGAACCCCTGGGATGACAGATGCAGCCAATAGCACCCCTCTGATCACCTGCTCCCCACTCTTCCCATTTCTCTGTTTCTAGGGCCAAAGTTGTTTCCTGGCTCTCTGGAGGAGCTGCATCTGTCTCAGGAACCCTCAGGCAGAGCCCAGGCCACCTCTAAGCAGCCTCCCCCTCTGCCCCCCAAAATGTGTAGAAGTGTCAGTGTTACCAATTTGAGGCCTACCCTGCAGAAACCCTTTCAGGAAGGGGCAAATGGAAGATCCCTCTCTCAGGAAAACTTGCTGACAGAGGCCAGTGCCAACACGGTGAGTCACAGCTCTTCTGAGTGCAGTAAGCAGTTATTTACTGCTGGGCACACAAAATCTCTGCCCTCAAGGGATTTCCATGGGGGTGACAAACACCCAAACAAATAACTGTTGGTATTGATAAGTGCTACCAAGAAGCATAAATACGGTAGAAAGTGATGGAGGTGATCTGGGAAGGCATCTCTGAGGAAATGACATTTAGTTGAATCTGAATGAGGAGGAAGAGACTGCCATGAACCAAACTAGGAAATGAGAAGGAATTTAGCTGAGGGACTGCAAGTAGCAAAGATCCTGAGGTTACTGGAACCTGGCATGTGATAGAGGGACTGTAAGAAAGCCGACTAGTTATGTTGGTCTCTCTTCCTCCTGACTCCTGGCCCTGGCCCAGGGTTTTTCCTGTGTCCCATTTTGCCAGCTCAGGTCACCAACAAGTCCCATTTAGAGATCTAACTCCCTTGCTCTTCCTGAAGACTCAGCTCCTCCCCTCTCTCTTACTTGCTAGTGGATGAAAAATGGCCTTCCTCTCTCACACTCCCCTAGCAGGGGTCTCTGACACCTCTCCCTCTCTTCCCTTTCACTCCGTAGTATGTGAGGGTGGGGCACTCCCCTCAACCATCCCCCCCCCACACACACACAAAAAGCCGGTTCCCCTTTCCTGAGGCCCTGGGGTAGGGGCGGGGTGGGGGAGGAGGGAAGTTGGCAACAGGAAGTGAGGAGAAAAGCAAAGAAGACAGGGGGAGGGAGAAAAAAAAAAAAAAAAAAAAAAACCAACCAGCTGGGGACTGGGGTTTCTCCTCCATTACCTGGGTCACCCCAGCCAGGAGCTGGGGGTAAGAAAATAGTGGGGGAGCGAGGAGGAGGTAGTTAGGTGGAGAGAAGATTGGGGAGGAGCACAGGCAGGATAACTACCTTTTTCTTCTCCCTTTGCTGACAGGCAAGACCCCAGCCCCTCATGTCAGAGCACCCCGTGTACTGCAACCTAGTGGACCTTCGCCGCTGTCCCCGGTCTCCTCCCCCAAGCCCTGCGTGCCCCCCGCTGCAGAGGCTGGACGCCTGGGAGCAGCACTTGGACCCTAACTCCGGGCGCTGCTTCTACATAAATTCGCTGACTGGCTCCAAGTCCTGGAAGCCCCCACGCCGCACTCGCATGCGAGAGATGGTGAGACTGTCCCTCCAGCTTGTTCCTTTGTCCCCTCGACCTCCTTCTTTTCCCCGCGGAACCCCAAAGTAGTGTGTTTTCTCTCTTGGGTTCCCATCAGAAACTTGTAAGAAGGGTGTTGAGACCGGGTTGAAGTGGCATCTGGTTGTAGCTTCACTCCCTCACCACCCCCCCACCCCCAGAACCTTGGCTCCATGGAAGGGACGCACACCGGGAATAGGGACAACGGTGTCCTGCAACCTCAGGCAAAGGGCTCAGAATCTGAAACAGGGACCCGAGAACTGCTCGGCCCCCAGGTGAGACTTCCCCCCTCCTCCTGATCACATGCAGGAAAAGCCTCTTTTTACAACTCTCTTTTATGCAAGACATTCTTCTTCGTTACCCATCACACCCCAGCCTCTCACCCACATCCGCACCCTTCTTCCCCCTATAGCCAGGGACTCCGAAGTTGAAGTTAACTCCAGTTGTTCCTCCAATCCCCTCCCCCAGGGTTCACTCTCCCTCTGCCAGCATACCTCCCAGCTCCACCCCTCAGAGCAGCCGTCAGCCTTACAGCCCCCTCGAGCTCTGCCGCAGGTGTTGGACGACCCCCATGTAAGTCTCCCATTCCCTCGCAGGCCAAGATCCTCACTGCCCTACCCCCAATTCCTGCTCCTCTAGAAACATCTTCCTCTTTCTGAGTGTTCGCTGGGTATCCTCTCTTACCCAGTCTCCCCCCACCCCCCCAACTATAAAGGACCTCACTCCTGGGACACCCCCCCCCCCCGGGAACGGTGTGGCAGCTGGGGTGGGGGGAGGGGCACCGGGTGCCTTATTGATACCCCTCGCTCCACTTCTCAGGAGGTGGAAAAGTCGGGCCTGCTCAACGTGACCAAGATCGCCCAGGGGGGGCGCAAGCTCAGGTGACGGGCACCGGGAATGCAGCTGGGTCTTGGGCCACTAGATTCTGTATTGTGGAGCTGAGTGCGGGACAGCGCCCTCCCCACGCGATTCCAAATGACCTTTGCACCACTCCCACTGCCCCCTCCGCCCTTGTAGGAAGAACTGGAGCCCATCTTGGGTGGTATTAGCAGGTAACAGCTTGGTGTTCTACCGCGAGCCACCGCCCGCCGCGCCCTCCTCAATCTGGGTGAGTGTGAGGGAGGGGGAGGAGGGGGCGTGCAGGAGGCGTTTGGGCTCTTCTACGCCCTCGAACTGTGGGGCGGAGGTGGGAACGGGGGAATAAAGGAAAGAGCACAGCCCCCCACGTCCTCGCCGTCCCCAGGGGGGCAGGGAGCCAATGAGCCGTGGCCTCAGTTTCTCCCAATTGCCAGGGACCAGCGGGTAGCCGGCCCGAAAGCAGCGTGGACCTGCGCGGGGCAGCCCTGGCCCACGGCCGCCACCTGTCCAGCCGCCGGAACGTCCTGCACGTGAGTGTCCTTCCACGCGTCCCCGAAGCTCCATGCGACCCGAAAATGTGCCCCCTGAAAATGCGCCCCCGGTTTCCCGCACGCGTCTCCCGCTCGACCTCCCTGCTTTTTATGTCCCTTTCCCCTGACTCAAGCCGCTTCTCTGCTGGGCCCTCAGATCCGCACGGTCCCTGGCCACGAGTTCCTGCTGCAGTCAGACCAGGAGACCGAGCTGCGAGCCTGGCACCGCGCGCTGCGGGCGGTCATCGAACGCCTGGTGAGAAGGATGGGAGCTGGTGGGACGGAGCCCGGGGAGGGGCTCGGCCCGGGCGGGGCAGAGGGAGTGGGAAAGAAACAGTGGGATGCTAGGGTGGTAGGGGGCTGTGCGGTCTCCGTGTAGTGCCCCGGGGTGGGGGCGGGACGCAGGACCCCAGCAGCCCGTTAAGGTCTCGTCCGAGCTGAGCGTGCAGACTTCCCTCTTCTCTCTTCCGACCTCCGACTCGTCCCCTCCTCGCCTTGGCGTGTCTAGGATCGAGAGAACCCCCTGGAGCTGCGTCTGTCGGGTTCGGGACCTGCAGAGCTGGAGGAGCTGAGCGGCGGGGAGGACGACGAAGAGGAGTCGGAACCGGTGTCCAGGCCGCTGCTGCGGATCAGCGGCCGCAGAAGCTCGGGTGAGCGGCGGGGGGGCCCTTGGGTGGGCGGGGCGCGGGGACCCGTCTCCCGGCTCGTCCAGGCTGCGTCNGCGGGCCTGGGGTGGGCGGGGCGCGGGGACCCGTCTCCCGGCTCGTCCAGGCTGCGTCCCTCTCGCGCTGATTCCACCTGCCTCCTGCAGGTCGATGTCCTGAAGGAAACGAACAGAACCGAGTGCGGAACAAACTAAAGCGGCTTATCGCAAAGAGACCACCCTTGCAAAGCCTGCAGGAGCGTGGCCTGCTCCGAGGTGAGGTGGGCCTGGCGGGCTCTCACCCTTCTCCTTAGTAGCTGCTGTCATGTATTTGCAAGCACTTTTATATTCCCGATCTGGGCATCAGCCCACTTTGTGGATGAGGAAATTCCAGTGAGGCTCACAGTAGAGCTTCCCAGACCTAGGTCAGCGGTCTTCTGAGACCACTACTATCCCCTCCACTGCTTATTTTTTGGGGGGAGAGGTGTACCTCCTAGGGTACAGGCCTAGAAAAGGCAGCCAGGAGGACCAGCCCAACTTTAGGGTGAAAACCCGTGCAGAGCAGCGTTTCCGTGGGCGATGCCGCCACCGGCTTCCCAACTCAACTCTGTGCTTCTCCAGACCAGGTGTTCGGCTGCCAGCTGGAATCACTGTGCCAGCGGGAAGGAGACACCGTGCCCAGCTTCGTGCGGCTCTGCGTTGCTGCTGTGGATAAGAGAGGTCACTTTCCAGAGACCACACAACCTCCCCTTCCAACAGGCCAAGGCCTAAAGATCCCCCCCTCCCACCCTAGTCTTCCTTCTGCATCATTTCTCTCCACCCTTGGATCTCTCACCAGTCCTCGCCACATACAATTTAGAGCAGGAATCCTTATGTGCGCCCTGCCTCATCTCCTAGGTCTAGATGTCGATGGCATTTACCGAGTGAGTGGGAACCTGGCGGTGGTCCAGAAACTTCGCTTCCTCGTGGACAGAGGTGAGAAGACTTAAGAGCAAGTCGTGGTACTAAGAATTTCATGCCTCAGAACCACAAGCGGTTCTCAATGAGGGAGCTGGCAGAGCAGGGATATCTGGCTAGAACTGTATGACTTAGCTCTTGATCTCTTCTCATCCATGTTGCAGAGCGGGCGATCACCTCCGATGGGAGGTATGTGTTCCCAGAACAGCCAGGACAAGGTACTTACGTGGCAGGCTCCTCAGACCCCTAAAACATCTGACATCTCCCCTGCTCCCTGTGGATCTCTCCATGTCCTGCTCCTGGGAGGGTTGTCCCCAAGCCCACCTCTGCTGCCTTGCCCCTCTGTGGGCCTACTAGGTATTCTGCGGTCTGCCTTGCCTGGATCTTCTCCCAAACTCTTGACCTCTCTGTCTGGCTCTCTCTGGCCCTTCATAAGCCCTGAGCCCCTCTGTACCTTCTTCTCCTCCCAGAAGGCCGACTAGATTTGGACAGTGCCGAATGGGATGATATTCACGTTGTCACGGGAGCACTGAAGCTTTTTCTCAGGGAGCTACCCCAGCCTCTGGTGCCCCCACTGCTGCTGCCCCATTTTCGTGCTGCCCTTGGTAAGGGATGAGAGCGTTGGGTACTATCTTAGTGTGAGGGTGGGGCATGAGAGATAAAGAATAGGGGTTCCCTTATACCCTTCTATTCCATTCTGAGCACAGAGATGGAAAATAACTTTCTTTTTTTAAAATTTTTTATAATGTTTTATTATTGAGAGAGAGAGAGTATGAGTGGGGAAAGGGCAGAGAGAGAGGGAGACACAGAAACCCAAGAAAGCTCCAGGCTCTGAACTGTCAGCACTGAGCCTGACATGGCTCGAACTTGTTAATGGCAAGATCATGATCTAAGCTGAAGTCAGGTGCTTAACCGACTGAGCCACCCAGGCACCCAATAACTTTCAGTTCCTATGCCAACTCTGTTGTTTTTTTTTTTTTTTTGTGACTGGTTTGAGGACTAAGTTAAAAAGAATTCTAAAGCTGTAGTTGAGGGCGGTGCCTGCCTGGCTCAGTCAGTAGAGCATGGAACCCTTGATCTCAGGCTTGTGAGAGTTCGAGCCTCATGTTGGGTGTAGAGATTACTTAAAAATAAAATCTTGGGGGAAAAAATAAAGCTGCAGTTGGGCTCAGTGAAGAAGAAAGCAGTGGTAGATTAATAGTGTCTTCCATGGGCAAAGGAAAGAGTAGCGAGTTTACCCACCTGCCCAAGCATCTTCTTGGCCTCACCCCATGCCTTTCCCTTCACTCTTTCTAGGACTCTCTGAATCAGAACAGCGCCTCTCTCAAATAAGAGAACTAATAGGCTCAATGCCCAAGCCCAACCGTGACACACTGCAGTACCTCCTGGAGCATTTATGCAGGTCAGAACGTCTTTGTGCATGCTGAGGGAGGGTGGGGTGGGGCATGCGTGCAGCCTACCTTCCTCACCTGTTTAGTGGGCAGATGGAGGAAACAGGCAACCTCTGTTCAGGGCCTCAAGTGGAAAAATGGGGATCAAGAGAAGACCATTTCTTTTATTTGAGAGAAATGAGGGAGATCTAACCTCTCCCTTCGCTCTGCCTCTTTGTCTCCTGTTGGAACGGTGGTCAGTTGTGGCTTATTTGGCTGAGCTGGGCCTGGGTGGTGACTTCTGAAAGAGGATAGCCGTTTGCATTAGTCTCCCAGTCTGTGAGCAGAGAGGACTGTAGGGGCGGGCTCTGAAGCTGGGAAGAGGCAAACATATCCTAGGTTGTATCTTTGAATTGTATCCCAAAGGTTTCTCTACTGGTCCTGTCTCCATTGGCCTTGAGGTCTGCTTGGTTTCCTTCAGCCACCACAGGGAGAGGTCCCGAGGCGAACTCTTTCCTGCTCATACCGTTGAAGGTCTAGATTTATTTGAAGTGATGAAGCTGCTGCCTTATAGCCCCTTCTCTTGACCTTTGCCCACAGGGTGATAGCGCACTCAGATAAGAACCGCATGACCCCCCACAACCTGGGAATTGTGTTTGGGCCAACGCTGTTTCGCCCAGAACAGGAGACATCTGACCCAGCAGCGCATGCTCTCTACCCTGGGCAGCTAGTCCAGCTCATGCTCACTGACTTCACCAGCCTCTTCCCCTGACTGGTGTAAGGAAGGAGAGAAAATGTGTTTCTCCTTATCTCTGTTGGGTACCCTTTGGTGGAGGTGAGGATAGTGGGTGTTCTGTTTTGAGGACTTCCCATTAAATCCTGTGTCTCCCATATGAGTAAGTGTCTTTGTGAGCCTGACCTGAGGGATTTGGGATGGGGTGAGGGAGCCTGTCTAAAGAGGGAAGTGGGCGGATTAACCCCTGCTTCTCATCTTGTTCCCTCTCATCACCCCTCTGGCCAAGAGAGTAACATGGAAAGCTGGGCTCTTTCGGATGCAGTTCCTTTATTATCCAGAAACAGTGTCATTATCAAATTCCTCCCCCAAACATATACAGAAGGTATACAGCCCCAACCCATACCCCCCATCCCTGGGGCATCCCAGGGGCTATGGCTCCTCCTCCCAACTTCTCTGTGGGGATGGAAACCCTTCAGGAAATGGATCTGTGATTCCTGGGATTCCCTACTCTTTAGGCACTAGAGTTGAGGAATTGTGTTTCCCCAGGCAGGGATCCTAGTAAGATACTCATGTTGCCCACAGCCATGTTGGGGGGCCCAGAGGGAGGTGGGGTATGTTCAGAGCTGTCCCCCTGATCATGGGAAGGAGGAGGACTCAGCCCCTGGGCCTCATCCAGAATAGCCACAAAGTCCAGCTGAGTGTTGTCAAGGTCAAGAGAGTCCAGAGGGTTGCACACCTGCCCTTCAGGAGGAGCGTATAAGGCAGGACCCCCTCCCAGCCTGCCCACCTCGGGATGACCACAGCTGGGGTTGGTGCCCCCTGCCTTGAGGGTCCCGTAGCAAGTGGTCAGTGGGGGCAGAATTCGGGGCGGTGCTGCTGCCCTATGGGAAGCCTTGTTTGCCCCCACTGCAAAATTTTCATGGCATGGTGGAGGGGTGGGATAGGAGCCTGACTTGTGACTGGGCAAGTTAGGTGCAAAGCCCGGTCCATATGTGGCCAATGGGGCCTTGGCAGGGCTTGGGCTAACCTGGGAACCCCCCAGAAACTTGGGACTCTGGTAGAGAGGTTCCTGGACTGGGGGATCTCCCCTGCCCCCACCCTCCCATAGCAGTTCCTGTTGAGACTGAACATAATTACACACAAGCTGAGCCTTGAGTTGTCCTGCAGAGTGAGCAGGGGAATCAAAATCCAGATCAGGCCTGGGTTCTGAAGAAAGATAATCAGAGGGTGGCTGGGTATAGGCACCTGACTGAGGGTACTGGGGAGGCGGAGGCTGGGGGTAGTGGGAGAACAGAGGCTGTGGGCGAGGAGGCCCCTCGCTGGGGTGGGCATTGAGGCAGGGTGCCAGTCCTGTGGAGTCAGAACCCACTGGACACCCCTGTTCTGGCTTGACCTGCACTTGTCCATAATGTTCAAGATGAGGACACTGGTTGTAGACTCCAGCTGGAGGCTTGGGGCTTGGGTACAGCCCAGAGTGGGAAGGGAACTCACCCCATGGTTCAGGGGTGGGTTCAGGATAGGAGACCTGCTGGGGACAGGGGTTTGGCCCATAGTTGGTGGGTGGACCAGGCCCAAGAGGCAGGGAGCCTGGACCCCTAGCTCCATAAGGCTCAGCCACTGCCCCCTCAGGTCCCCCATATCCTAAAGCATCAGTAGGTGGGAAGTCCATATAGGGGGTCAGACCACTGCCTATCATGGAGTTCCCACCTTCCGGCTCTTCCCGTAGCCCTCTGGTGTCCATGGCAATATTCTCAGTGATGCTGGGGGGCTGTGGTGAGTAGACAGTGGTTGGGAGTTGGGGATCGAAGTTCCGTCCTCCCCCTGCCACAGTGGGGGCCGTGTGGACACAACCCAAGCTCTTGAACCGCTGGACTCTGGCTGGGGCAGGGCGGTCAACAGCCCGGGCTGGGTCACTGGCCCTCCGGGTGACCCCAACATTGGGGTTGTATCCTGGATACTCAGCTCGGCTTCTCCAGGAAGGCGCAGAAAGATTCCCCATCTGATCCAGGCTGGGTGCTGCCGTGGGTGGGGTACCACCTCCCCTGGCTGAAGCATATCTTGCCCGGAGCAGGTAGTGCTGGGCAGGGGTGAGGCTGGGCAAAGAAGATGCCCCATTCTCTGGTGGGGAGCCAGGGGGGAAAGGGGAGGCCAGGGAGGAGCGGCGGCTGACAGTATAGGCTGAGCTGACACTGCTGGAGCTGCTACTGCGGCGGTCAAGAGAAACTGGGGGGCCCAGACGGCGGGACACAGGGGTGCCTACAAGTGATAAGGAAAAAAGGCAAGATGGTCAGGGAACCCCCTGCATCTCACCCTACCACCCTATGGGGACAGCTTTGTCCCGGAATCCCAGGGACAGTCTCCTTAACTCTGACCAATCAGTTCTGTCTCCTCCCATGCCCTTTCTATCTGGGTCACCAGGGATTCAGGACCACCATGAACAATTGTATAGGTTGCACACTGCACAGCCCTAGGGGGCAGCATTCACATTATAGACTGTATATCACAGTTACCTGATAGATGGAAATGTCTTGAGGAAAGGGGTCCTTGTCCTAATTGTATAAAGGTGCTATAGGGCAGCCCTGAAGGGTGGAGTCCTCCCAACTTCAGAGGAGGTCCAGATCTCAGCCCAGCAACTATTCCCACACCCAGGTCTCACCAGTATGGGTCAGGCTGGGCAGTTTGAGGCCCCGGGGTCCTATTGGCCGAAGCTGATGTAGCTGGTCCAGTCTGAGGTTCTCAAGGCGGCGAAGAGTGGACAGACCAGTGCCAGCAATGCAAGGCCCCTCATCCAAGCTGGACAGGTCCTCAGTGCTGCCCCCTGCATTTCCAGTCATTTCCACACCGCTATCTGTATTAGTTGCACTGCCTGCTGGGGAGTGGTCGCTACTGCAGGACGATTGGGCTCCAGGGCTGGGCTGCGGCTTCTGTGGGGAAAATGAGGTCTGAGGGTGGCCCCTCTCCACTCCCCTCCCCCCAGGTGCCTAAACTTGGCTAAAGCCCCTGCTTGGACTGGGGGGAAGCTTACAGATATAGGGAGGCTGAGCAGGTGAGGGTCAGGGGCAAACTGGAGAGATTTTGATGAGAAGAGCCTAGACTGGAGCACAGACTGCCTGGGTTCAAATTCGTGCTTAGTTCTGTGACTTTGGACAATCAGAACTTTGGAAACTATGCCTGAGTTTCATCATCTGAAAATGCGGAGAGTAAGTCCCCTTTTCATGAAGTTGTAAGTATATGAAATTACAGTCATATTACATGTTAATTATATATGTAAGCCATGCATAAGTTAGAGTAATATACTGAGCCCCATAAAAGAGTTTGTTAAACCTATTAATTAATTACACTAAAATCTCTCAATTTGAGGTAGACTAAGGAGCACCACTGGCATGAGACTGGAGGGCTGTCCACAGAAGAGTGATTTACAGAGGACATGGACGAGTTGGAAGGGACTAGAAGAATGTGGGCAGGGCAGATGGGGCATGGAGGCAAGGGTAACCCAGGCCAGCTCACCATAGTGCCCTCCGGCACGGTCAGTCTGCCCTCTTCCCTGATGGGGCCTCCATCCCGCTCCCTCTTGGGCTCCACTGTGGAAAGGGATGGTGCCCTGGGCAGGGGGCCGTCTCCTCGGTGCCGCTTGGTCACATGGGCATCAGGACCGTGCACTGTCTTGACATGTTTCCGCAGTGAGCTGGGATCTGTGTAGCGTTTGGTGCAGCCAGGGAGCTTACACACATACGGCTTCTGTTGAGTGAACAGGGAAGACAGCAGGCAAAGAAATCAAAGCGGGAGAGTGCAGAAGGAATGGGAAGGTGACGTCAAGTGGAGACAAGGGGGTTGGAGAGAAATGCACAGCACCCAAGGAATTAAGGAGGTGGGACCCTTGGAGTTAAAAACGAGCAGGTCAAGGGGAAGATTAGGAAAACTGACAGCCCAGGTCTGTGAGGCCTCCTAAAGTCAGGGGTCAAGGGACCAGGTGTCTCCTCTAGTTAGAATGGGTCGATTTATGTTGGCCCTTTGGCTGGTTAGAGGTAGGGGGTGGGATGGTAAGTGGAAATTCTTGGTTTCAGAAAGGACTTATCCAGGTGAATTAGGTTGTGGGTGGTGGTGGTGGGGGGGACTCACCTCCGTGGAATGGGTGCTGGGCTAAGGGATTTCTTATGGGGGAATCTCCCCAGTAGCTGGCTTCTCAAGTGGGGAGGGTCTCTTAGGTAGGGCATTCACCTCATTGGAGTGGGTCCGATTCTGGTGCTTGGCTCGGTCACTGGCATTGCTGAAGGCTTTACTGCAGCCCTCGTGCTCACACATGTATGGCTTCTCACCCGTGTGTGACCGCAGGTGTGTCTTCAGATTTTCAAGGCGTGAGTATGACTTCCGGCACCCTTCAAACTAGGGGATGTTGGGGTCAAAAGATAGCTCTCAGACAGAAGGACATGGAGATTAGAAGAACTGTAAATCTCAAAAGGGACATGCATCAGAGAATAGAACTCAAGATGGGAGAGCAGTTCCCAAAATTCAGGGACAAGGGCAGGCAAGAGCTGGGGAAACATGAAGCTATAGTCACTCTGGCTGCAGGGACACGGAGATGAGGCAGTGAGCATCCCCTGGTCAAGCTGGAGCAGATCTTCCTGTACCAGGCTCTTAGGCTGCCTCAGGATGGGGTCATTCTGGGAGTGTATTACATTCTTTGCACAGACCTTCTCCATTAGGCAGAGTAGTAGGCACAGTGCCGAGGGCCCAGAGTACTTTCAGGGGCCCACAAAATGTTTTAATTAATTAATTTATTTGAGGAAGAGAGAGAGTATGTGCACACTTGTGGCGAAGGGGCAGAGAGAGAGAGACAGAGAGAGAGAGAGAGAGAGAGAGACTATTAAGCAGGCTCCATGCCCAGCGGGGTTTAATCCCACAACCATGAGACATGAGACCATAACCTGAGCTGAAGTCAAGAGTTGGATGCTCAACCACCTGAGCCACCCAGGCACCTCTAATTTATTTTATTTTATTTTATTTTATTTTATTTTATTTTATTTTATTTTATTTTATTTTATTTTTTTTATGATTTATTTATTTCTAGGAGAGAGAGAGAGAGACAGCGTGAGCAGGGGAAGGTCAGAGAGAGAGGGAGTCACAGACTGAAACAGGCTCTAGGCTCTGAGCTGGCAGTCAGCACAGAGCCCAATGCGGGGCTTGAACCCACGAACCGCGAGATCATGACCTAAGCGAAAGTCGGACGCTTAACCGACTAAGCCACCCAGGCGCCCCATCTCTAATTTCTTTTAAAAACAAGGGGGAAATAGCCTTTAGGTCCAAGGAAGTGTCCAAATTAATATGCAATATCAATAGGTTCAATTTTATACTAACACAGTCATAAAATACAATTTTTAAATATTTGTTTATGGAGGAAGTGGCCAATGAAGGCAAAAGTGCCTAGAATCCGTGAAAGTCATATGAGCTCTGCCTTGGTGGGGAGCCCCAATTTAGGAAGGGACCCTGAGCTTGGGAAGTGGGTGCCTCACCGTGCACTTGTGTGGCTTCTCGCCCGTGTGTCTGCGCATGTGGACCACCAGCATGTACTGGGCTTTGAAGGGCCTCAGCTCCCTGGAGCAGCCCCCCCAATGGCACACGAACTCTTTCCGCTCTCCATGGATGTGCTCACTGTTGATGTGCTGAAAGAGGAGATACAGACGCTCTCTGAGGTTCCCTTATGCCATCAAGACCCAAAGCAGACCTTCCCTTGACCGCCCCATCCCACCATATTCCCCCAAGGCTTCACTTCACCGGGAAAGAAGGGGCAGAAAGAACATCAGAGCCCATGTCTCAGTCCTTCCAAGTTTCTAAAACAAAGCTATAGCTCCTGAGTTTCTGCCTACCCCACGAGGCACTCAACCTCTGACCTCAGTATCCTGACCTCCTGCCTAATTCCCCAAGGTCCCACCAGAATGTCCTACAAGATCCAGCCAGCATTCCTGTTACCCCCTGGGGCTCACGTGCACCAGCTGCTCCTGGGAGTCAAATTCCTGGCTACAGCCATCCCAGCGGCAGTCAGTCTCATACACTGATTCAGGCTCAGGCTTTTCCTCTCTCTCCAGGTCCTCCCGCCCATCCAGCATCCCCAGCAGGGGATCCTAGGGCACAAGAGGTAATCCTAGGGTCACTTGGGTGACAGCTTTTGTTTCGCTCAGGTTTCAGAGGTAAAATCATCCCCTCTTACCTGTGTGCCTGTGGAGTTGGGGCTGGACATATCACCCTCCAAGGGCTCCTCTGGGCACTTGCTAACCAGCAGGTCCAGCTCAGACTTCAGCTTCCCCAAGGGAAGAGGTGAGGGTGATGAAGGCAGAAGTGGGCAGAAGGAAGAGGGAACCCAGCCAGGTTTTCCTGCCCTGCATGCCCCCACCCAAGCCGCTGGCACCCCTGGTTTTTGAAGAGACTTCCTCCTCAGACTGCACTGGGGTGGGCAAAAGGTGGGGGATCTCATTTGGAAGAGTCTGATCCAGCCCCGAGCAGTGAACCCCGGCAACAACACCCCTTCATTTGTCTGGTACTGAAAACTTTTATATCCCCTGTCCTTCCTTCACCTTGCCCCGTAAAGTCCACCACCACCCACCACTCTGAGCTGAGGGAAATCGGGTGGCAATATGAGGATTCTCACCTGGCAAGTTGGGAGGGGTCCCCGGGACTGAGGATGCGGCATCATCCCACCCTGGGTGGGGTCATGGGGACCACAGGGCTGGACCCCGAAGGAAGGCGAGGTCCCTTTTTGGTGATTCATCTGGGGTGGGAATCCCAGAGATGGGCTGAGGAGAAGGAGGAGGAGGAGGAGGAGGAGGAGGAGGAGAAGAGGCAGTCACTTAGGACTATCATCTCAGAAAGTTGCCGGAGCTCTTGGGCTATTTGAAGTGTTCCTGAAAGGTGGTATGGGAGGTGGCTAAGGCAGTCCCAGGGAAGTGTTGAGGAGGGCTTCAACATCTTTGAAATGATAAGGATTAAAATAAGGTCAAGTGCTTTGGAGGGCTTGAGGCTTTTAGTAGGGTTTGGTAGGGTCTTTAGGGGGGCCTTTTAGCCCAAGGCTATCTGCACCTCATAGTGCCGATGGAGAGGTGACCATAGGAGCCCCCTGGAGATGCGCAGCGTGAGTTGATGAAGGCCACAAGGGAGCTGGGTGAGGTGCGGATAACTGTCTGCAGGTCCAGGCTGGCGTCCGACAGAGGTGAGATGGAGAGTGCCCGCTTCTTGGTCAACTTGACCGCACTTCGGGGAGGAGGAAAGAGTGGGGCTGGGGCAGGAAACAAGCAAGAGAGCTATAGTAAACAGGGCACGACTCCATAAACCCCACCCATGGGTCCTGACTCTGCTTTGCCCTACTGACCCCATCTGTGACTTTTTGATCATGCTGACTCCTTACTCCAATCTCCAAACGTTTCCTCTTCCAAGTTAGATCACCTGCCCACCCCCACCTCATTTACTACAAGTCCTAGAGGGGCAGAAAAGGAAGAGATATTGCCTGAGGCCTCACCCTCAGTGCAGCTGTTGGTCTCCCTGGCTGGCCCATAACTGTGGGGGCCAGACATGAAGTTGGCCTGGTGGCAGAAGGGCAGACCAGGCAATCCTAGAAAAGAGAAAGCCAGAATGAGGAATAGGAATGGGGGACACATAAGGCCTCACCTTGAAACCCCATGAGAGGCCTGATCCCATATTCCGAGCCTATATGACACGAAGCCTCAAATCTTCTTGTGGATTGGAAACTGGCATGGGGTAGGAAATGGAAGAGGGATCCCCGGGGCTGGTTGACAGAGCTGCCAGTCCTCAAGCCCCGGAGACTGGCATTTGCACTGACCTTCTGTCCCCATGCTGGGGGCCTGACTGGGGAGGGGCCGGAGACAGCAGGGCTCGCCATAGCTACTGACTGGCGGTGGGGTCATCGAGTTGAACATGGTGTCTCAGAGGAGAGTGTGGGGACACTTCAGGAGGGGAAGGGAGATCTGCAAGTTATAAAGGCAGGAGGGAAATGGGGAAGGTTAGATAACTAATTCAGGTATAGAACCCTGGGCAGAGTCCCTCTAAGACCACTGCCATGGGAAATCAAATTGAATCGAACATCACTCAGACAGGGCGAGGGTAAGAAAAGAAGTCCTGAAGAGGCAGAGGCACTCTTGGGGATCTTTATGGGAACTGAGTGGGATCTTTGCCTGGATGGTCTATGCGAGTACAAGTGTATACGTGGGGGAGGGGGGAGCTATCATGAACTAATTGAGCCTATATGAGTCTGAGTCTCAAGGAATTTTATGCCATGGGCCCTCTATTTCTTCTTGCTCTGACAACGGGCCAGCTTTGAGGGGTGGGATGGGGGAACTCATGCTGAGCATCTAACTTCAAGCAGCGTGAAGCCCCCTTTCCCTTTCCTTCATTTGTTCCAGCCCAGGGACAACCCGTCTACAATTTCTCCAGTGTCCAGCAGAGGGAGCTCTCGCCACAGCCCAGACATAGCGGCTGATGGGGCCCCGGAGGGAGCAAGGAAGATCTGCCTTTTTCTCTCTAAGGCAGAAACTGTATAGAAGGGGATAAGGTTTCTGAGGTAGTCTCCTGGCTCTGTTGAGTACAAAGAGTGGAAACGTGTTATTCTGGGGTGGTTTGAATCTGGGCACCCATGTAACTTTTTGGTGTATTTTGCGGGAACCGAATAGGGACTGTAAGAGAAAGCTTTGGGAGAATGAAAAAACAAAGTCATCATACATTAGAGAAGAGTTGTGAGAGAGGAAAGGGTGCTGCTGTCCGCTTTTCTCCTCAAACTCCAGTTTGTGTTCCACCCCGGGTTTTCTGGTCTCCCGGGACTGAGGGTGGGGTGGGGCGGGGTAGGGTGGAGAACGACCGGGAGCGGGCCGGCCGGCGCGGTGGGTGATCCCGGGATGCTGGGATTTAGGGTGAGGGCGGGGTAAGATGGGGAGCGGAACCCGGACCCCATGACCCAGCCCAAGCTCCGCAGCCTGGGCTGTACCCTTCCTAACTCCTCCTTTCTCTGCAGAGAGCGGGATCCCGCATCCAAGACCTCCCAACTCGACCTTGGCACTCTGTGTGTGTGTTGGGGGGGGGCACAGCTGGCTGGCAGCTGGATGGGGGGACACTTCTCCCGCCTCCTAACTCTATGACTCACCCAGGGGAAGGAGGCGGGGGCTTGCAAACGACCCCCCAAATACTAAAGAGACTCCCCAAAACGTGCCTTCTCAGTCACCTTTCAGTGCCACTGCCCAGCCGCAGGGGAGTCGTGATGTAAATGGGGCGACATCCCTCCTCGCCCACGCACGCCGCAGCCCACCCACGTCTCCCCTTCAACTAGTGACAGGAAAATTTCGCCAACTTTTCCAGCTTCAGTTAAGTTTTTTCTGGGGTGTGGATGAAAGCGCAGGATGGGGCAGGGAACTCTAGGGTTCCCCTGCTGGAGCCCTGAATCATCTTCTGTGTCTCCCTATTTTCCAGGGTNCAAGTCGCCGCCGCAGGCTCTGGCTGCAGACAGCTCCGCTTCCCCCGCCCGCCCCGGGAGCCCAGTCGAGCGAGCCGCGGTGGAGGGAGGGCGGGGGGAGCTGAGAGGCGGGACACATTCTTCCCTCCTCCCCTTAGTGCATCCAGAAAGCTGGTAGTGGCGCCCAGGGTGGGGGGCACTGTTGGAGGGTGGGTGTCCCAGTGGGTGGGGAAGAAGAAGAATCCAGAAATTATAGGGACAGAAAGTGACTGGGTAAATAAAATAAGGTGTGTATAGAGAAAGGTAGGGGTCAGGACACCTTGGGTTCCTGATTATCACAGCTGGCTTCCCAAGGGTTAACCCCTCCAGACCCCCGGGAACCCCTGAGTGACGTCAAGGGCGGGGTCTGTACCGCCCGGCTGGGGAAGCCGGGGAGCTAATTGGGGAGGGGGGGTGTCTCTGGGCCCCGCCCCCATAGGGAAAACCACCCTAATTCCGGCCCTTTACAACTCCCCCGGGAAACTGCCCCGCCTTCTCCTTCCACCGGACGGTAAAGACCTGTCTTATGAAGACCCCAGTTCTCCAGCCCCCAAAACCTTAAGTCCCCAGTCACTATGGGATCCCCTTTCCCTAATCCTGTCCCCAAAGCTAGCTGCCCAGGGCGGATTGTTTCGGGGTCACCGGGCCTGAAAGAGGCTTCAGAGCGGGGAGCAAGGGCAGGCAGGGTGGTCTGAGCCAGAGGAGGGGCCTCGGGCCCCCAGCTCCCGTTGGGGAGGGGGGGGTGTCCAACGGGGATACATAGGCAGGCAGTGGCCAGTGGTCCCGCCCAGTCCCAGTAGGGGTCTCCCTGCGCCTGGCCCCAGCTGTCCCGGTGGTCCTGAGGTCAGAGGGTCAAGACAAGGTCTCCTCCGCTCCTCCTTAGCACCCCGACCACAGCCTTTGGGACTCAGGAGTCGGAATTCCTTGGGGAGTCTTTCTAGGGCCTAAACTAGACACTGGCCCCTACAGCCCCCTTCCTAGTCCAGAAGACACTCCTTTCCCCCATAACACATGCACCAGCAAGCACATCTGTCACAAGACAGGTCAGGGTTCAAGCCTAGCCGTGCCCCATTGGTTTTGTCGCCTCACACACACCCATCCCCACCCCACCTAGGGCTCTCTCCTTAGCTGTTCCCTCCTTTCAGAAACACTGACGTCCTGCTGCCGGCGCTCGGGACACACCTGGAGTTCCCTGTCTACCACGCAGACCTCCAGCTAGCCGTCCCTCCAGCCTCTTCATCCCAACCTCATGAAAGTGAGATGTTTCTAATATGTGGGAGAGGCGGAGACAGACAAAGAGATCCACGGTGGCCTGAGACAGAGACCCAGAGACTGTCAGAAGAAAAAAAAAAGATACAGAGAAAGGGAGATACAAATGAAAAAATTCTTCAAACTTTCTATTTCTCACCCCAGGCTCTTCCACCCCCGTTTTGCCTCTGTGCCCCATGTCTCCCTCTTGGCTGGGCAGAGTCCCTCGCAAGCAGGGCATCCCCTCGGGCCCCCTCCCCCACTGCTCCCAGGTGGTCCCCCGCCTGCCCCCCTTCTCACCTCCTTCTGGGCGCTGGGCTCGGGATGCGCGGTCCAGGGCTAGAGTCTGGGCTGGGGGGTGTGCGGTGGGGAGGGGGGGCGGACAGGGCCAAGGCAGCACANCGAGAAGCGCAAACTTTTTTTTTTTACCCTTTTGCAAAAACTTTTTCTCGCTCAAGCAGCTGGCGCGCCGCCGCTCTTCCCGCTCGCCTCTCACCTCCCTTCTACTTCCCTCCCTCTAGCAGTTCTGGAAGATGNCTGCCTACCCCCCCCCCCGCGCTGAACACGCTGCTGGTGGTGGGCAATAAATCCCGGCATGGATTCTTGGATCGGCTGCCCACGAAGAGGCCCCCAACCAGAGCCTGAAAAAACTGAGACATATATTAGGGAATGGCAGGGGGAGGGGGGGCGGAGGCGACGAAAAAGTCCATCCGAGAAAGATAATATCGGAGGTAGTGTCGTCGACTTTGGTCGGTGCTAATGAGCATTATGCCATCCTGTAGTTCATCTGCCGGCCTCTTTCAATGGAACGTGAAGGGGTTAGGACAGATTTGGGGTTTGGTGCAAACAGGACTGAAACAGCGTTGGCTTGTTATTGAGGGGTCTATAGAGCATAAACAAGAGAAGCAGTGGCTGAGGACCCGGGTGCAGACTATGCGGTTCACAAGGTTTCTAAGGAACCTGGGATGGAAGCACCATTCCTCCGAGAGCCCCCCGCTCTCCTACTTCGCGAAGTTCTGGAGACTGCGGGCACCTCCGCACCTCTGTGCGGTTGGCTTTCGGCGCTTCCAGGCTGTCTGCTCCCTCTGCTGGCCTTTCTGGCGCATGACACTCTCGAGTCTGGAATCCGAGTAGACTGGGGCAGCTGAAGAAGGAGGCTTGACAAGTCCTGCCAGCAAAGCCCTATGTTAGGAGCCCAGGGAGGGGATTGTATGAGCCCAAAGAAATGGAAAGGCACACTAGAAGAGGCTGCTTGTACAGAACGGTAGTGTCTGATAGCGGAGTGCCCTGTCCCTTTAGATTTGCGTTGCCATGGTGACTGGATGCAGGGGAAGGGGCAGCTATTTTAGTCTCTCTGACCTTTCTTTATGAGAAAGGGGAGAAAACATGGTGAGGAAAAGGAGTCTCTTCCTTTCCTGTCACCCCTCAGACAGACCTCCCACATCCCAGCTCTGCTTCCAAGAACCACCTCCTTGGGCCTGGAGACTTAGTAGGTTAACTGTTCAGAATGAGGGTCAAGGGGAAAAGGTGAAACTAGGGAGAGGCCCGAGGCCCTACAAATATAGGTAGGAGCTGTGGTGGAACATAGAAGGAGTCCTGTGGGACCCTCCCTCCCCCATATGAATTTGGCCCAGACATCAGTTACACCCAGGGGGCAAGCAAGACCAATGGTCACTGCAGAAGGTAAGACCATCGGTCACTCTACACATGTTCCTGTCCCAGCCATGTGCCTTTTCTTTCAGGGAACATTTTTTTTAAGTGTTTTTTTTTTAATGTTTATTTATTTCTGAGAGAGAGAGAGAGACAGAGACAGAGTGGAAGCTGGGGAAGAGCAGAGAAAGAGGGAGACACAGAATCCGAAGCAGGCTCCAAGCTCCAGGCTCTGAGCTGTCAGCACAGAGCCCGATGCGGGGCTTGAACCCGTGAACTGCGAGATCATGACCTGAGCCGAAGTCAGATGCTCAACCAACTGAGTTACCCAGGCGCCTCTCAGGGAAACTTTTTTGAGCCCACCGCTTTTTTTTCCTCCTCACCCAGGTCTCTAGCTCAGTGATTCTCAAACATTTTGATTTCAAGACCTCTATACACTCTTTTTTTTTTTTAAAGTAGGCTCCATGCCCCATGTAGGGCTTGAATTCATGACCTAGAGATTAAGAGTCACATGCTCTACCCACTGAGAGAGCCAGACAACCCCCCTTTACACTCTTAACATTTATTGCATTTTTGTTTATGTGGTTCATATCAATGTACTATATTAGAAATTAAACTGAAAAAAAGTTTGTAACACAAAAGTACACAAGCACATATCCTATTAACAATGATGTCAGAAAGATGATGTAATCACATGCCACGTAGCCTCTGGAAAACTCCACTGTATACTTTTGAGATAATGAAAATAAAAAAGGCAAATAACATCAGTATTATTATGAAAATAGTTTTGACCTTGTGAACACTCCTGAAAGGGTCTCAAGGACCTTTCGGGGGTCCCCAGACTGTACCTTGAAAACCTAACCCTTTAGACTATCACCCCAGCCCTTCTTTATGACTCATGCTTGTTGGGTTTCCCCCTCATTTTTATTAGGAAAGTGTAAACATTTGTCTCCCCAGTGTGTCCTGTCCCCCATGGGGAAAAAAAAACCCAGGGAACTTCTAGGGCTCAGCACCCCTCTCTCCTGACTCCCAATTCCGGGGCTCTCCCAAACACCTCGTCTTAGCCCCTTGCCCATCTCTTTCTTGAGCCTCCCTTAGAGCTCTTCCACAGTCCCTACCCTTGGTAAGTCTATTTCCCCAGTCCCAAGCCTGCTGGGACCTTGGTCTGCTTCTTCCTTCCTTCACTTGAGGACTTTCTCTTCTTGAGAAAGACGAAGTAATTTTTCTCTGCCTTCTCCTTCCCTACTATTTCTTCATAGGGGTTAGGGTAGGCAACCATGCTTTCTGGGCAGACTCTTTTAGAGAACTCATTTTTCCCATCTCCCCACACATCAACCAGCCTGGAATAGGCAAGAGTCTGGACGAGCAAGTGCCCCCTTGGGTCCCCTAGGGGGCAACCCAGTCATACCGCCACCCCACCCGTTGGGTGGGGCTGTGGATCAGGAATCTAGTGTCTCCAGCCACAGATGCCCTTTGCCTGGGAACCCCCAACTGATCTCTTTACTCCACCCCCCCAGGTCCTCTTGCTAGCTGCAGCCACAGGCCTCCACCACCATATCTGGCACATCTGTCTTGACCACATTGCCGTCACGGTCGAGGTAGAGGAGAGAGAGGGGTCTTCGGGCAGTAGGGACGCAGCAGGAAGTACCCAAGGGCCAAGGGTTGTTGGCCTTGAGGAGGCTGAAGACAGCAGAATGGAAGGAGGCAGCAATGCCGGGGCTGCCTGCCAGGTGAGGGGGGCACTGTCCACTGCAGTAATTTAGCTGGTACCCCTCTGGCTGCAGGATCCAGTCCCGCCATCCCAGTTCCTGGAAGTCTACATAATGGTCTCGCCTGCAACATAAGGGGGTCTCGGGCTCACAGGTGGGGGTCCTCCTCCTGGCACGGCCTGCTCCAGGCCCACTGGGCCGGACCTTCAATTCCAGGAAGGGCCGCTCCTCTCCCGCTGTGTCCAGGAGCCACTGTGGGACGGCAGTGGTGTTGCCTCCTAGGAGTCTGCAGTCCAGCTGGAGTTTCAGGACAGCGGACTCCTCCCCCCTCAAGCCACTAGAGGGCAGAGTCAGAGCGTGCCAGCCTGGGGTTGTCGTCTGGTGCTGGGCCAGGAGGGTGCGCGACCCCCCGCGGCGCCGCCTCCCTGGGTTCCACCTGAAGGTCCTCAAGTAAAGAGTCCCGGGAAAGGTGGGGAGCACGTGCAGCCAGAGGCGGGCGTGGTACAGGCGCTGGGACCGAGCTGTGGGCAGGTGGAAGGTAAGTGTGGAGCTGCAGGCTGAAGCGGAAGACTCTGCCAGAGAGATGAAGAAGGGACCAAGGAATGTGAGCAGAGACAAAGCTCTCCTCTGAGACCCCCACAAGCCCTGCCCACGGCTCTCCCTAGCACCCACTTTTAGAGGAAACCGGGACTGCCTTGTGTCCCCTGTCCTCTGCAACACAGTCCCTGCCCCAACTTCTCCTCCCACACCCTGCGCCTTCTGCCTTCTCCGTCAGTCTCCCCTGCCGCCTTCCTCTCCCGGTCTGCTCTCTGCCTCTCTCTCCCCCACCCACCTGTGATGGTAGCAAAGCTGATGACCTCCTCCCCATTCGCTGGAGCCACACTTCCCGGCTGTAGTCTCTGGAGGGCTCTGGTCAGCGCTGCCTGGGGTGGAGGGTGAGTTATTCTGGGACGACTGGTCAGGTGTAGCCCCTCCAAGATCTGCTGCTTGGCTAGCTCCAGGACCAGAGCTCGTTCTGCTTGGGGTGCCAGTGTGGGGCCTCCGCAGGAGGGACAGGCAGACCCTGCCCCCTGTGCCCACACCAGTGCCCACAGCAGCACCAGCTGGCGCTGGACTTCGGGGAGCCCCATGCTCCTGGTGAGTGGCCCTGGGTTGGGTTGGGAGCCTTGGATGGCAGTGCTCCTTCTGTTGATCCAACTGCGTGGAAGCCAACAAGGGCACAGCAGCAGCGGACAGCAGTGCCACACCTACCCTTGGCCAAGGGTACAGCCACCTGTCTTCTTCCTGGGACTCAGGAGGACAGTATGTAGATGGTCCTATGGGTAGCTGAGTTTAGCGCAGTCTGCCCGTTTGACCCTCATGGCCTGTGGCTGGTTACTGACTGGGGCCTCTTTAGAGCTGCAACCTGGGGCTCCCTCACTTAGTGGGCAGCCAGCAGACCTACCCTCTGAGCCCCAGGATTGGCCAGCTGTGCTGCCCATCAGGTCCCTGAAGGGGGGTGTGTGGAGGTTCCCCCCGCCCCAGCTCAGGTTTCACCATCTGGCCCTGGTCACTGAGTTTGAGGTGGGGTATGGGGGTGGGGGGTGGGCAATGTGGACACGCATGATGCAAGAAAGAGAATGATTTCACATGCTCAGTCCCCAAGGTCTGGGGCTCGGGGGAGGGACTGCATATGAGCAAGGTGGGGAGGGCCATTTTCTACATACCTCCAGTCTTTCTAGCTTGCCTGGCCACCTGTGCCACGGTGGTTTTCATGGGGCAGCTGTGAGTTCCAATGGTTATTTCTCCAGGGTCTCTGGGCCAGAAGGAGAGCTCTGATCTCTATTTCTAGCAATGGGGCTGGGAGCAGGGAGAGGTTGTGGGTGGGAGAGGAACGGAGTCCTCCTGCCCAGGCCAAGGTGGCAGTGCCACGGGGCACGTAAGTTGCCTCTTGACCCTGCCTATGCTGGCCGCCCAGAGTCCAGTTGGACTGGAGCACCACGTGGAGGAGGGCTGGAGCATGGCGGGGGGTGGGGGTGGCACGTTGCTGTGCTGTCTGAGGAACCCAGAGAGGTAGGGGTGGTGGTGATGCAATCTTAGAGCAGGGCAGAGTCCACCAAAGCTGGCAGAAGGGCATGGGACTTGGGAGGGCCCATACCCAGCTGCTGGTTCTCTTTAAGGGAACTGTGAGAGTTGCCTAAATTTAGGGCACCCTGGAAGTGGTGCCAGGCCTCTGTGAATGAGGACAGGAAATGGGAGGTTTAAGGACTTTTCAGAGCAAAGCAAGATGAGTGCAGCAACCTCAGTTCCAATCCCAACCCTCCTTACCACACTTCCTCACTGACTAAGTGGAAGGGCTATGGCCCCGCCACCTTGAACTTATGAGGGTTGACTTTGTGCTAGCCTTTCTCTTTATGTCCCTGTTTCTTCAAGAAGCTAGGAAAGTAGTGTGATTTGGAAATGTGCCCCTACTCCATTTTATTAATCTCCCCTCTATTTAGCCGGTGGGGGCTGTCAAGGGACTACTAGAGCTGACACCGTGGGAAGAAAAGTGGTGCTTTGGGGGCTGGGCCTCAGTACCACCGGTGTCCACCATGTGGCAGTGTAGTGCCACTGGACCACAGCTGGCTTAGCATTGCCGGGCTTCCCAGGGAATAGGCTGCTCTGAGAAGTGGGGAGATGCAGATGGCTTCCCAGCCCCTCATTCTGGGGACTCTGTCTCTCCTACAGCAGACAGAGAAGCTGGTCCTGTGCTCTCCCCTTTCTCCACTGCCAGAGAGCAGAAGCTGTTGTCAGGCCCCATGTCACTGCTACCTTTGGTTTTAGACCTCGTCATATTGACACGTGGCAGTGGAGCTTGGTGATGGGTGCTAGGCTCTTCCTAGAAACTCAGGGCATTATGTGGCGGGGAGGGGGATGAAGGGACAATGAGATGAGACTCTTAGACCCTCCTCTCCTCCCTACATGTCTCCCCGGGTCAAAATATATTCAAACCCCTCTGTCCAGTTCTCTCCCCAGCTCCCAGCAACCTCTCTGTTGGTTGAGGCTGATGAGTGACAGTCCTCTACCCCAAGGTCTGGAACATGGAGGTGCAAAGAAGATTCTGCCCACGGTTGGTGTCTCAGAGGGCTTACCTGTGGGTGCCAGGAGACAGAGTCAAGGGTCGCAGTACAAAGTGGCTGCAGGAATAGCTGACCCTACTTTGCCCTGACCCTCTCTTTCAGGTGCCCCCAATTTTCAGCTCTTCCTACCGTCTTGCTGCTGTGCCTGGCCTGGCCCTACCTCCCCACTGACACTTACGTCAGAACCCAGCTATAAATATGCTCTTAGCATCTTAGTCACTTTCCCCAAGAAGTGCTCCCAGGTTATAAATACCCCAGCCATCTGCCTCACAGGCCCGCCCTACCACCAACCTGGTTGGGTGCTGGGGAGGGGGAGGGACAGGCTTGGGGGTGGGTAAGAAAGGAGAAGCCAGAGTGATTATCTTGCCCCAGTGAGAAAAACCCCAACTCAGTCTAGAGTTAGGGGCCAAGAGGCTCTGGAAGAAAAGGTTTGGAAGAAGACAGACCCACCCTTTCCTCCTTTTACAAAAGGCAGAGCAAAAAAGAAAGAGAGTAATACTGATTCCATGTTTATTTTAAAAGTTGTTATTTTGTTCATCATGGATTTTTTAGCATTCGCTTTGATGTTTTAAAAATATTGCATTAAGATATTACTTATCTTAACTGATGAATTTCTTGGCACCCCCTTACAATTTTGCCCCCCATGTGAGTGCCTTATTTCACGTCACCTCAGTCTTGGCCCTGGAGACTGAAGCTGTAGATGGAGGGAGAGAGGTTAGATCGCAGTGGCTTGTCGGGAGGGGAGATGCTGTGGTAGGGGGAGGAAGAGGCACAGAAGACTTCCTTAGATGTTCTCCTTAGATGAGATCTCCTCAAGGCAAAGGTGGCATAGCTTCCGTGGGTTGCTCAGGAAGCCCCAAAGCTCAGGTTTGCAGTCCCCAAGGAGGTCCCTTTCAGACTGTCTCTTCAAGGCTTCCTATTGCAGGGACCTCAGACCCTGGGAGGAGGGGTTATAAGCTGAGCAAACACAGACATCACATTACCCAAAGGACACATGGGTTTTGCGCAAACTCGGCCTTGGGCTGCAGACAATATCGACCCCATGGTTTAGGGCTGTCCAACCAAAGGGAGGGGATGATGGGGAAAGAAGGGCAAAGGTCTAGAGAAGATCCCATCTCAGAGCAAACACTTCTCTCTCCTCATTCAGTGCCTTCCTTTTCTTCTCCCTGTCTCATGCAAGTGGCCCTCGGCCAGTTCCAGCTTCTAGGCACGTCTCCTGGACGGAGCCCTTGGGGTCAGTGAGGGAAGGCCGGCAGCTCTGAGCTGTGCCTTTGCCTCCCACCACACAACTGCTCACAGGTTGTCAGCCCGGTTGCTGGCTGAGCAGTGATCTGTCTCATCTGGTGGAGTGAGGCTAGAGGGAGGAGAAGAGCAGGTAAAACCTAAGTCTTTATTAGCACTGAGGCCAGCAAAGATGGTTCTGGGAGGGGGGAGGAGGGGGCCTAAGAAAAAAGAGGAGGAAGCCTAGGGAAGGAAGAGGCATGAAGTATGGGATAGACACAACAGCTCAGCCCCGAGGAGCCTGTATGAGACAGAGTAGAGGTGGACAAGACAGGTAAACTCTGTGTCATCCTTGGTGTCAGCCAGGGTCCCAGCAGGAGACAAAAGGACCATTCAGTTGTCTGTGTTTGCATTCCTAAGGAGACTTAATAAAGAACTTACTTATAGAGTCAAGGAGGGATGTTGAAGCTCTTAAGGACTAGCAAGAGTGGAAAGCTGTTACAACCCCCTAGTGCAGAAGCAGTGATATCAGAACCTAGGCAGAGCTGGAGCCAGTGGAGAGCCAGATAGGAGTTGTAGGGACAGGCCACAGCCACAGTCATATATTTTCATGGCAACCGGAAAGAGGGAACAGGAATAAGAAATACCCTGACCTCTGTCTCCTTCTATCCTCTGATCTCCTGCCTGTGTCTCCCCTTAGTGAAATTCAGCAGGAAGCCTGAGGCCAAAGGAGCTCAGGTGAGTCAGCCCCTAAGGTCATAGAACAGGGCAAAGAATGGGTAAGGACGTGGCAAGAGAGCGTTAACAGCCCACCAAGGCAAATACTCAAGATACAAAGAGTAAACCTCACTTTGGAAAACAGTGATTTAATCTCCAGTGAATCCAAGGAAGGGGCTTTCTTGTAATCCAGAAAATCGGGGAAGAGGCTGGGTCAACTCATCCTGGAGTAACAGCCATCAAGTGGGAGGAGTGGGAAAGTATAGTGGATTATGGGATGGGCTACGGGTATCTTTGCCTAGGAACTAGATGGCACTGCCCATGGTTGCAGGTGGATCAGAGTCTTTGGGGTGACAGTTGAGCCTGTGGGGCTTCCTGGATAGACTAAGCCTGAAGAAAGGGACTGGTGGTCATGATGATGGTACAGTGACTCTTTGGATGAAGATCTCCTCAAGTCACAGTTGGCATAATTTCCATAGGTTGCTCAGGAAGAGGGAGCCCTCGTTCTGGACAGAGACAGTAATGGGGTCATCCCTTCCTAATAAGGAAGGGTACTTCTGTGAGGGCATGTTTGCCTACCCCACCTTGGGCTGTCCATACGACACATGGACTAACTGCACCCACAGGCCTCTACCACCATGTCAGGTATGTCAGTCTTGACAATGTTGCTGTCCCTGTCATAGTAGAGCAGAGACAGGGGGCGCCGGGCTGTGGGCACACAGCATGAGCCCCCTCCAGCAGTGCCTGCAGCTGTATTGGCCTTGAGAAGATTGAGCACTGCAGTGTGGAAGGAGGCAGCAATGCCAGGCATGCCTGCCACATGCAGTGGGCACTGCCCTGTGCAGAAGTTCATTGCATAGCCCTCAGGCTGGATGATCCAGTCGTGCCAGCCAATCTCACGGAAGTCCACAAAGAACTCTCGTCGGCAGCACATCCTTGACCCACCCTGGCAGTCGATGCCTCGCCGGTGAAGCTGGTGTTTGCCCCCAACTTTCACCTTGGCTGCCACAAAAGGCCTATGGGCAGCCCCACCCAGTATGATTGAGCTCTGGGCTCCTTGGCCTTCAAGTACTAGCTCCAGGGTCAAGTGCCCCTGGCTGAAGGCAGCCTGAGCTTCAGGCCCCAGGAAGAGCTGGTGCCAGCCACTGGCATCCACCTCCAGCAGCTGCTGAGTGGCCCAGGTGAGGTTGGTGTCATGTGAGCCTAGCACAAGGATCTTCAGCCTCAAAGGCAAGGTGGTGGTATTGGGAGGGAGCTGTACAAAGAACATGAGGCTGGCCTGCTGGATCTCCATGCCACTAGCAGTTCTATCAGAGGAGAAGTGGAAATCAAGACGAGTCTGGTTGATGTTGGAAAGGCCTGTGGACACAAGAACCCCCAGTCACTGTGGTCTTCTGAGTGTCAATTCTACCTCTTTACTGTCAGCATACTCGAACTCCCTGCAGCACTTGGCATTGTTGACCAGCCCTTCTTTCTTGAACATTTTTTCTCTCTTGGCTTCTATGACACAACTCCTATGATTCTTCCTTGATTTGATTTTCTTTGCTGGCTTTTCTTTCTCTGACCATCTGTTCAATGCAAGAGTTCTCCATAGTTTGTCTTTGACCTTCATTTACTTTTACTCTACACTGAAAGGAGTTCTTACCCACATTCATGGTAAGCCAACACCACTTTTATGCTGGTGATTCTCATATCTGGATGTCTAGTCTAGACTATTTCGCACCTCTGGACTGGACATATGAAACTAGGAATCAACAGGGTGCCTGGATGCCTTAGTCAGTTGAGTGTCCAACTTTTGCTCAGATCATGATCTAATGGTTCATGGGTTTCAGCCCTGCATCAGGCTCTCTGCTGTCAGTGTGGAGCCTGCTTTGGATCCTCTGCCCCCCTCTTTCTATGCCCCTCCCCTGCTCATTCTCTCTCTGTCTCTCTCTCTGTCTCTGTCTCTCTCTCAAAAAAAAAAAAAAAAGGGGGAATCAACAAGCTTCAGATTTAAACTTCTAACTGCTTAATTTTGCCACACGAATGTCCTGGCAGCACATTAAAATAATGTTTTTCCCAAATGGACCTCATTCTTTTCCTTCCTATATACCCCTCTTTCTGTTCTTAGATTTGGTGGCACCACTCCCCTCCTTACAACCTCTAGAAACCATATGAGCACCCTCTCACTCCCATACCCAGTCCCTCACTACAATGATTCTAGGTATTTCTTCCTATCACTGTTACTCTTGTCCAATTTTCTCTCTTCATCCCTTGCCTGACCTACTGAAACACCTTAATTGGGTTCCTATTCCCTCTACTCCACTGAAACTGCTCTTTTCAGGATCACCAACACTTTCCACACTGACAAATCCAATGGTTTCATCCCTTTATATTCATCTTACCTGACCTTTAAGCAGTGTTTGACACACTTAATCATTCCCTCCTTCTTGAAATATTTCCTTCTCTTGTTTTTTGTGACTCTGGCCACTCTATCTTGGTCTCTTACTGACAGCTCCTCTTCCTCTCCTTGACCTCTCAATGTTGAAGGTCCTGAGCTCTCTTCTCTTTTTTATCTATATTCTTTCCCAGAATGATCTCATCAATTCCCATGGCTTTCTATTTCATCTGTATGCTGATGACTCCCAAATATATATCCCTGGCCCTGACCTTTCCCTGATCCTCAGGCTTGTATACCTGATATTCTATTTGGATATCCAATGATATCTCAAACTTTTCATGTTCAAAGATAAACTCTAAATTTATCCCCCCAACCCAAACCTATTGCTTCTCCAATCTTATTCCCTATAAATGTATTGCTTAAGGCAAAACCTTGATTGTTCTCATCCCCTACTTTAAAATTATCTGCACTATCTGACAACTCCATGTCCAATTCATAATATAATTTCACTTATCCCCATCTCTTCTACTACATATTAGTTCAACCCACAATCATCTTTTTCTTGAATTATGGCAATAGCTTCCCAGATGGTCCACTCTTGTCCCCGTACCATTTCCCGTATATCAGCAGAGTGAATTTTATTATATAAATCTGATGATCTCCTCAGCATAAGGATCCTTTAAAGGCTTCCCACTGCTATTTGAATAAAATCTAAACCTCTTAATACAGAAAACTTGTAAGATTAGGCATTCTTCCATTTAATCACTATATTCTACCTATACTGTCACTTTTCTGTTCTTTGAACTACCAAACATGGTTTCACCTCATGATCTCAGCACTTGCTGTTTCCTCTGTCTGAAATGTCTTTCCAAGATCTCTGAATGTCTGGCTTCTATTTGGCATTCAGCTCAAATGTCTCCTTCTCAGAGGCTTTTCTGACTAACCTATCTAAAGCAGCCTTCAACTCTATCACCATTTCTCTAATACATCACCCTGCTTAACTGTCTTTATAGCTACTACCACTCTCTGTAGTCATTTTTTTTTTGTTAATTTGTTTACTACGTACTTCTCCTCCCCTTCTCTCCTCCTCCCTGCCCCATCACCTAGAATGTAAACTCCATGAAGGTGGAGATTGTGCCTGTATGGTTCACCATTCTGTCTAATACGTAGTACATAATAGGCATTCAATAAGCAATTGTTAAATGAAAATAAAAGTTCAAGTAGGCTTCATGTGAATTGGAAAGTCAGGAATAAGGTTGTTCTTGATAGCTCTCAAAGCCAATATCATGACTCTCATTTCCATCTCTTCAAGTAAGTCTACTCCATTCCTCTTTCTCTCTCTGTGGATATACTTCTTCTGCTACTTTGTCAGTTTCCTCAGGTTCTAACGTGGTGGCCCCAGCTCCTGAGTCTATTGAATCTTTTACTCAGCTCCTCTTAGCTAAGAGACATGACCTTCTAGTGTCCCAATTCCCAAATCTTAGATGAAGAGTCTTGATTGGCTCAACTAATCTTGCTATGTCACTAAGCACCCTCCTGTTAGAATCTCTTAATTTACCTTCGTTAAAGCAGGCAGACACGTAACCAGCAGTGGCTACAGCAGGCTATTACATTGTTGGCCCACAATGAACAACACCTCCCAATATTCATGGGTTTGTGTAGTTCCTTTCCACATTAAGTCTGGGCATGGCTGTGTGACTTGATTTGGTCAATGAGACAAAGGCAAGCACAGTTCAAGCAGAAACTTAGTAAGTACTTACACTTACTAAGATGCTTTGCCCTTTTGGAAGTCAGCTGCCAGGCTTCAAAGAAACTTGGGCTAACTACTGAATGATATAAGACTTTGAGGATCAGACACCATCTTAGATGTTCCTCTCCCATCTGAGCTCCTGACTGAATGCATTTGCTTCAGTGACCATAGCTACTCCTCAGATGGAGAGGAAGAACTGTCCAGATAAGCCCAGTCAAACCACACAATCATCAGCAATATTGAATTTTTTGGTTTAAGCCTCTATATTTGGGATGATTAGTTATATTAATAGATGACTGAAACAGAAATTTGTTACAGAAGTTGGGTGCTCCATAAAAAGGACCTAGAATATGTAGCATTGGCTTTGGGACTGCGTGGCAGGCACACATTGGAAGGACAGGGAGGAGACTGTTAGCAAAGGTAGGAAGAACAGTGAGGACATTGCATTGGAAGCTGGAGAAAGGGGAACCTGTGTTATGTATTGGCTATCATCTGTGGTAACTTGGAAGCTAGAAATGGTATCTAACAAAGTTGTGAATTTAGCTAAAGATATTTCCAGGCAGAATGCTGGAAGTGCCAATTGGTTTATTTTAGCTGCCTATGAGAAGGCATTTCAGGAGTGACATGAACTAAAAAAGGAACTGTTCAATTTTTAAGCAGAACTTAGAGGAAACATTTCCAACAGGACTTGCTAGATTGAACAATAAGATATTTTTCCATTCCTCACCTCTCTGTCTGGCAAACGGTTCTCAAAGTAAGAAATGGTATCGGTAAAAATCAAATCCAGGGCATTGCCAGTAAAACATGGTCTCCGAGTGAAGATCAAAACGTTTAGAAAAGGGTCAGCTGTAACTGCCTTTGTTAAGATATAACACCTTTGTTAAAATTTAAGATGATGTTCTGTAGACCCTCTCAACTAGACAAAAGGGCTTCAAAGAATCTTTTGACCTACAATGCCCCACCTTGTAACCTGAGGAGGGGTCTGTCTTGATAAAGTTGACTGTCTTTTGTCTAATGGAGTAGACTATAATTCATTATTTAGAAGGCTCCCAGGGTTTTACAGATCATTTTAGTAGTGAAAGCAGCACCAGCTTGGACTAAAAGGGACAGAGATGATTCAAAATGAAAAGATGTCTCTGGGCCCCCAACTTCTTTGGGCAGGAAGCTGGCTGAGAAAACTATTCAGCTGCAGACACAGGTCATTTCCTACTTAAAAGGAAAGACATCTCAGAGGGTAGAGCCAAGGGCTGAGACAGTAGGTCTAGAAGCCAAGGAGAGCACTGATGGGCTCTCCTTAAGAGGAGAGGAGAATCCTACCAAGGAGCAAACCCAAGGCCTAACCAAGGGAATCTGGATTTGGGATAGACTAAGATTTGTGCCTGGCTGGATATCAGAACTTTCATGGATCAGTGACTATACTGTGTCTCCTCACTCCTCTGTCTCCCATATTGAACAGGAGTATTTATTATGGTTATCTTGTCCCTGTGTCAGCATTGTATGTTAGGTGTTTGGCAGGCAGATAACTTGTAGTTTAGGTCACAGGCAGTGGTGTGCTGGTAAATGTTTAACAACTCAATTCCAGAGGAAAATAAACCCTGATTTGTAATGTTTGCCAATTTCGGTGGTATAAATTCTCCCACCACAGCTGATTTCAAACTATTAACATGATGACCCTAGACGTGGAGTTGGGAGATGTTTATCATTTGTTCTCAAGATCCAGTAGGAGCCTGTTCCAGGACATCACTGTATGCCCCTACCCCAGTTTCCCCAGAGTCCCCAGCTCTCTCTTCTAGTCCCCAGCAACAAACGATACTCAGATCTTGCTTTCATATTGTAGTGTAGATGATAGCTTAAACTGGAATAAAAACTTCAAGCTAACATATTGAAATGTAAAAGATAGAACCCAGCTATCAGTCATTCTCACTTCCAAACATCATCTCAGATCAGGCCTCCTTGGGCCTGAATGTTGGACTCATTCATTGATTAGCAAATATGTGGAAAGTGTATAGACTTTGAAGTCAGAGAGAACCGTGTTTGAATTCTGCCCCTTGCAAACTGTATGACCTCGGCCATGTAAATGATCTTCTTTGAGTGCCATTCTGCTTTCATAAGATGGGGATAATAAACTCTACTTTAACTGAGATGAGGCAGGCACCCTAAATACCTGGTAGCTGTCATTATTATCACAATGTTGTCAGGAACTGGTGTCAGGGGTACAGAGGTAAAACGAACAAACAAAATAAAACAAAACACCAATCAGGATCTTGGTGTTCAAGCATGGTTCATGGTCTGTCTACCTTGTGCTCATTCACTCCGAGCCACTTTTCAACTCCAAATGCAGTTTACTCTTTCAGACTTTTACTCTCCATTTACAGTGTTTACCATTCTCTACCCATTGAAGTCAAACTTATTCTACAATGCCAGTCCATTTGCAATCTTCTTTTGAAAGCCTCCTCTCTCTCACTAGGACCCAATGAATAACCCCTGCCCCAGCAAGCTCTCCTCCAGCCCTCCTCCAGCATTATTTGATTCTGCCTTACTTTCTAATTAACTTATTCCCAGCAGCAACTAAACCCCCCATGCGCAGGAGCTGAGTCTTCCATCTCTTGCTCGTTCCCACCTTCACTTTCTAAGAATATTACCTGTGTTAGTTCATTTAATTCTCTCAACTGTCCTCTTAGTATCCCCATTTCACACATGAGAAACTATTAACAACCCGGGTCACACAGTAATAAACAGCAGAGCAGGGATCTGAACCCAGGTTTATCTGGCTCTAGTTTGTGTTCTTAATCATAGGCAGAAATACCCTTTTGAATTAGAATAGGGTCTCATACATCACTGGGGATTCTACACTGTGGTCAGGCTGACTTATAGAATGATTTGGTTGTTTAATGCAACCAATGTTTATCGATCATCTACTGTGTTTGCGAGAGGCAGAGTAGTGTAGTGGTCATGGTCATGGGTTCCAGGGCTACGCTGTCTGGCTCTACCACTTACCAGTCATATGACCTTGAGAAGTTACTCAACCTCTTTTTTTTTTTTTTTTTTTTTTTAGTAAGCTCTACACCCAACATGGGGTTCAAACTTATGACCTGAGATCAAGAGTCACATATTCTACAGACTGAGCCACAGGTGCCCCAATTACTCAACCTTTTTGTGCCTCAGTTTCAGTATCTTTAAAATGAGGATAACAGTAGTACTTGACTCACTGGGTTGTTGTGAGGATTTTTTAAGGACTTAGTGTATGTAAAAGGCTTAGAATAAAGTGAACATTTTATAAGTGTTAGTTATTTCCACTATACACTACCTTCTGTGATAACATGAAGAATAAATGACAGTTCTTGACCTCAAGGGATTGACATTTATGGGAAGACAGACTTCACAAAAAACCTGGAAATAGGCAATTCCACAGAGGTCAGGTTCAGGGTTAGGGTATGGGAACCACCAGAGAGGGTGCTCGTCACCTTCAGGTCAGGGTGGGCTTTTGAGGATGGGAGGGCTGGGTCTTGAAGGAGAGGGGAGTAAGTGCTGACCAGGGGAGAGGGGCCAGGAATGGGCAAGATCTTCCAGACCTAAAAAAGAGCTTGCAAGAAGCTCAGAGGCCAAAGAGATCACTTTGTGTTCTGTTTCTAGGGTCCTGTCTCCAAAGTCTTGGCTTTCTCTCTAGCTACCCACCAAATTCTCCCTCTCTGGAAGTAAGCCTCCCTTCTCTTCTACTTTAATCCACCTTTCTGAGTCCCATTTTGACCCTGTTCTGATGTGAGGGCCCAAGGTATGAAGACGAGGGAACTGGGGTAGGCTCAAGGGATATGGTAGTCCTGGTGTTCTACTGTTCCCCCTTTTACTCAAATGAGGCATCTGGAGGATTGGGGGGGAACAGGGGACAGAGGAAAGACAGATTCCGCAGATCCCAGCCTCAGGGACCAGGCCCAGGAAGTGGATGAGCTCACACCACAGCCTGTGGAACATTGTGGGGGCCAGAGGACGTGTAGGCAGGCAGTCCCAAAAGAAGTAAATTCTGCCCATTGGTGAAGTCTAAATAAGAGAGAGCAGGGGGTGGGGTGGGGAGGGGTGGGAGCCTGGGATTAGGAGATTACAGGCCATGGGAAGGAGGAGTGGGATGGTTTGGGGGAGGGGGACAAGGGTTAGTCTGGGGAGGAGACGTTTCCTTTCCTGGAGAGGTCAGGTGGTTTGGGGGAAGATCTATAGAACAGGAACCCACCTGCGTCAGCAAAGCTGATGATCTCATATTCCTGTTCCCTGTCAGCCTCCAGAAGTATCCCCTGCGGGGGCCCATGGAGGCGCTGCAGCACAGTCCTCAGAGCAGCTCTGGACACAGGCCGACTCAGTGTTGGGCGCTGGCTGAGATGTAGCTTGTCCAAGATGCTTCTCTTGGCCAGGTCAAGAAGCAGCTCCCGCTGGCGATCCAAGTCCAAGGCGGGTCCTCCACATGCCAGACACTGACTGTCAGCTCTGGGAATGGCCACTGTAGCCGGAGCCAGGAAGAGGAAGGCCAGGAGCAGTGAGGAGATCATTGCTGGGGGAGGCCCTCTTTGAGTGATACAGTTGAGGCAGAGCTGTAAACCCGGCACTCAGGGTCCTGACAGCCGTGGTCTCGACTCCAACCTGGCCACCAGGGGCCCTAGAAGGAGAGTGTGTCCAGCAGGCATGACTCCTTGTCGCAGGGGATAGAGCAGCCAAACATCTGACTTGGGAGATGAAGCCAGTTACAGGTAGAACTTGGCAGAAGCCTCCAACACATAGTCAGTGAAAGTACAGAGTGGGGGATGTGAGGGGAGGTTGGTTTGTTTGGGGAAAGAAATGTCCCTGGGCCAATGTTGGGAGACAGTGGATTACCCATGTAAGCTGCCAGGCCTTGGGGACAAAGGTTAGAGATGAAATTCCTCTTCAGATCAATGGCCTTGCTGGGAAACCTGAAGGAAAAGGGAGAGGTGAGAGGTTTTTACACTGAGTGTTAAAGGGTGACTGACTCTCAAACAAGAGGGGTCATTGGTATGACTCTTTCTGTCACTATCATGCAGATAATTGAGAGTTATACTTTCCTTTGCCTGGTACTTCTCAAAGCCCCATATCCCTCTTCTCCCTCTCTGAGCTTCATAATGCAGAATCCTTTGTTAGTCCTTCCCACCCCTATCCCATTGGGTTTTACCTAGCTGGGATCAAAACTAGCCAATATCAAGGTTAAGGGAAAGGAGGGGAAGTGTTCCGGGCAGGTCTGCTGTGTCCTTGGTAGGAAGTCTGAAGGTGGTAATGGGGCTTGAGAGCTAGATTTGCTCACCTTTTGGAGATTTGTCTGTTTAGGAAAAGAAATTTTGAGATTTCTCAGAATCCCTGGTCCTCCAAAGGTCCTGACCAGTGGCTCTCCAGGGAAGGGCCTGTGCCCCCACAGCAGGGATTTAAGTGGCAGGAATGGTAGGTGGAGTTAGGAAGACAGGGTTTTTTTTTTTTGTTTTTTTTTTTTAAATTTATTTCTAGGAAAGAGAGAGAGACAGCGTGAGCAGGGGAGGGTCAGAGAGAGAGGGAGACACAGACTCTGAAACAGGCTCCAGGCTCTGAGCTGGCAGTCAGTACAGAGCCCGACGCGGGGCTCGAACCCACAAACTGAGAGATCATGACCTAAGCCAAAGTTGGACGCTTAACCGACTAAGCCACCCAGGCGCCCTTGTTGTTTTTTTTTTAACCAGATGACCTTGGTCAAAATTCTGTCTCTTCCTTTTCTTAGCTGTGTGACTCTGTCAAGTTTCTTGACCTCTCTTGCTTTAGTTTTTTCACTGTAGAAGTGGGAAAAATGGTTACCCATATACCAAAATCCAAAAAACCCCATAATGTGCTGTTTTTTTTGACAACTCATATGATGGCTAAGCCTGACCTGAACACAGGGGAGGTTATCTATGATCTTTTTAAAAATTGTACTGAGACTATTTATACATGTTTACTACAAAAATATTAATTGATTATGGGATCCTACTCCTGGGGGTGTTATGTAATATATGGTATGTATCGTTTTACCTTTTTAAAACTGGAAAGTTTCTGAATTCTGAAACATGTCTGGCCCAATAGATTTTGCATACAGGATTATAGATCTGTAATGATTATCTCAGAGTCTTGAGATTTAAATAATTTTGTAAAAACACTTACAGTGGCTGTCACATAACAAGTGCTTAATAAAACTTTATTATTTCTGCTTCGTAGGCTTGTTTGTGGGGCAGAGTACCTGTATCTCTAGATGTGCTGAAGAAATTCTGCCACTACTCGCCCTTCTGGACTCTTACTTTCCTAGAAGGAAGCCATGCCCCCAATCACCATCTGCAGTGCAGTCACTTAGCAAGTCATCTCTGTTGCTTACCATTATATTCCTAGCATTGCACATAGTGCCTGATCTGTAATATAGGTGTTTAAAGGTGTGGGGATCTCCCCTCCCCAAATTTTATTGAGAACTGACACGCATCACTATATGTTTAAGGCACACAGCATGTTACTTCTCTGTAGCTTACTCAATCTCCCTTATCTCTAAGAACTAGTTGTTCCTTCTTGCCTCCACAGCACATTGAACATATCTCCATAGCACTTACATGGCACTGTAATTATTTATTATGATTACTTTTGCCTACTGCAGTTCTTGTGACATAGTAAATATTTAATGGTCGAATTCTATCACTGTAAGACTACAATGCTTCTTTGAGGGAATTGGTCAGTAAATGATCCAAAAACATCTAATCCATAACTAAATGGATTCTGCCTAGAACGGACAGAATAGGGGAGGTTGCAAATTCAAATGACTCACAAGGAAAAGGACTATATCTTGGGAGTGGTGATTCTAATAGAAAGGACTTAAAGCTGCTTTATGTAGACTTACATTTTTACATCTGGAAAAAAAGGACATTCACCTACTACATGATCTTTGTCCATTTACATTATAAATATTTATTCCATATGTTGGGTGCAGGATTTACTGTCCTAAGTGAAAGACAATTTTGAAAGTGCTCTGTAAACTTAAATTACTTTACAGTTATTAGTATTATGTTTAAATCTTGGGTGACTCTTACACGCTTGACGGATTTAAGGTGGACTGAGGATCTCAGGGGATCTGGATTGCTGGCTTGAGACACAGGTAACGCGGAGAGAGCGAGAGTGAGCGAGCGAGCGGCCGAAAGTGCTGGTGTGTGTGCGAGTCTGCTGGCGAGGAGAGCGTGTGGGCCGCCTGGGTGGGTGACTAGGTAGGGGGCGTCTGCAGAGGTGCAAAGTGGCACACAGAAGCGGGGACGCGCGGGGCGCAGGACGCGCTGACGACTACGCCGGACGTGGTGACGTAGCGCGTAGGCCGCAGCGGGGGGCGGACTCTGGGCCTTTCTTCCCCTTCTGATTTTCCCCCTCCCCCCTTTTCTCCCTTTCNCGGGGGAGTGGGGGGCGCGGGGAGGGCGGGGGGCTGGCGCCACCTGTGGCCTGTGCGGTGGGACCTAAAAACTGTTGCGCCCTTGTAGTGCTTTGGGGTGACTAGCTCCATGTGTTTCTTGGGTCTCCGTTTTCCTTCGAGCGTTGGAAAAATGGGAGGGAAAGGTGTTGAGAGCGTTTCGAATCATGCTGGTGTCCGAGTTATTGGAGGACCGGGATCCGAGTAGGAACATTCAGGGAGATGTTTCTGGAGCTTAAAAGTTGGGCCTACATTAGGCTCATAACTCACCCTTGAGCTTCTTAAAACTCTTCCCGATTTTGGCAACTCCACAGAGTATTCATTCAATGAATCATTCTCGGATAATGATGAGATGTGATTTCCAGGTTTATTGAGAAATAATTGACATACTTTACTGTGTATGTTTAAGGCACACAGCATAATGGTTTGATTTACGTGTATTTGTGAAATGACTATCGAAATAGGGGTTCAGCTAACATCCATCATCTCCTATAGATACAGTAAAAAGAAAAAGATAAAAAATTTTTTCTCCTTGTGATTAGAACTCAAGATTTACTCTTTTTAACTTTCCTGTATATCTCATAGACGTGGCAACCATAGTCTTCATGTACATTACATCCCTTGTACTTGAGTATCTTATAATTGAAAATGTGTGCCTTTTGGTCACCTTTCTAGAATTCCCTCTCAACCCTACTCTCTGCTTCTGATGACCCGCTTCTGATGACCCACAAGTCTGATCTCTTTTTCGATGACTTTGGGGTGTGTGTGTTTTAATTCCACATATAAGTGATATACAGTATTCATCTTTCTCTGACGTGCTTTCCAGGTCTACCCATGTTGTTACTCAATTTAAATGGCTGACTAATGTTCTCTTATATAAATATATGTGTATGTATATTTCACACAATTTTATTCATTCATCCATCCGTGGATACTTAAGTTGTTTCTCTGTCTTGGCCAATGTCAGTAATGCTGCTGTGAATATGGGGGTGCAGATATCTCTCCGAGTTGGTGTTTTTGTTGGTGTGGGAAGATTTAAATTCAGATCCCAGTTGGATGAATGTTCTTGTATAAATTTTTTTCAAATAGACTTAACTGAAATTGAGTAGCCTGAGTCCTATCTGATGGTGGTAGGCAACATGGAGCCTGGAGAAGAAGGAGGTGACAGGTTCCACTTCGGGAATGTCACACATTTTTAGCATTTTATTGTATTTTTGGATAGTCAAATTGGCAAATTAGTTGTTAGCAGCTCCTCTTTCTTTCTCATGCATTTTCCCCCCATTTCCTTCTTCTAATATTTCCTTTTTTTCCCCTTTGTGGAGCCATCAGGACAAAAATGATTTAAATAAGGGTGCAAAGTAGTAGGTTAGGTTGATTCAGTTCACTTTTTAGTTGTGTTTTTCTTCCCCCATTGCAGTTCCCAGGGGTTGAAAGGACAGAATCTTTCTGTAACGCCTGCTGAACTCTTAGCAAAAGTTAAATTTCAGAGTTGCAGTTCCACCTGTCTTTGTGTCCACTGCAAGATCTATCTTGTAGATCTCTACAAGTTAAAACAAAATTTAAAACATTTACATATATAAAAATAGGCTGTCTGATATATATATTTTTTAATATTTTTATTTATTTCTAGGAGAGAGAGAGAGACAGCGTGAGCAGGGGAGGGTCAGAGAGAGAGGGAGTCACAGACTGAAACAGGCTCCAGGCTCTGAGCTGGCAGTCAGCACAGAGCCCGACGCGGGGCTCGAACCCACTAACCGTGAGATCATGACCTAAGCGAAAGTCGGACGCTTAACCGACTAAGCCACCCAGGCGTCCTGTCTGTCTGATATTTTTCAATGGAAAAGAGTCTGAAGAGGAAAGTTTCCTTGCTTTTTCAGAATAAAAACCAAAGACTTTACAATTGCCTTGAAAGCCCTGAATCCNAGTCCTGGGGTTTTCTGGCCTTTCTGGAGCACACCAGGCTCACTTCTGCCTCAGGGGCTATGCATTTACTCCCCAGACCTTCCTGGGTTACTGTTTCTTTTTACATCTGGATTGCTTTGTCCCCTCACCTCCTTCAGGTCTTTATTCAAATGTCACTCAAAGGGCGACATTTCCTTGGCTCAATAAATTGCAAGCCCCCCTCCATTTACATAATTCCCTGACCAACCCAGTTTTCTGCTTTATTTTTCTCCTAACCCCATAGCAACCTATAGCATACTTTGTTTGGACTCCCCCACTGGAAAGTAAGCTTAATATGGGGAGATCGTCTTGTTAATTGCTGTGTCCTCAGGACTTAGTGTAGCACTTAATGTGCACTGAGTGCTCAACAAGTCTTTCCTCGTCCTGAATTTCTGGTCATGATTGGTTGTCTCTGGAAGTGTGGGATTAATATTCACTAGGATTTTGTGAGGTACTCCTTGGAAGAACGTGAGATTCTTTTTCTGTCATTTCTTGCCACATTTCTCTTTCGACAGAAGTCTTGTGCTTTCAGGTCATTGAGTGAAAGCACTCCGAAGGCAGAGAAGATGGAGCATTGGGGAATTTTTGGTATTGGTCGTCCTAGAGGAAGATTGTCTCAGATCTCATGTGACTAGAATTTTTACCTACTGTTTCAGGCTCTTCCCTTGAGGTTTGTTCACTTCTCACCATCCTTACCTCTTTGGCCGCAGCGTATTGAGCAGGCTGGTTCCCCTTTGAATTTTTCAGTAGACTGAAAATGTTAATATTTATAGCATGGGCTGTATAGGTTATATTTTTCCCCTATTCATGTGAGCCAGTGGAGCTCAAAATTTAAGATACCTTTCTCTAACAATGATGGAGTGGACAGTTTCGGGGAACATCGGATCCTTTTTTTCACAAAATCTTTTTTGGGGGCATTTTTAGCAACTAAATTCTGTATTAAGTCTGAGTATAAAAGGAACAGACCTCCTGAATTCTGTGGATTCTCCCTCATTTATTTTTCCTTTATCTATTGGTGCATTTGTTTCCTTCATTGACCCTCTGGCTAGAGTGGCCTAGATGAGGTTTCTTTTCGGGGCAGTGTTGGCTATTGTTCTCTAGCTTAGGAAGGCAAAGGGGATGAGATACTGTTTTTAACACTTTGTAGGAATGCTAGTGGCAAAGCCTAAAGTTTTTGCTTAAACCTTTCCAGGACATTGAAAGCTGCCAGGTCTGTGAGAGAACAATTTGTGGGAGGGTGGAAGAATTGGGGATCTTGTATATATTGGACTGGATGAGCTTCTGATATTAAGGTAAAGAACAGCATCGGAAGTACAGTAGTGGTTCTTATTTTGTGAATAATCTCTGACATAATATAGGCAGACTGAGAAACACTTCTGCTGAACTTCTATTGCCCTCTTTTAAATCCTTTTCACAAAGCGTCTAGGAAGTCTTTGTCATGTTCCAGAGATAACTTGAACATCTCTATGCCATGTTGTCACCTCTTGTAGATAATACTGAGTACTGACAGTGTTTCAGTGTCGGTAACAGTTTCTGAGTGATGCAGTGCTTATTCCTGTGCCACATCTCTTCATAACTCAAAGAAAGCTTTCAGGAAAAAGCACATTTTGAGGAAGGGTTAATAAGTGTTGCGTTTTGGTTGCATGATCCCAGGGAGTGCAGAGGAATTTTGTGAAACTGTGTGTGTGTGTTTAAGGTTTTTCTTTGCCTCCTTGTAAGACTGGATAAGGGACTATGAGTGTCCCTGTGAGATTTGTGCTGCCAACTTACAAGTAGGAGAAGTAACTGGACTCATGGCTTGAATGTGTGTATGCATGAATACAGTTGGTGGGTCTAATTTTAGAGACCTTCTTCATACACAGTGGCTTCAGTATTTTCCTCCAGTGGTAGCCTTCTTACTCTGTGAGAAAACATTTCTCTTACTAGTCTTCTAGTGGCTGGTTAACTGTTGTTCTTAGCATGGTTGCTAGTTTGCCAGTGTAGCAGGCGTTCTTTCCAATGAAGTTACTCCGTCCATTCCTTCCTAACTTTGAGTTTATTTCTGAACACCGAGATGGAAAAGCTATCTTAACCTTGATCAGTTTTAACTCCTTTTTGAGTTCCCTTAGATTTCCTCAGCATATACCTGCTTTCTCCGGCACTTAAAATTGATGTTGAAAGCTCTTAATTACAATAGTTTCTGGTGATTTCATCATTTTTCACTTGGGAAGTATGAAAGGAAAAATTCTGGGATCCTTCCTAACTGCAGGGGTCCTTGCTACTTTTCAGCAGGCAGGGTCTCTTGCGAGTTGATCATTGGTTTGAGCCTATACTGGGAAAGCGGTTTCAGCTTTCTAGTTTTTAAAAAAAAAATTTTTTTTTACATTTATTTATTTTTGAGACAGAGAGAGACAGAGCATGAGCTGGGGAGGGGCAGAGAGTGAGGGAGACACAGAATCCCAAACAGGCTCCAGGCTATGAGCTGTCAGCACAGAGCCTGACGCGGGGCTCGAACTCACAGACCCCGAGATTATGACCTGAGCCAAAGTCGGATGCCCCACCGACTGAGCCACCCAGGCGCCCTATTCTAGTTTTGACAGTAAATGTCCCAGAGTACTTTTCTGTGCTTTAAAAAAACAAAACAAAACAAAAACTTACCAAATTGGGCACCCCAGCTAGAGATGAGAGAAAAGGTGCAAAAGCCTCAGGTAACCATGTCTCCTAATAGTCAAAACACTTTTGGTATTTTTAAAGGACTCATTTTGTTCTATTCCTGTTTGTTAACCACAGAGGCATCAAAAATCTTTCATTCCCTTTAATTACTTGCTTACTTGTCACCCTCTGACTTTTCTAAGTTGTCAAAGACTTCGATTTTTCCTGGGAAACAATTTGCAGGTGTTTTTGGGTATTAGGGAAAAAAATGAAGCTAGATTGTTAAATGTTCTTGTAAAATCTCTTCTCTGAGACCAGTGTTCTGATTTGTCTATTTCTCTAAGATGTTAATAGTATGTTTTGTTGCCTTTTTCCCCATTAAAGATCTTTTGTAAGCAAGTAAAAACTGTAGTTCGACACCCATACGGTTACTAAAAGGTCCTGAAAGATTTCAGTATAAATCCTTATCCTCCAGAGCTAGAAATGTAAGAATAAGTGAAGTATTGGGAGGGTTTAAAAGAACTCAGTTTATTTCTAGTTCGTATTTGTTGATTATGAGTCTGTAGTGGAGAAATAAAAAACTGGTCAAATTTTAGTCAATTCTATCTAGATCTTTTGGAGGTAATTTTGTTCCCATTAATGTTTTATATATAGTTCTTATCTAGTGTACAGAATAGAGATAGACTGTTTTAACTTCATTAACTAGTTTCCTTTGCTGCTTGGCCCATTATCCTCCTTGTGTGGTTGCTTTTGGTATATTTCATGTTGATGATATTTGTGTTGCAGTGTTCATTAGTAGTAATAATCAAAACCATATTCATATCTGCAAAACACTGTTCTCTTTCCTGAAAGCTCATTGGACCTTAAAGTGGTAGCAACATTTATATTAAAAGACTAAATTTTCCAAGTATGTAGTTCACATTTTTTGTGGAAGCAGAGTTTTTGTTGCATATGTTGTAAGAATTTATGTATGGTTTTGGCACGTGAGCAGCATTGTGAGTGAGCATCAGGTAATCCTTTGTTCCTTGGAGAACTGGGTGCATTACAGTTGTAAAAGCTTCTGGGGTGCCTGGGTGGCTCAGTCTGTTAGTGTCTGATTCTTGATTTTGGCTCAGGTCATGATCTCACAGTTTGTGACATCGAGCCCCATGTCAGGCTCTGTGCTGACAGTGTGGAGCCTGCTTGGGATTCTCTCTCTCCCTCTCTCTCTCTTCCTCTTCCCCACTTGTGTTTGCTCTCTCACTCTCCAAATAAATAAACATTTAAAAAAAAAGATTTGTGAAAGCTTATAAGCTTCCTAACAGAGACTTAGAGAGAAGGTAATCAAGGCAGTGACAATTCAAACTTAATAATGAATGTATTTGAAATACATTTTCTCCCTATACTCACAAATTGTTCTTTTTCCTTACTCTTCCTTTTGTGATTCTGTGGGAAAAGGGAAGAAGAAAATGTAGGACAGTAACCAGATAACTTCTAGGAAATAGTGCGCTATGGGTAGGTAACAGGTGACTGTGTACCCACACAAGAAGTGCTCACTTAGCGTTTCTAATGCTGTTGGTGGAGGCAGTTCCCAGCAGCCATCAAAGATTCGTGGGAAGAACATGATAGATCTTGTTAAATCTAATGGATCCCTTTTCATCCTTATTTTATTCATCTGTTCTGCAGCATTTGTCACTGTTGACTCCTCTCTTGAAATGTTTCAGTGACACTAATTTCTTCTCCACTGCATTCCTGGCTCTTTTTCTCCTGCTCATCCCTCAGTGTGTGTTTTCCTTAAGATTTCTGTTGTATTCTGCCTCTCTACCTCTGGGTCATAAACCTTAATGGCATAAGTATTTCTTGGAGAATTTGTTAAGAATGTGGCCTACAGGGGTGCCTGGGTGGCTCAGTTGGTTAAGCATCCACTTTTGGCTCAGGTCATGATCTCACTGTTCATGGGTTAGAGCTCTGCGTTGGACTCTGTGCTGTCAGCACAGAGCTTGGAGCCTGCTTCAGGTTCTGTGTCTCCCTCTATTCTCTGCCCCTTCTATGCTTCTGCTCTGTCTCTCTCTCTCTTTCTCTTTCAAAAATAAACAAACATTTAAAAATAAAAGAATGTCTTAAAAAAAAAAAAAAGAATATGGCTTACAAAAGCCTTCATGATCTGGCCCCTGCCAGCTTCTCTAATCTACCTTGTACCACACTTTCCTGTTCTTCCTATGCTCTAGCCATAGTGGCTTTTTTCTGCCCCGGGGCCTTTGTACTTATAATTCCTTTTGCCTGAAATGCTGTTCTCCCAGATCTTCACCTGCCTTATTTCTTCTCATTATTCAAGTCTCAGCTCAAATGTTTCTTCCTCCATAGACTTTCCCACACCACCTACCCAAAATAATTAATCTCCCCATTTGTGCTTTATCACATTCCTCTATTTCATTATCTCCATAGCACTTACCAGTATTTTATTATTTTGAAATGTTTTATTTGTTTTTGAGAGAGCGTGAGCAGAGGAGGGGCAGAGAGAGAGGGGGCCAGAGGATCTGAAGTGGGCTCTGCACTGATGCCAGCGAGCCCGATATAGGGCTCGAACTCACAAACCAGGAGATCATGCCCTGAACTGAGTCAGACACTCAACTGACTGAGCCACTCAGGTGCCCCCACTTACCACTTTTTTAAATTGTCTTGTTTGTTTTCTTGCCTGTAGTCTGGTTCACACCTAGAAAACAGGGATTTTACTTATTTTCTAACTGCTATAATCCTAGTGCCTAGAATAGTCACTCAGTACACATTTATTGAATGAATGAATGAATGAATGAATGAATGAATGAAATGTAGATTCTTGGGTCTTATCTCCAGAGATTTTGATTTAGTAGGCTTGGGATGGAGCCAAGGAATTTATTATTTTTGTTTAAACAAAATTTTTTAATGTTTATTTATCTTTGAGAGAGAGAGAGAGAGAGAGAGAGAGAGAGACGACAGACAGAGTGTGAGCGGTGGAGGGGCAGAGAGAGAGGGAGACAGAACTCGAAGCAGGCTCCGGTCTCTGTGTGTCAGCACAGAGCCTGATGCAGGGCTTGAAATCATGAACCACAAGATCATGCCCTGAGCTGAAATTGGACACTTAACTGACTGAGCCACCCAGGCGTCCCTAAGGAATTTGTACTTTAACAAACATTCCAAGTGTTTCTGATGTCTCTGGTCAGTTGTCTTGGATGACGTTTAGAAAAACCTTGCTCTACACAGTCAGTTTAATCCATCCTGATGGCTTCACTTGCATCTATTACGATAAGGTGACAAATTATGAGTCTCTATCTCCAGTTCTGATCTATCACCTGAACTCTGGGCTTTTTTCTTCAATGTTCTTTTGAACATCTCCATTTGATTGTCACCTAGCATCTCAGATTCAGTATGACTAAAGCAAAAATAATTTTTCCATAGAATTTTTTTCTTCTGAGTTCTTTGTTTCTGTTAATGATATCACCTAGGTGCATAAGCCAGAAACCTTGATGTTACACTTCAGTCCTTACTCTTTAATACTCAGTAATGATAAAGTTATGTAGACTCTTCTCCGCAGTCTTGAATCCTTCCATTTCTCTCCATCAGCATTGCCACTTTCTTAGTTCAGGAGACCATCATCTCTCATCTGGATAACTGTGATGCGCTTTACCTGGCATGTCTGTCCTGGTCTTACTCCCTTGATCCTTCTAATCTTTCATTTAGTTCTGTACCCTTCAGCCAGAGAAAACTAAAATCTGTTTTCTGTTGCTTACAACCTTTTAGTATATTTTTGCTCCAAGTACAAAGGCTAGGCTTTTTTTTTTTTTTTTAACCTGTGTGTTTTAACCTCCTCTGCTGTATATTTTGTTGTCATTCCTTTGCTTTTGGGGTTAGGCATCAGTTACAGATGAATTACTTGTTCTTTCACCCTCCTTGTTCTCTCACCTTGCTGCCTTGGATATACTCCCCTGAATGCCTTTCTTCCCCAAAACAACAAAAACAGAAACCATCACCGATTTAGGTATCATGTTCTGGAACCCTTTCAGGGCATCCTAAACCTCTCATTTTGTCTGCCTCTTTTGAACCAGTTTCCACAAAGCTGGGTTTCCCTCTTGGTCTTTACCTTAACCACATTTCTCTCTGTATATCCCTTTCTGAGTTTCTGCTCACACTAAAGTTAAATTTGCTAGGATCGTGATCTCTTCTGTGCCAAAAGAGCTCTCTATAACATGTGATTTTTGTCTTATTCCTCTACTCACTGTAAGGAAGAGAAGCAAAGAAAGAAACTAGATGATTTGAAGCTTATGTTCTAGAGGTGTCTGTTCTAGATTATGATTTTACCAGTTGTTGTGTCTCTCCTAGCTAATGTCGTAATCAAGAGAGATCATTGTTTGAGTCTTGATTTGGACCAGAGCTATACTCAGCCCAATAACTGAAATCCTGAACTAAGTTTTTACTCTTACTGCTTGTGCCATCCAAGCTTTATCTTTCCCATTATCACAGCATCTTCAGCTTTATATTATATATACCCCTTTCCAATCTTCTTTTCCCTTCAGAGTTACTTTGCTTAAAATGCATTCTTGGGGCACCTGGGTGGCTCAGTCGGTTGAACATCTGACTTCGGCTCAGGTCAGGTTCGTGGGTTCGGGCCCCAGCCCCGTGTCGGGCTCTGTGCTGACAGCCAGCTCAGAGCCTGGAGCCTGTTTTGGATTCTGTATCTCCCTCTCTCTTGGACACTCCCCTGCTCATGCTGTTTCTCTCTCTCTCTTTCTCTCTCAGAAATAAATAAAATCATTTAAAACTTTTTTTAAAAAATGCATTCTTTGTGTTTTACTCTCCATCCTATCAGTATTTTTGATTGTGAAGTCAACATAAGGTTTTATACTTCCAGTATTTTCCTTATATGGTAGTGCAGATCTTTTTTGAATGAGTATGATGGCTGAAAACTTACCATGTATTTGACTAGTGAGATAGTACTATTGAAAGAATACAGACTTGTTTGGTTTCTTTGTAGGCTTTAGGAAAAGTAAAATCAGAGCCACTGCTTAAAACTTTGAATTTTTAACCCTGTTTGAAGTTCTCTGATGCTTTTCTGAGTTTAATCTCATTACATCCACTGAGTCAGTGTTTTTATATGTAAAATGGAGTTTATGGTCTGTATTCTTTTAGGGTAGAGGAGAACTTACTTTTTGAGGTGTCTCTTAAGGTTAAGTACAGTAATGCTTTTTGATATATCTATTGATTTAAAATGTAAATGATTGAGACCAACGCTGCATTTAATGGATTCTTAAACTAACTTCAATATTTACTTACCTATAGCTAGCTGCTAATATGGAAGAAGGACAGAGAAGTGTCTGCAGATATTAATGAGCACATGTTCCATGTAGCTGGGTTGTATTTACACCAGCTTGGTGGCCATAGCAAGCAAGCATAGTCTACCTCACAAAAGGACAGTCTGTATTAAACACGATCAAATTACTAGTCTCTAAATAATGTTCTCCAATGCTGTTAAATAACACAACAGTATTAAAGTTAATATTGGCCAAGAGAAAATGGTGCTTTATTTCCTTGTGCTGTATTTTCTTCCTTTTTTCCTCTTTGGAATTAACATTGCTTTCATAATTGCTTTTCTCTCTCTTGGTTTCTTATAGATTGGGAAATGGCAATTGTCTTTTCAATTTAGTGGACTGGCTGGATCCAGGCATAGGATCTATTCAAATCCATAATGTGTTCTGGGCCATGAGGTTCTGTTTTCTCTGTTTTGTCTTGTCCTTTATTGTGTTGACGTGTGTTTTGCTCAGTGCCTACAGTAAGAGCATTCTGCCCCATGAGGAGCCCTGAAAAGCTGATTTTCAATGAAGAATGACAGGAACTCACTTGCTACTGTTGGCATTTTACCAACCCAGCTTTTTTCACTTTAACACAGATTCAGTCCTGTTATCTAACTGTTTAGGTGTGCTACGAGCCTATCATATAGCATTAGCTTAGAAATCAGAGAAACTGTTTATTATTAGTCTGTGTTTTTTTTAAAATTTTTAATGTTTTTATTTATTTATTTCTAAGAGAGAGAGAGACAGCATGAGCAGGAGAGGGTCAGAGAGAGAGGGAGACAGAATCTGAAGCAGGCTCCAGGCTCTGAGCTAGCTATCAGCACAGAGCCTGACACGGGGCTCAAATCCACGAACTGTGAGATCATGACCTGAGCTGAAGTCGGACGCTTAACCTGAGCCACCCAGGCGCCCCTATTAGTCTGTGTTTTAAATAAGTATTACCTGTATGTTTTCTTCCTAGAATAGTTTTCTTAGCTTCTTGTCCTTCTGTATTTTTATAATAGAAGGAGGGATCTTCAAGTGAGGTTTATAGAACTGCTTCGAAAGTAATACCTAACATCAAGAAAATTTATGAAGAGACCAGCTCATTCATTCATCCAGATGTTCATTAAGTGCCTGTTTGTTAGATATTGTGTTACATGCCCAAGATACCAAAAAGAAAGTGACATTGCTCCTATCCTTAAGGAGTTCATGTTTTTTTTTTTTTTAAGTTTTTTTAAAGTTTACTTATTTATTTTGAGAGAGAGAGATCAAGCAGAAGAAGGGCAGAGAGAGAGGGAGACAAACAATCCCAAGCAGGCTCTGCACTGCTAGCACAAGCCCAAGGCAGAGCTTGAACTCATGAACCATGAGATCATGACCTAAGCCAAAACCAAGAGTCAGATGCTTAACCGATTGAGCCACCAGGTGCCTCAATTTTTTTAATTGAAAAAATTTTTTATTTATATTTTTAATTAAAAAATTTTAAAGTTTAATTTGTGAGTAAGCACTCACACTGGAGAGGAAGAGACAGATGGAAAAAGAGAAATCCCAAGCAGGCTCTGCACTGTCAGTGTGGAGCCTGACATGGGGCTTGAACCCACAAACTGCAAGATCATGACTGGAGCCGAAATCAGTAGTTGGACTCTTAACTGACTGAGCCACCCTGGCTCCGCAAATTAAAAAAAAAATTTTTTTTTAATGTTTATTGATTTATTTTGAGAGAGAGCGAGCGAGTGAGCACGGGAGGGTCAGAGAAAGAGGGAGGGAGAATCCCAAGGAGGCTCTGCACCATCAGCCTGGAGCCTGACATGGGGTTTGATCTCATGAAAGCGTGAGATCTTGACCTGATCCAAAATCAGGAGTCTACCACTTAACTGACTTAGCCACCCATGTGCTCTGGAGCTCATGTTTTATTATAGATTCCAAAAAAAATATAGTTAACCCTTGAACAACATAGGGCAGCCAACCCCTCACACAGTCAAAAATCCATCTATAACTTTCGACTCTCCAAAACTTAACTACTAATAGCCCACTGTTGACCAGAAGCCTTACAAATAATGTAGTTGGGTAACCCGTATTTTGCATGTTATATGTATTATGTACTATATTCTTATGATGAAGCAAACTATAGGAAAGAAAATGTTATTAGGAAAATCGTAAGGAACAGATAATACACTTATGGTACTGTGCTGTGTGTATTGAAAGTATTCACATATAAGCGGACCTCTGCAGTTCAAACCTGTGTTGTTCAAGAGCCAACTGTACATAAACTATAAAGTTTTAAATGTTACAAGATGCTGATAAAATGTAATAGGAAAGCAAGGAGGAGGGATGGTTAACTCTAAATGACAAGGTCAGATTCAACTTTTTACAGAAGGTAAAGTTTAAATGGTGTCTCAGTGGATTCATTAATTTAACCAGCATATGGATAGCTACAGTGTTAGGTTGTAGGGGTATAAAAGAACAAAGAGCTTAGACAGGTCCATCAGTGATAGTGAAGACTGATGAACACTGAGCTTAAGAGAATGTACAAGGTGCTTTGGAAGCACAATGGAGATCTGGAAAGACTTCCTGTCAGGAGGTAATGTTCTAGCAGAATCTTGAAGGACTGGTAAGAGTTAGCCAGGTGGAAAAGAATGGGGAAGAGAGTTTTAGGGAGGAACTGTGTGTATAGAGTGGGAGTGTAAAGCATAGCAACGTGATGCCTTTGACAAAGCAAGGAGTAGGATGTGCAAACACATAGGATGCTTGTGGGGATTGTCAGAGAAGAGGCTAAGGAGGTAGGTAGGGGCGTGAATTTGAAGGCTTTCCATAAGCAAAAAAGTTTACATTCTGTCTTAAACTCTGAAAACTATTGAAGGACTTTTTGGTTTGTTTTGTTTTTTTGTTAAAGATCACTGTGACAATTTGGGAATTAGATTGGAAAATAGACTGGAAACAGGGAGTCCAGTTTAGAAATGGGTTCTAGGGCACCTGGGTGGCTCAGTCATCTGAGCATCTGACCTCAGCTCAGGTCGTGATCTCTCAGTTCCTGGGTTTGAGCCCGGCATTGGGCTCTGTTCTGACAGTTCAGAACCTGGGGCCTGCTTCGGATTGTGTCTCCCTCTCTCTCTGCCCACTCATGCTCTGTCTGTCTGTCCTGTCTCTCACCTAAACATAGAAAAAAGAAAAAGAATCTATAGTGGTCCTGCAAGTGCATGGGATGAACAGATTGAAGAGCTATTTAGGAGATAGAATCAGACTTGGAGGTTGTGTGTGTGTGTGTGTGCACGTGTGCACATGTGTGAGCAAGCAAGAGAGCCAGAATGAGAGAGAATGAGTAGTGGTAATTAAGAGGGATGAACTCTTGGATGACTCCTGGTTTAATGGGTTCCATACCAGAGTGGATGGTGATACCATTTATGAGTTAGGGAATACAGGAAGTTGTATGTCTGGAAATAAAAGTAAATTTATTTTGGACTAGTTGAATTTGAGGTATCTATGGAACCACATAGGAAATGCCTGAAACGAAGTTAGGTGTACCAGTTTGTAGTTGCAGAGAGAATCTAAAGCTGGAGAGACATTTGTGAGTCAACAGTGTATATACGCTGTAGTTGAAGTGATGGGTTCGGTCACCTAAGGATCATGTTGAGACTGAAGAGCTGAATGCTGAGGAGAGAGTCTTGGATAAAACTGACAAGTAAAGGTGTGATTGGTGGCAGCATAGTCTAGGCAGAAAATTGTGGAGGTCAAGAGGTAAATAGAAAACCAATAAAATGCGTGTGATGGCACCTTAGAGAAGAGAGTTTGAAGGTGGAGGAAGGCAGTCACATTAAGTGAAGTAGAAAGGTCAAGTATGATAAGGACAGAAAAGAACTTAATGGATTCAGCACTCAGGTCATTGGTGACATCAGTGAAAATAGGGTCGCTGGAGTGATGAGAGCAGAGGCCAAATTGTGTTGGATTGAGGAATAAATAGGAGGTGGGAAAATAAAGGCAAATAATCACTTTTTCAAGGTGATTGCAAAGGGGTGGAGACAGAATAATAGTGAGGGAATATGGGGTTCAAGGAAGAGTTAAGATGACAGACTTGAGCATATTTATATGTTTGGGGAATGAGCAAGACCATAGAGAGTGGTAATAATGGAAGGAAGTCCTGGAGCATGTAGAGAAGATGAAATTCAGAACAGAGGTAGAATTATTATTTCCTTCATTAAGATGGAGGGAAAAGGTCAAGAAAGGGGTGGGGACAAATGTTTGGTATCTGAACAAAGGAATTTGAGGACATTAGGGCCTTACTGTTTCTTGTGTTGTAGGAGACTTATCCTTTTGGGTTAGGGGCCTGATAATGTAAAATGGAGGCCTTGAGGAGAGCCAAATTTGAATAGCTTTTGAGAGACCCAGAGGGATAGCTGACTAGGGAGGGGTCTTGTATGGCTGGCTAGGTAGGCGAAGGTAGGGAAGGTGGTGTGAGGGTGGGAAGGCATTTCAAGTAGGTAGAAGAGCCTGAGCAAAGACATAGTATTGAAGGATATTGTATGTATGGAGCTGCAGCACTGTTTTGAATAGCTGGAGAGGACATATAGAGAGCCTGATTTTATGGTAGGCTTTAAGAGCTGTATTCAGTAATTTGGAATATTTTGAGACAGAGAAACCTCTGAAGATTTTAATCAGAGAAACGGAATGTTTGTTTTACAAAAGTAACGTAGTAATTTAGGGAAATACTAAAGGGATTTAGAATAGAGTGGGAAACTCTTGTTAGGAGGCTGGTGTAGTCATGCAGAAGATGTTGAAATCTGGATAGACCAAGGTATGCTGGGTAAGAAACAAAACCCAGCTCTGAATAGCTTGAAATAACAGTTTATTTCTCATTCATAGTACATATCCATCAAGGGTAGTTCAGAGGCTTTCCTGTATTCAGGAATACAGGACAACAGAGCAGTTACCTGCAGGAACGTAGCTGGTTGTACTGCTGGAGTCAAAAAACAAAAACAACTCTGGAGGTCTTGCTAGTCACAACTAGGTTCTTTGCCCAGAAGTGATGGGAATGGAGAAGGGGTAGGAGCTGAGAAGATCAGATGGGTCAAGGAGATGCTGCTAGAATTTGGAAATTGGTTAAATATGAGAAGAGAGGGAAGGAATTGTGAATAAATGACTCTCAGTTTCTGTCCTGGGTGACTGGGTGGTATTGTTAACTGAAACAAGAAAGTGTTTTAGGAGCACCTAAATATTTAATAGACCTAAAGGAAGAAATCAGAGTATAATAATAGGGGACTTTAATACCTCACTTTCATCAAGGGGTAGAATATCCAGACAGAAAATCAATAAAGAAACATTCCCTTGAATGACATGTTAGACCAGATGGATTTAACAGATATACATAGAACATTCCATCCAAAATCAACAGAAAAAGCATTCTTCTCAAGTGCTCATGGAACATTCTTCAAGATAGATAATGTGTTAAGCCACAAAACATGTCCTAATAAATTTAAGAAGATTGAAATCATATCAGGATCTTTCCTGGCTACAATGGTAGGAAGCCAGAAATGAATTACAAGAAGAAAACTGGAAAATTCACAAATATATAGAGATAAACAACATACTATTGAACAACCATTGGGTCAGAGAAGAAATCAAAAGAGAAATAAAAAAAATATGAGAGACAAATGACAATGGAAATAACATACAAAATACCCTATGGGATGCAGCAAAAGCAGTGCTAAAAGGAAAGTTCATAGTGTTAAATGCCTACATTAAGAGAGATGTCTAGATTAAGAGAGATGTCAAGTAAACAACCTAACTTTATACCTCAAGAAACTAGAAAAAGAAAGAACTAAGCCTAAAGTTATAGGAGGAGGGAAATAAAGATCAGAGCAGACATAAGTGAACTAGAAACTAAAATGATGATGGGTAAGATCAATGAAACAAAGCTGGTTGGTTGAAAAGATAAACAGACAAACCTTTAGTTAGGCTCACCAAGAAGAGAAGAGAGAGACTCAAAATCAGAAAGAGGAGATGTTATAACTGATACCACAGAAAAACAAAGGATTCCAAGAGATCCTAAAAAAATTACATTCCAACAAATTGAACAACCTGTAAGAAATGGATAAATTCCTAGAAGCCTATAAACTCCCAAGAGTGAATCATGAAAAAATAGAAAATCTGAACAGACCCATTACTAGTAAAGAGATTGAACCAGTAATCAAAAATCTCCTAAAAAACAAAAGTCCAGGACCCAATGGCTTCACTGGTGAATTCTGGGAAATATTTAAAGTAGAATTAACACCAGCCTCTCTCAGACTATTCCAAGAAATAGGAGGGTACACTTCTGTTTTTTTTAAAGAATTTTTAAAAATGTTTTATTTCTGAGATAGAGACAGCATGAGCAGGGAAGGGTCAGAGAGAGAAGGAGACACAGAATGTGAAACAGACTCCAGGCTCTGAGCTACCTATCAGCACAGAGTCTGACTCAGGGCTCGAACCCATGAACCGCAAGATCATGACCTGAGCCGAAGTTGACTGTGCCACCCAGGCGCCCCAGGAGGGAACACTTCTAAACTTATTTTCTGAGGCCATCCTAACCCTGATACCAAAGTCAGACAAGGGAACTGTAAGAAAATAAAATTTCAGACCAACATCCCCAAAGAACATATGTGTAAAAATCCTCAACAAAATAATAACAAACCTAATTCAATAGTATATTAAAAGAATCATATACTGTGATCAAGTGGATTTTATTCCAGGGATGCAAGGATGGTTCAACAGCTGTAAATCACTTTATGGTATGGTATGGTATACCACTTTAACAAAATGACAAAAAACATGACCATCTCAAAACTAAACATGCATTTCAATAGATGCAGAAAAAGCATGACAAAATTTAACATCCATTAATGATAAAAATTCAATAAAGTTGATATAAAGAGAATGCTCCTCAACATAATGAAGGCCATATATTACAGGCCCACAGCTTACATTGTACTCAACAGTGAATAGCTGAAAGCTTTTCTTTGCCACTTTTATTCAACATAGTATTGTAAGTCCTCACTGGAACAATTGAGCAAGAAAAAGAAAAGGCACCCAAATCAGAAAGGAGGAAGTGCAACTGTCACTATATGCAGATGATACGATATTATATATAGAAGACCCTAAACACCAAAGAAAGAATAAATGAGTTCTATAAAATTGCAGGATACAAAGTCAATATACAAAAATCAGTTATGTTTCTGTACACTAATGATGGAGTTTGAGAAGGAGATATTAAGAAGGGTGCCTGGCTGGCTCAGTCAGTTAAGCATTTGACTCTTGATTTTGTGTGTGTGTTTTTTTTTTTTAATTTTATTTACTTTTGGGAGACAGAGACAGAGTGCAAGCAGGAGAGGGGCAGAGAGAGGGAAGGAGACACAGAATGTGAAGCAGGCTCCAGGTTCTGAGCTGTCAGCACAGAGCCCGACATGGGGCTCAAACCCACGAAGCGTGGGATCATGACCTGGGCCAAAGTCGGTCACTTAACCGACTGAGCCACCCAGGTGTCCCTGACTCTTGATTTTGGCCCAGGTTGTGATTTCATGATTCATGGATTCAAGCCCCATGTTGGGCCCTGTGCTGATGGTGTGCAGCCTGCTCAGGATTCTTTCTCTCTCTCTGACTCTCCCCTACTTGCACTCTCAAAATAAGTAAACCTAATTTTTTTTATTTTTTTAAGTGTTTATTTTTGAAGAGACAGAACATATGAGCAAGGAAGGGGCAGAGAGAGAGGGGTACAGAGGATCGGAAGCAGGCTCTGAACTGACAGCAGAAAGCCTAATGCAGGGCTCAAACTCACAGACTGTGAGATCATGACCTGAGCCAAAGTTGGGTGCTTAACTGACTGAGCCACCCAGGCACCCTTCAGAATAAATAAACATTTAAAAAAAGAGATATTAAGAAACAATCACAAAAAAAGAGAGAAAGTCCTAATTACAGTTGCATCAAAAAGAATAAAATACCTAGGCATAAATTTAGCCAAGGAAGGGAAGGGTCTCTACAATGAATACTGTAAGATGTTGATAAAATAAATTGAAGATACAAGTAAATGGAAATATACTGTATGTTCATGGGTTGGCAGAATTAATATTGTTATTAATTAATATGTCCATACTACCTGAAGCAATCTAAAGATTCACTTCAATTCCTAGCCAAATTCCAGTGGTGGTATTTTTCATGGAGATAGAACAATCCTAAAATTTGTATGGAACCACAAAAGACCCCAAATAGCCAAAGCAATTTTGAGAAAGAAAAACAAAACTGGAGTCATCACACTTATTTTTTTTTTTAAGTTTGAGAGAAAGAACGAGTCGGGGAGGGACAGAGAGGGAGAGAGAGAATCTGAAGCAGAATCCACATTGTCAGTGCTTGGCCTGATGCAGGGCTCAAACCCACAAACCATGAGATGACGACCTGAGCTGTAGTCAGATGCTTAACCAATTGAGCCACCTAGGAGCCCTGGCATCACACTTCTTGACTTCAAACTATATAGCAAAATGATAATAATCAACACAGTATGGTAATGGCATAAAAACAGACATACAGATTGATGGAACAGATTAGAGAGCCCAGAAACAAACCCACACATATATGGTCAATAAATTTATGACAAAGGAGCCAGGAATATAAAATGGGCAAAGCACAGTCTTTTCAATAAATGGTGTTGGGGACACTGGACAACTGTCTTATATCATACGTAAACATTAATGAAAAATGAATTAAAGACTTGGAAACAAACCTGAAGCCATAAAACCCTTAGAGGAAAACATTGGCAGTAAACTCCTTGACCTCTCTTGGTGATGGGTGTTTGGATTTGATACCAAAAACAAAGGTACCAAAAGCAAAAATAAACAAGTGGAACTACATCTAACTAAAAAGCTTTTGCATGTGGGCACATGGCTGGCTCATTTGGTAGAGCATGAGACTCTTGATCTTCAAGTCTTGAGTTTGAGCCCCATGTTAGATGTAGAGATTACTTTTAAAAAATAAAAAAAAAAGCTTTTGCATAGTAAGGGACACTGTCAACAAAATGAACAATCTGAATGGGAGGAAAAATTAGCAAACCATATATGCTATAAGGGGTTAATATCTTCAAAATATGTGAAGAACTCTCACAACTTAAATAGAAAAAACAGTCTGCTTAAAAACTGGGCAGAGGAGGGGCGCCTGGGTGGCTCAGTTGGTTGTGTCTGACTTCAGTTCAGGTCATGATCTCCGGGCTTGGCTCATGGGTTCAAGTGCTGCATCAGGATCTGTGCTGACAACTCAGAGCCTGATTTGGATTCTGTGTCTTTCTCTCTGCTCCTTCCCTGCTTGCACTCTATCTCTCTCTCAAAAGTAAACATTAAAAAAAATTTTAGGGGCAACTGGGTGGCTCAGTCGGTTGAGGGTTTGTGCAGTCTGAGGGTTTGAGCCCCTCTTTGGGCTCTGCTGACAGCTCAGAGCCTGGAGCCTGCTTCAGATTCTCTGTCTCCCTCTCTCTCTGCCCTTCCCGCACCGACACTCTGTCTGTCAATAATAAATAAACATTAAAAAAAATTTTTTTTAATGGGCTGAGCAACTGAATAGACATTAAAATTTTTTTCTTTTTTCTTTTTTTTAATTTCTGAGAGAGAGACAGAGACAGAGACAGAGACAGAGACAGCGTGAGCAGGGGAGGGTCAGAGATACAGAATCTGAAACAGGCTCCAGGCTCTGATCTGGCTGTCAGCACAGAGCCTGACGCGGGGGTCAAACCCACGAACCGTGAGATCATGACCTGAGCTGAAGTCAGACCCTTAACCGACTGAGCCACCCAAGCAACCCATTTAAAAATTTTTAAAAATGTTTATTTATATTTGGGGGGGAGGGGCAGAGAGAGAGAGGGAGACACAGAATGTGAAGCAGGCTCCAGGCTCTGAGCTGGCAGCAGAGGGCCTGACACGGAGCTCAAACCCATGAACTAGGAGATCATGACCTGAGCCGAAGTCGGACGCTTACTGACTGAATCACCCAGGCGTCCCTAGACACTTTTTTTTTTTTTTAAAGCAGACATGCAGATGACCAATAGGTACATGAAAAGGTGTTCAACGTCACTAATCATCAGGGAAATGCAAATCAGAATCACAGTGAGATATCACCTTATCCTATTGTGAGAATGGCTAGCATCAAAAAGATGAACTAACAAGTGTTGGCAAGGATGTGGAGAAAAGGGAGCTTTTTGTGCAGTGATGGTGGGAGTGTAAAGTGGTGCAGCCACTATGGAAAACAGTTCTTCAAGAAATTAAAAATAGAACTAAAAATAGAAAAATATTTTACATTTTCATTTAAAAATATGAACCACCAGTCCCAGTTCTGGATATATACCTGAAGAAAATAAAGTCACTGTCTTTAAGAGGTATCTGTATCCCCATGTTCATTGTAGTATTTATTAAACAACAACCATGACACGGAAACAGCCTAAGTGTCTGGCAACAAATGAGCAGAAAATGTGTTATGTATATACAATGGAGTATTATGCAGACAAAAAAAGAAATCCTGCCATTTGTGACAATGTGGTTGGATCTTAAGGGCATTAGGCTAAGTGAAATAAGGAAAGAAAATACTCTATGATCTCATTAATGATGTGAAATCTAAAACAAAACAAAACATAATTTATAAAAAAGATTGGTGGTTGCAGGGGTGGGGGTGGTCAAAATGGGTTAAGGTGGAGAAACGGTACAATCTTCCAGTTATTAAAAAAAGCCTTGGAAATTTCATGTACAGCATGGCAGCTGTAGTTAATAATACTGTGTTATATATTTGAAAGTTGTAAACAGTAGATCTTAACAGTTCTCATCACAAAAACAATTATAAATATGTTTGGCGATGGACGTTAACTAGGCTTACTGTGACATTTTTCAGTATATACATATATTGAGTCAAGTTTTACACCGGTAACTAATATAATGTTATATGTCACTTATGTTACTAAAATGTAGGGGGCAGGTTTGGGGTTAGAAGAGTGTTGGTAGAGAGTTCACTTTTGGAAGTATGGATCAGCTAATTGTGTAAATGAATTTGGAGCTCTAGAGAGAGGCAGAGGTGTTTCAATCCAGGATGAGATCACCAGGGCAAACTTGTGGAGTGATGAAGCCCCAGGAAATAGCAGAATTTAAGAGGTACTTCTGGTTTGATGGCTTTGGATTTTAATGTCAGGATTGCATTTGGGGGACCAAGGCAAGCCTGTGGCTAGTATTTTAAGTAAGGAGCAGATGTAAGCTGGGAGAAGCTGCTGCTTTTACCAGTTTACACGTACTTCAGAGTACGTTATCTCTTTATTTGTACTAAAGGTAGATTTATTTTTATTGGTCCTTAGATGGAATGGATTTTAACTTTTATTTGAATTTGGATGCATTTGGCAATTCACGAAATTTTAATAAAGTTACTGTCGCCAAGACACAGAAAGGCTAAAAATTGGTCCAGTTTCCGCATACTTACAAGAAAGTTAAGTGAACAAAGAATGTGATATTATGTAAGTATAATAATAGCACGTATTAGATCATTTATTTCTCAGAATAGTAATCCCTGTGGAGTAGTACTGTAGTATCCCTATTTTATATTTGAAGCTTAGAATGTCTTTTGTCTGTTCAGGCTGCTATGACAAAATGCCACATACTGTGGCTTATCAGCAACAGAAATTTATTTCTCACAGTTCTGGAGGCTGGGAAGTTCACGGCACTAGCATGGTTGAATTCTGGTGAGGGCCTTCTTCCTGGTTCCTAGCCAGCTGCTTCTCGCCAGTGTCCTCACATGATAGAATGGATAGGGATCTCTCTGGAACCTTTTTTAATAAGGCACTAATCCCATTCACCTCCTAGAGGCCCCACTTCCTAATACTATCATTTTGGGGGGTTAGGATTCAAAACGAATTTCGGAAGGACCCATTCAGACCATAGCAGAGAGGTTAGGTTCAGTCCTGCAGCCAGAACATTAACTCAGCTTCATGCCAAGGTCTGCACTTGTAACCACCACCTGGAATTGGTTTATCAGGACCCAGCAACATTTAAACTGGATAGCTAAGAGTTTGGGTTAATATTGTTTCTTATGCTTTTTCACCCCAACTTTTTAATTTTTTTTTAAGTATTTATTTATTTTGAGAGGGAGAGAGAATCCTAAGCAGGCTCTGAGCTATTAGCACAGAGCCCGATGTGGGGCTCAAACTCACAAACTGTGAGATCATGACCTGGGCTGAAATCAAGAGCCAGGTGCTTAATCGATTGAGCCACCCAGGTGCCCCAATGTTTGTTTATTTTTGAGAGAAACAGCATGAGTGGAAGAGGGGCAGAGAGGGAGGGAGAAAGAGGACTTGAAGCTGGCTTCCTGCTGACAGCAGTGAGCCCCATGCCAGTCTTGAACTCATGAACCCTGAGATCATGACCTGAGCTGAAGTTGGAGGCTTAACTGACTGAGCCACCCAGATCCCACCCCCTCCAACCCCCAGCTTTCTTCTTTGGAAGAATTCTGAACCTATAGAAAAGTTGGAAGAGTGATACACTAAATACCAGTATGGCATTTAGCTATATTTAATCAAATATTTTACTGCGTTTGTACTCTCTCACTCTCTTTACCCCCTTCTTCACTCTTCTCTTTTTCTGTATCCACCTTTCTCTCCCCCTCCCCTCCTTACACATATATACATTATTGTTTGTTGTATATTAGGAATTTTTATTAATGTATTAGGAAATCTGGAAACTTTTATTATCATATTACAGACATTCAGAAAACTTCACCCTGAAACTTCTTAAGCATCTATTGCCAAAAAGCAAGTTGTTTTCCTGTATCACCATAATAGTACTATCACATTTATCACATTCAGAATATTGTACAGTGGTATGATTATGTAATAATAGTCTATACTCAAATTTCCTCAATTATCTCAACAATTGAGATGTTGCTTTGTAGCTTTCCTTCCAATTCTGGATTTATTCAAGGATCATAAGTTGCATTTAATTGTCATTTTTTTAAGTCTTTTAATTCAGAGCAGTTCTTCCCCTTTTTTGTTTTTAATGTCTTGATATTTTTTAGAGACCAGGCTAGTTATGTTGAAGCATGTGTTACAATTTGGATTTATCTTGATTAGATTCAGGTTAAACATTTTTGGCAAGATATTGTGTGTGTCTCTGTGCATATAGTGGCCTTTTGTCCCATTGTTGGTGATAAAAAGTTTGATCACTTAGTTATGTTGATGTCAGCTATATTTCTTCTTTGGAAAGGTAACTTTTCCCCTTTGTAATTAAGAAGCAGTCTCTGGGTTGATACTTTTAAAAATGTGTGACCTTTTTATTCCTTAATGTTTTACTCAGTGGTATTGATATGCTCTTATGATCCTTGCCTGAATTGGTTATTACATTAATGGTTGCAAACTGTTGATTCTCTCATTACTTCTATGTTTTCTAGTTGGTGGTGTTCTAAAAGGAGGAGGTTTATTTTTACCCCCGCCCCTTTTTAAAAAAAATTTTTTTTTTTAATGTTTTATTTATTTCTAGGAGAGAGAGAGAGACAGCGTGAGCAGGGGAGGGTCAGAGAGAGAGGGAGTCACAGACTCTGAAACAGGCTCCAGGCTCTGAGCTGGCAGTCAGCACAGAGCCCGACGTGGGGCTCGAACCCACGAACTGCAAGATCATGACCTAAGCGAAAGTCGGACACTTAACCGACTAAGCCACCCAGGCGCCCCCCCCGCCCCTTTTTTTAAAAGTTTACTTTGAGAGAAAGAGTGTGAGCAGGGGAGGGGCAGAGAGAGAGAGGTGAGAGAGAATCCCAAGGCTCCATGCTGTCAGCCCAGAGCCTGACATTGGGCTTGATCCTATGACTCTGGGATCAAGACCTGAGTAAAGATCAAGAGTTGGACGCTTAACTGACTGAGCTACACAGTTGAAGTTACCCCTCCTTTTTTTGTTTTTGATGGTTACTGTAGATTTGGTATTTTTAAAAAATTCAATATGTTATAATCCAGTGCTGTTAAAAATACCATATTCAGTATTAAAAATACAGCAATTGTTGTAAATTTGGTCAGTGAGAGCCCCATCAAACTGATTCCTATGTCCTTTTGACATGACCCACTCTGGCACTGCAAGGTGTTCAGGCTCACTTTGTACTTTAACTGCCCCAGACCTGGAATAAATCATTTCTGCAAAGAAACTTGATTCCTTTAGTGATAAATGATTCTTTAAATTTTTTTAAATGTTTATTTTATTTATTAAAAAAATTTTTTAAACATTTATTTTTGATACAGAGAGAGACAAAGCATGAGCAGGGAATAGGGCAGAGAGGGAGACCCAGAATCCGAAACAGGCTGTCAGCACAGAGCCCAATGCGGGGCTTGAACCCACAAACTATGAGATCCCGACCTGAGCCGAAGTTGGTTGCCCAACTGACCGAGCCATCCAGGCACCCCTAATGTTTGTCATTTATTTATTTATTTATTTGTTTGTTTGTTTGTTTCTGAGAAAGAGAGACAGTGTGAGCAGGGGAGGATCAGAGGGAGAGGGAGATACAGAGTCTGAAGAAGGCTCCAGGCTCTGAGCTAGCTGTTAGCCCAGAGCCCAACGCTGGATTCGAACCCACAAACCGTGAGATCATGACCTGAGCCGAAGTTGGACACTTAACTGACTGAACCATCCAGGCACCCCAGTGTTTGTTAATTTTTGAGAGAGATATTGGAGGAAGGGCAGAGAGAGGGAGACACAATCTGAAGCAGGCTCCAGGCTCAAGTTGTCAGCACAGAGTCCGGCGCAGGGCTCCCACCTCCCGAGCCATGAGATCATGAACTGATCTAGGACTGACATGGAGTTGGGTATTTATTGTATTGAATATTTTTTTTGGAGTATGGTTTTGTAGTTCCTTATGATGTCTGATGGTTTAGAGAATCCAAAAAGAGTTAACCTTAGAATTGTGATCTCGTCTACCCCAATCACTTATGGTCCAACAGCTTGAGAACATAATCCGCTCTGGGACTCTACATGAAACAAGATAGGTCGGTTCCTTCCACAAAAACATTTTACACTGAAGGTGAAATCCATTAAACCTATCTGTATGTTCACTGACGTGGAAACAAATCAGTTGTAAGGAAAGTCATCATGTGCTATTAACATGTTTTGTTGAAATATTTAAAATCCTGTCCTGTTATCCCTGTGGAAGGAATTATAACCTTTGTTTTTGGAGGAGCGGTATTGTTCATTTTCAGAAGTTATAGGCAGTCTTTTAATTAACACCATTACTAGCCTATCAGTTGATTATATGGCTTATATATTTATTCTTTTATGTGGATGACTGCTCGGATTACTTAAGAAATTAGCTGCCTGGCAACATAAGAGTTCAGATATTAAAATGAATTGCACGCCTTCCAACTATTTCTATTACTTGTCTAAATTTAGAACCATGTGGAGCTCCTGCAGAATTGAAATCTCTGGGGATTGTAATCGGCAAGACAGACAATATTCAGCTTTTCGGAGTAAAGAAGAAAGGTGGTTTCAAATTAATTTTTGCACTGTCACTCAGACTACTTAATTAAGACACAGAGTCCAGTGAAAAGTCAGGACTGTTCTGAGAATTTTATTTCACTGTTGCTGAAAACTTGATAGAGCCTACACTCTGGATGTGAAAGGGATCATTTTTTTTCCCCTCCTAGGTGAATTGCTGAATTCTTTCCTTACTGTCTCCCCAAATTATGCTTGATAAGTACAGTTCTTATACTTTACCTGGATGGATAAGGCATTATATCTGAACTAGAGATTGGGTAAGCATATTTGGGTACGTGGTGGATGAATTTTAGGACACTGGAATTGTGCTTGTGTGTGAATTCAGATTTTTGTGGGATATTTTGAGGAGAAACTTATATACGTTTAACTATATGTAAAATGTGAAAATCTGTTGATGCAGTTGGTAGGACCTCAACAAAAGAAATAGGAAATAAAAAGTTATTTTGAGTGACTAATTTAAATAGAAGCTAAAATAGAGTAAGATTTTACATATAGAATGAGTGTGTGTTTACTACCTGATTTGGCAATTGGGAATGTACGACCTTGCTGCTACTATGGTAAGAAAACTTAAGGACACTGGGAAAATGCCAAAAATTATTATAAACCAAGAAAAATATATGAAAATGAAATGTGTGTTTTTTTCTGACCCTAGATTTATACAAATGCTGAAGTGTAAACAAAGTAAAAACAAATCTATATACTACTCTCCTTGAATTAAGCCTATGTGCTTTCCCCCCCTCCCTTTCCTTTCTGCTGGGGCTTCCATAGATGAATTCTAGAAGTGAGGGACCTTGTTCCTTGGAGAAATGAGCTGCCCACAAAGAATTTACTGTTTATTGAGACAAAATGTTATGAAGAAGGTAGCAGGATAATTTTTATTTTTGCTTATCTGTATTTAAAAAGGAGTATTTATTTCTTTTAAATTAGAGGGAAAAATCAGTTATTTAACAACACTTATAAAAAAAAGTAAAGGGGTTACAAATCAATTCTTAAAACTTGTGAGTACTCCAATAGACTTATTTTCCAGCACTCTTGGTTGGTCTTCAGTTAGATAGTGAGTTCTTTGTTTCATGGGCTTTGGGACTTTTTTTTTAGGGTAATCTCTCTTTTTATATTGTAGCTGAAGTTTTTGTTAGATTACTTCAGCATATTTAACTGATCATTTAACTAACAAAATTTCTGTTTAAACCTATTAATATATAATATATAATTTTGAAGGAGTACAAACATGCCCATTTGAATTCTGGGAAGAAAAGCTTGTGCTTATTAGCTTGCCTAAACTGGCTGGAAACTTAGCATTTTGATGTCACAAAAGGGTAAAATTTGAAGAAAATATTATGTGCTTTTACTAGGATAAGAACTTACTTTCAGCACAAAGTAGTCCTTAGGGCGACAAGGAAGAATATTACATTTTTCCATAGGTCCCAGGGTTTTTCCAGAGGCAACTTGAGTGTCATGTAAGGTACTTGGGACTATTAGAATGCTAGGGCTGTGGGATCAAAAATGTGTGTGTGTGTTAACAGACCTTACTGGCTAGTTGTGGAGATAAAATGTGAACGTTTGATGATTAAAATAACAATAGATATAATGGATTAGATTCTGTAATGTAAACAAAGAGTATAATTTAGTTGAGTCTAATTGTTTAATACAAATACAGAAGGAAAGAGAAAAACCATTGTGGAAAGGTAGGGAAGGAGTTAGGTATTGAAGTGGGCTTCTGTTCAAGATTAGTATCCAAGTTTATTTCAGTATTATATATGGAATACAAATACTGAAATATTCCATATATATGAACCTGCATATACAGATATACAGTTATCAGTTTATGGTTTACATTGTTTCATATATGCTCCTACCAGTTGCCTCCCCCCAATTGTTTTGCAGCAAATCTGTGACATATTGTTTCTTTCATAAATATTTCAGTATATATCTTCAAAAAATAAGGACTTTTTTTTTTTTTATTTCTAGAAGAGAGAGAGAGAGAGAGACAGCGTGAAGAGGGGAGGGTCAGAGAGAGAGGAAGACACAGACTGAAACAGGCTCCAGGCTCTGAGCTGGCAGTCAGCACAGAGCCCGACGCGGGGCTCGAACCCACTACCGCGAGATCATGACCTAAGCGAAAGTCGGACGTTTAACCGACTAAGCCACCTAGGCGCCCCTATAAGGACTTTATTTTTAACTTTTAAAATATTTATTCTTGAGAGAGAGAGCATGAATAGGGGAGGGGCAGAGAGAGACAGAGACACAGAATCTGAAGCAGGCTCCAGGCTCTGACCTGTCAGCACAGAACCTGACAGGGCTCGAACTCAGGAGCCATGAGGTCATGACCTGCGCCGAAGCCGGATGCTTAACTGACTGAGCCATCTAGGTGCCCCTAAAATATAAGGACTTTAAAAAAAGTACCAATACCATTTGTACATCTAAAATAATTAACAATAATTACTTCATATTAAATATCTGTTGTTCATATTTCCTTGATTGTATTATAAGTTCTTATTGATTGATTGATGAGGGAGAGAGAAAGGGAGAGAGAGAATCCCAAACAGACTAATAGCATGGAGCCTAATGCAGAACTCAGTCTCACAAACTGGGAGATCATGACCTGAGCTGAATCAAGAGTTGGATGCTCAACTGACTACGCCACCCAGGTGCCCCTAGGTTTGTGTTTTTTGTTTTGTTTTGTTTTGTTTAGAGAGAGTCCATGAGCAGGGGAGAGGAGCAGAGGGAGAGGGTGAGAGGATCTTAAGCAGGCTCCATGCTCAGCATGGAGGCTGACTTGTGGCTCAGTCCCATGACCCTGGGATCATTACCTGAGCTGAAATCAAGGTCAACCAACTGAGCCACCCAGGTGCCCCAGTAGCATAAGTTTTTAAAATAGCCTATATGTTTAAAATGGGATCCAAAATTTTAAAAAAAGGATCCAAATAAAATCTGTACCTTATAGTTAGTCATTGTATTTTTTAAAGTCTCTTTATCTAAAAGATTTCCACTCTTTTTTTTCTTTGCAGTTTATTTGTTGAAGGAATTGGGTCATCTGTTCAGTAGTTTCCCACAGATGGATTTGGTGATTGACATCATAGTAGTGTCATGTAACATGTTTCTCTATCCTCTGTATTTCCTTCAAATTGGCAGTTACATCTAGAGACTTGACCAGATTTAGATTCACTGTTTTTGGTTAGAATACTTTATAGTGTGCTTCTGTTAGGAGAAGGTGTGTGATGTCTGTTAGTCTCATTTTTATGATGTCAGCAGCCATTGATGATCATTGTTTACATGCCCTTCATTGAACTTCATTAGGGGTTATAAAATGGTGGTACTCAGATTCTATCATTTCTTCATTCATTTTAGCTGGAATAATTTTTTCTTTTAATAAAGAAATACTTCTTTCATCACCTGTTTGGCACAGGGAAGGTGAGACAGACAAATGCTTGAGCCTTTCTTTTAATTAACAGTTATTACTGTTTTCAAAATAATGAATTTGTTCACTGACATCCTGCAGAGGTGACTGATACATTTTTAAAAAATTGTCCCTATAAACTCTGCAATTTAAGCCTATTTATGTGTTTCAGCAAATTCCAATTTTATCTGTATTGATGTCTCATTGATTGTTTCATCTTGGAAAATGGGAGCTTCTTCACGTTGGCTCCAGTATCTTTTTGATGTGATCCTGTTGGCTTTGATAGCTTCTTAGTTTTCTGGCTCACATGATATTCTGAAATCATCTATTACATATCCACTCCCTGGGTGTGCATCAGCCATCGCTACTGAAACTCTGGTTTCTTTGTGTGGAAATAGTGGTTAGAGACCAGTCTGGGTATAAGGGGTACTAATTGCTTCGTAAATTGGTCATTGTTTCTTGCTGTTTTCAGTGAATAAGGCTAGGAAATAAGGTGGCTTTTTTTTTTTTTTAGATAAATCTTTTTTTTTTCAAGTTTATTTATTTAAAATTTTTTTTAATGTTTATTTATTTTTTGAGAGAGAGACATACACGTGTGAGTTGGGGAGGTGGCCGAGAGGGAGACACAGAATCCAAAGCAGGCTCCATGCTCTGAGCTGTCTGCACAGAGCCCCACATGGGCCTCGAACTCACAAACTGTGAGATCATGACCTGAGCTGAAGTCAGATACTCAACTGACTAAGCCACCCAGGCGCCCCTATTTATTTATTTTGAGAGAGCGTGTGTGAATGAGAGCATGAGAGCATGAGAGGGGGAGGGATAGAGAGAACACAGAGCCCTCTGTGGGGCTCTAACCCATGAACCATGAGATTATGACCTAAGGTAAAGTCAAGAGTTGGACACTTAACCAATGGAAGCACCCAGGTGTCTCCCCCCACCCCTTTAAGAAAGTATATCATTGTTTCCTGAAAATACAAAGTCAGGACCATACATTTTTTTACTTAACATCATCAATCTTACAGAGGTTTGCATTTTTTAAATTACAGACGTAATATACACTTGTTTTAGGAAATTTAAATAATTCAGAATTATGTAAGGTAAAAGATGGAAGATCCTGATCCTACCCCAAAATCACTAGTTTACCACTTAACACAATTCAAAGGTTTCATAGTGGGTATCTTTTTATTTTTATGTCAGTTATAGTTACTTGGTTTCGGCAGCACTGAACATACAGTTAAAAATTAGGGATTGGCATTTTTTGAGGCTAGGGATAAAAAGATGAGAGAGGTTATTCCTTACATGAAATGAAGATTCTTACATATTTTTAGATTTACTTTTTGAATTGGTGTTACATTTGCATGATTCAAAATGCTAAGGATAGAAAAAAAGCAGAGTGAAGTTTTCTTCTTGCTTTTGTGTCCCAACTAGTCAGTTCCCCTTTCCAAAGGCAACTAATATTACTTGTTTTTGTGCATCCTATGTTCTTATAAGCATAAAGTATACATATATTGTAAATATGTATATATGTTGTTTCTTCCATTTTACAAAAATGGTTTTGTTTTGCTTTTTTTTACTTAGCAGCATAACTTATAAGTACATCAAGAATTTCCTTATTCTTGTGTATGTCTGCAGAGTATTACAGGATATGTTTGTGCTGTTTATTTTATCATTCAATTAAAGAGAAATTTGATTTTTCCCCCCAAGTCTTTTGCAGCTACAAAGAGTGCTGCATAATTAACCTTGTACAAATGTCATTTTCATCTTTGAAATAATTATTTAAAAAGATGTTTAAAAAATTTTTTTTAATGTTTATTTTTTGAAAGAGAGACAGAGCACGAGCAGGGGAGGGGCAGAGAGAGACAGAGACACAGAATCTGAAGCAGGTTCCAGGCTCTGAGCCGTCGCGGAGTTCAAACTCACTACCCGTGAGATCAAGACTTGAATTGAAGCCAAATGTTTTAACCAACTGAGCCACCCAAGGTGCCCCTAAAATTTTTTTTTAATGTTTATTTATTTTAGAGAGTGAGGGGGAGGGCAGAGAGAGGAGGAGACATAGACACAGAATCTGAAGCGGTCTCTAGGCTCTGAGTTGTCAGCATAGACCCCAACATGGGGCTTGGACCCACAAACCGTGAAATCATAACCTGAGTTGAAGTTGGATGCCACCCAGGTACCTCTCGAATAATAAATTATTAAGGTAAATTGCTAAGGGTGTATACTTTATAAATTTTAAACATATGGTAAAATTGGCTTTTTTTTTTTTTTTTTTTTTAAGAAAAAGGGTGCAAATGAGCTTTGGGCAGAGAGAGAGAATGTATCCTACTAGACGCAAAGAGAGAGAGAGAGAGGGAGAGAAGCGGGGCTTGTGTTCACCCAAAGCAGGGCTCAAACTCATGAACTGTGAGATCATGACCTGAGCTGAAGTCAGATGCTTAACCAACTGAACCACCCAGGTACCCCAGTAAAATTGCCTTCTAAAAATATAGGTATTCTACATTTCTACCGGCACTTGATTCCAGACTTGAGACAGAAGATTTGGTTATGTGGATATATACAAAATAACCAATTTGAAGTTTTTCCATCCATGTATATTTACAGTGGAGCACTTGACATAGACATCAGATTACATTTTAGCTTTCTTCTTTCTACACACCATTGAGTGCCTTTGAAAGAATGTAGTCTTTGGTCTCCACTGTAAGCAGATATATCAGGTAAACTTTACTTAAGCTCTCTGGGCCTTGAAAGAAAAGAATGGGCAGGGGAAATTCTAAATTAGCAAACTTTGGGGCGCCTGGGTGATTCAGTCGATTAAGCAGCTGACTTTGGCTCACAATTCGTGAGTTCAAGCTCCGCATAGAGCTCTCTGCTGTCAGCTCAGAGCCTGCTTTGGATCCTCTGTCTCCTTCTCTCTCTGCCCTTCTCTTTCTGTCTCAAAAGTGAATAAACATTAAAAAATAACATTAGCCAGATGGCCAACAGATACACGAAATGATGCTCAGTGTCACTCAGAGAAATACAAATCAAAACCACAATGAGGTACTACCTCACACCTGTCAGAATGGCTAACATCAACAAGTCAAGCAACAAGATGCTGGTGAGGATGTGGAGAAAGAGGATCTCTTTGCACTGCTGGTGAGAATGTAAACTGGTGCAGCCACTCTGGAAAACAGTATGGAGGTTCCTCAAAACATTAAAAATAGAACTACTCTACGACCCAGCAATTGCCCTATTAGGTATTTATCCAAGGGATACAGGTATGCTGTTTCAAAGGGACACATGCACCCCAAGGTTAATAGCACTATCAACAATAGCCAAAGTATGGAAAGAGCCCAAATGTCCATCGGTGGATGAATGGATAAAGAAGATGTGGTATCTATACGCAATGGAGTATTACTCAGCAATGAAAAAGAATGAAATCTTGCCATTTGCAACTATGTGGATGGAACTAGAGGGTATTGTGCTAAGCTAAATTAGTGAAAGATAAATATCATGACTTCACTCATGTGAGGACTTTTAAGATACAAAACAGATGAACATAAGGGAAGGGAAGCAAAAATTTAAAAACAGGGAGGGGAACAAAAACATAAAAGACTCTTTTTAAATTTTTAATTAAAACATTTTTTTTGAGACAGAGAGAGACAGAGCACGCATGGGCAGGCGCAGAGAGAGAGAGGGAGACACAGAATCTGAAACAGGCCCCAGGCTCTGAGCTGTCAGCACAGAACCCGATGTAGCGCTCGAACCCACAAACCGTGAGATCATGACCTGAGCCGAAGTCAGACGCTTAACCGACTGAGTCACCCAGGTGCCCCCATAAAAGACTCTTAAATATAGAGAACAAAGTGTAGGAATTGTGGGGGGGATGGGCTAAATGGGTAAGGGACATTAAGGAATCTACTCTTGAAATCATTGTTGCACTATATGCTAACTAACTTGGATGTAAATAAAATTAATTAAAAAATTGAAAAAAAACAGTTAATCACAAAAAACATGAGCAAACTTTTTGGTCTCAGACCTCTTAACTCTTTTAAAAATTATTACAGACTCCAAAGAACTTTTATTTATGTGGGTTATATGTACCAATATTTACTGTATTGGAAATCGAAACTAAGAAAATATTTATGCGGTGCCTGGGTGGCTCAGTCAGTTTAGCATCTGACTTCGGCTCAGGTCATGATCTCATAGTTTGTGGGTTTGAGCCCTGCTTAGGGCTCTGTGCTGACAGCTCAGAGCCTGGAACCTGCTTCAGATTCTGTGTCTCCCTCTCTGTCTGCCCCTTCCACACTCGTGCTCTCTGTCTCAATAATAAATAAACGTTAAAAAAATTAAAAATAAATATAAATTTAAAAAGAAACTAAGAAAATATTTAAATATTTATTAGTTCATTAAAATAATAGTAAGTCCCTGGGGCACCTGAGTGGCTCAGTTAGATAAATGTCCAAAATCAGTGGTTTGTGAGTTTGAGCCCTGTGTTGGGCTCTGTGCTGCTGACTTGGAGCCTGGACCTTCCCTCTCTCTCTGCACCTCCCTTGTTGATGATCTGTCCCTCTCTGTCTCAAAAATAAATACACGTTAAAAAGAATAGTAAGTTCCTGGGGTGCCTGGGTGGCTCAGTCAGTTGAGCGTCCGACTTCGGCTTAGGTCATGATCTCACAGTTCGTGGGTTCAAGCCCCACATCGGGCTCTGTGCTGACAGCTAGCTCAGAGCCTGGAGCCTGTTTCGGATTATGTGTCTCCCTCTCTCTCTACTCTCTCCTGTTCATGCTGTCCTGTCTCTCAGAAATAAATAAAACATTTAAAAAATAAAAAAGAATAGTAAGTTCCTTGCATATTAATATAACACATTTTTTAATGAAAAAACACCTTTTTTTAAAAAAAACAGGCTTTAGTGAGGAGGAGGGACATGGTTTTACATTTTTGCAAATCTCTTCAATGTCTAGAGTAAATAGAAGACAGCTGGATTCTTATATCTGCATCAGCATTTGGTCTGTTGCAGTATATCATTTTGCCTGAAGTATATGAAAAAAATCCAGCCTCAGAGATATGTAGTGGGGAAAATAGAGGAATATTTTAATATTTTGGGGGTAACTGGATATTCTGATACTATACCCAAATTCAACATGTAGTAGTTTCTTCAAGGATAGTTGCAGTGAAGAGTCTGGAGCCATATTAATGAACTTTTGTACTTGGTGACATTAAAATTCACTTGTTTACTTTGTACGTTGAATGGATCTTTTACCCATGTATGAGTTTGAATCATCATGAATTGGTCAATTGGTGATTGATGCCATCAAATTTGTATTTTTTAAAGATCATCCTTATCACAGTGTGTCTTGTGGTAAGGAGGACAGTGGAAAATGATGAGGTTTTAAATGAAGGCACTGACTTGGTCATGGAGCCACAGAGGGCCAGGGTGTCCAAACCAGTGCAGTGGGTAGAATGTGACCTTCCTGAAGCAGAACTAAGTTTAGCAGCATCTGTTGGTTGGCTGGATAGTCAGGTGCACAACCAGCCGTGTCCATCATCATGTCACCTAGAAGCTATTCTCTCAAATACTCTTATGTTGGCAGAATCGCTGTTCTGACTTTTATTACCATAGTTTTATCTGTTTTTCAATTCCATGTTAATAGAATCATATGGTATTTGATCTTTCCTTTCTTTCTAGCTCACCATTGTCTTTGAGATTCATGAGCGTAGTTTCATAAAGCAGTGGTTTGTTCTTTTATCATTGCTAGGGAGTATTTCATTTTCTGACTGTACCCTAAGTTTTCCATTGAGTTGTTTACACTTTGGGACTATTATGCATAGTACCGCTGTGAACATTTTGCACACGTCTTTTCACAGACATAAGCACTCACTTCTATTGGCTATATACCCAGGAATGGAATTGCTAGTTTATGGGATATATGTATGTTTAAGTACTACCAGTTTTCTAAAGTGGTCATATTAATTTATTCTCTTGCCAGCAATGTATGAAAGTTCTGGTTGTACTATGTCTTTAATTATATTTAGTATCATCAGTCCTTTTAATTGTAGCTGTTAGGGTGTAGTGCTGTCTTTTTGTGGCTTTAATTTGCATTTCCCTGATGACAGCTGATGTGTGGAATATCTTTTTTTTTTTTATGTTTATTTATTTTTGAGGGAGAGAGACAGAGCAAGGGAGGGGCAGAGAGAGGGAGACACAGAATCCAAAGCAGGGTCCAGGCTCTGAGCTGTCAGCACAGAGCCTGATGTAGGGCACAAACCTACGAACCAGGAGATCATGATCTGAGCTGAAGTCAGATGCTTAACCGACTGAGCCACCCAGACACCTCTGATGTGTGGAATATCTTTATATGTATATTGGCCTTTTAAGGATCCTCTTTAGTGAAGTGCTGTTCAACTCTTGTCCATTTAAGAAATTCGGCTGTTTGTCTTTTTCTTACTGATTTGTAGAACTTTCTTGTATATTTTGTATATGAGTCCTTTGTGGGATACATCTATTTGCACATATCTTCTCCAGGTATTTACACATGGGCTAGATGCAGGAACAAATTTATTCATATGAGTGCTTTGCTGGGATTCTGTGTCTTCTCAGTTAAGGGTGGGTCTATGTATTATTCTTTAGAGGTTCTAGTTTCCTTACATGATGGGAAGGTACATGCTGCTTTTGAGTGTGTCACTATTGATGCTTTGAATTAGTCTCAGCTGATTGTAGTTGTGTCTCTTTATTGCTGTGGACCAAACCACCCCAAATCTTAGTGGCTTAAAACAACTATTTGCTTATGATTGAGTGGGCAGGCAACTTGGGCAGAGCTCATCTGGCTTGCCTCTCTATTCCCTGTGATATTTGCTGGGCTTACTCGTGTGTTTTGGTTGGTTGGTAGGCTGGCCAGGGGCTGGTTGTATGGAATAACCTCACTCCAGCATCGTCCATCACTAGGCTGGAGCTGTCATCCTGGGTGCTGTGGCCTCTCCTGCAGTCTGTCTTGCATGGTGACTAGGTTCCACAGAGCAAGTGTGGAGGCTGAAAGGTTTCCTAAGGCCTGGGCTCAGAAATTGCATAGTGTCTTTCTTCTTGCATTTTATTGGATAAAACAAGTCACAAGGCCAGCTCAGATTCAAGGGGTGAGGAAATGAGCCCCACTTCTTTTTTATTGATATTTATTTAAAAAGAGAGAGAGAGACAGAGACAGAGAATAAGCGGGGGAGGGGCAGAGAGAGGGGAACAGGATCTGAAGCAGGCTCTGTGCTGACAGGGTGACAGCAGCAAGCCTGATGTGGAGCTCGAACTCAAGAACTGAACTGCAAGATCATGACTCGAGCTGGTCGGATGCTTAAACGAAACCTAGCTACCCAGGTGCCCCTAAACTTTACTTCTTGATGGAAATTGCTGCAATAATTTGTGGTCATGTTTGATCTACAACATTGGGGATTGCTCTTCCTTGTTTGTTTCTTTCTCCTTTTCTCTCTCTTCCTTTTATAAAAAATTCTAACGTTTTTTATTTATTATTGAGAGACAGAGCATGAGCATGGGAGGGGCAGAGAAAGGGGGAGACACAGAATCTGAAGGAGGCTCTAGGCTCTGAGCTGTCAGCACAGCTTGGGGCTCGAATTCACAAACTGTGAGATTGTGACTTGAGCCAAAGTCAGATGCTTAACCGACTGAGCCACCCTGGCTTCCTCCCCTGCTCCTTTTTTTTTTTTTTTAATTTTTAAATTTTATTTTTTTCCTCTCTTCCTTTTCAATGAAGTGGATAGTTTGTGGTGTGTGTGTGTGTGTGTGTGTGTGTGTGTGTGTGTTTATTTGCCTTGACTTGTCTTTTTTCTTGAAGTTTATGTTAGAACAAAATTTACTTGGTGAAAGGATGTCTTCTGTGATTACTTACTGTGGCCTAGGACAAGACATTTTCAAGTCCAAACCTTGGGGTTATTTTCCAAATTACCATACTAATACCAAACATCTGTTAATGCTGAAGAGCTTAGTTTCTTCCCCAGGTAATTTTGATTTTTTTTTTTTAAATCCTTTTTAAAAAAATTGGTTAAGACCCGTAGATTAACATTCTGGTCCTTTTATGGGCCCTGTGCCTCCATGCCTTGTTAGTCATCTAGAGTTATTAATATGGGCTTGAAATGACAATTTTTTTTTTCCAAAGTGTTCAGTGAAGTCAGGAAGGGAAAGGCTCCACAGCTGGAGAAGGTGTCTGGGCTGTAGTTGTCTTGGGGAGACAGTGTTTTTATATGTGAAATAACCAAGAATATTGGGCAAGGTGCAGATGTCAGTGACCTGTCAGCCCATCAGGATGAATCAGCTGATGTCCTAGATGAGGTGACAGTGTCAGCACAGTGAGCCCCTTACCCGGAGTTTATTGGGCCTCTCATTAAGGTAGCTGTCATAGCCCTGAGTTTAGAAAAATCAGAGTCATTGTTCAAGACTCACCTGACTTTAAACATTATTTCTTTTGGAGGGGGAAGGTCACTTTCAGTGTAAGAGTACAATTGGAAGTGACATGTGGCTGGTTTGCAGATTACAGCCATTTTGGTGTGCCCAAGTGTTAAAGTTGTTAGGATCTTTAAAACTCATCTCCAGGTGACTGGAGGCTATTTATTCTGCTTCTCCAAGTAAGTTTAATTAATTGTCTTGGGTTCCAGACAAGTAGATTTGTTAACTGTAGTTTCTGATTTATCTGTTGCCCAAACCGTGATAATTTGATGGGAATAGGAACTCTTGAGGTGGCATTTTATTGCAAAAGATGGATGTTGGCTTCTAAATGGAGCTGATTAGAAGTCTAGGGCACAGTATCTGTTTTTCCGGTGACAGGGTCATTATTAAGGCTTTATAGAACACACCACTAGTCAGATGGCTGAACTGAATCTTCCTACTCTTGTGAGGTTATCTTCAAGGCATGTGGAGTGTTTCACAGTACTCTTTATCAACTGTGTTCTCTCAGGCGTTTGTACGTTGTGTTAGTTTTAGCCTAGTTGTTCTGGGTTGTGAGGCACTTCTCAGTGCAGTGCTGGTAACCAGATCTTTTGTCCATTGCTGCCGCCTGAGAACCTTGGATTTGGGTCTCACGGACCCAGAAAACAGTGTTGCTGGATAAGACTGCCATCTTTATTTTCAGAGTCAAGTGTTTATCTTCAGAGAAATTAAGGTAGATTGTTAGAATGAAGACGAGAACACAGGATTTTAATGGCTTGGCTATCTTATTGGCTGTAAGTTTTAAAAAGTTTAAATAATTTTAAGTTGAAATAATTTCAACAAGTCAAAACAATTTTTTAAAGACTTAAGTTTGCCTCAGAGGTAGTGCTTAGCTTTGTAAATGAATCAAACTGAAAACTGTTACAGTGCTTATTATGTGTCAGGCACTATTTCACATTGGAGGTATAGGTACAGATATGAGCACCAAGTTTTCTGCCCTCAAAGAGCTTACATTTTTGTTTGAGAAGTCAGACAATTTTCAAGGAAATAATTACAGATTATGAAGTACTTTGAAGAAAATAGATGTGGTGATGGGATTGAGAGTAAGGGAGAGGGGGATACTTCAGATGGGGTGGTCAGAAAAGATCTTTTTGTAGTGATGTGTGAACTATTACGTGAAGGGAGGCAACTAGCATTTCCTGATGAGAGAGGAGTGTTCTGGGCAGGAGGAGCGACAAACACAAAGGCTTTTTTGTGGGACTATGTGGGGGGCATGTTCAAGAGTAGGCAGGGGCCAGATTTTGTACAGCTTTGTAGATCTTGCTTAGGATGATGGAAAACCATTGGTAGAAAGAAACTGGTTGATCAAGAAAGCTAAATGATGTGATTTACATTTTTAAAATATCACTTGTGCTTCTCTGGGGAGAACAGATAGAGTGCCCAGAGAGGAAGTAGAGAGATTAGATTAGTTAAGAGACTATTGCATTTTTATTTTTATTAAAAACTTGCAAACTGTATGAGAGTTACGGAGGATGGATGGCAGAAGGGAATTCAATTTCTTTTAGAAAGTGTTCTTAAAAAAATCTTTTTAAATTTATATTTATTTTGTTTTTAGTGGGGGAGGAGCAGGGAGAGAGGGGGACAAAGGATCTGAAGCAGACTCCCTGCTGATAGCAGCAAGCTGATGTAGGGCTTGAACTCATAAAATGTGAGGTCATGACCTGAGCCAAAGTTGGATGCTTAACCAATTGAGCCACGCTGGAGCTCCAAAAGTATTCCACTTTTAATTTTGATAAGATTACACATAGGGCAAGAAACCATAACGTCAATAAGTACTGGTGTATGTTTTGAATTATGTTGCTTTTAATTCTTTGACTCAGAGTAGGAGACCTCTTGGGGTGGCAAGGCTCTCAGCATGAACTCACTATGCCCACTTAAAAATCTGCACATCTGGGCATGGCTTGAGGGCCTGTGGGGAAAGACAACTAATAATTTCTTTGCAGAGGGCAGAATAAGGCATTTCCTGGGAAAAAATTCACCATGCAGACAGTATCTCAGGACCAACATTGGTGGTGGAAAGGGGAAGGGTGATGCCATAGCCATACCTCCCAACCCTAACCAGACTACCACACATTACTAATGCCAAAACCCTGGGGTGCAGGGGTTATAAAGAAACTTTTTCATAGAAATCTTAGTACGATGGTGGAATGGTAGACTTTAGCAATGTGATACTCACGGGATAGGGTTGTAAAACAGAATGATGAATTAGGGATACTCCTCACTTTAGCCTAGAACATGGTGGGGCTTAAGTACTTTGGGGTTTCCAAGAACACAGGCTGGCTTGGCATATTAGGGGTTCTAGTGGCGGCATTCGGCATTCAGGGTTTCTAATGTGAAATGAAGCAGCAGCCAACTCTCAGAATCCTGTCACAGTAATAGTAATAATAAATATTGTAGCTGGAGAGAGGAGATGTTAAATTATGTGTTTGTAGTATTTATTTCTACTCACAGAAGAAATTCTGTGAGTAGAATTCTGGCTTCTCTGTATTCTCTATATTCTCTTCTCTATATTCTCACCTACTGAGAGATTCAGTATCTGCTACCTCAGTTTCTAGATTTGTCTTATATAAAAGGATAATGGATAAAAACAGCTGAAGAATTTCAAGGAGTAAGACTGGGTGATTAATTTATATTAGAAAGTAGACTGAGAACTGCTTATAAGAAAAGGGGATCATTAGAGGAGAAGGAGTTGTGAGTTCAGGCCCCACATTGGGCGGCAGAGATTACTTAAATAAATAATAAAAATAATAAAACTGGGCATTAAAGCAATGGATTTAAAAAATACAGGAAGTGGGAATGGATATAGAGGGTTCAGGGCAGGTGTAGGGTTAGAGGAACATTGTGAGCAAAAGGAATTGGGAAAGAAGATACTAAGCTGCTGTGGATTTTGAAATGGATCTCTTTATTTTTGGGGGGAGTCTCAATTTATTAAGATTTAAATTGCTTTTAACTTTTTTTTTTTTTTTTTTTTTTT